>NC_069500.1:709023678-709398678 GCF_027579735.1 Bombina bombina | reverse complement strand
AAAACATACAAGGTGAAACAAAGTATATACAGATAATGATACACAACAATAACCCTAGTCACAGGATATACTGAACTCCCATATATTGTCAGTTCATCAGGGGTTAAATCTCCTGGACTCCAAAGTATTGTCAGTTCATCAGGGGTTACATTTCCTGTAGCAATTTCAGGATCACAGTGGCTGCACTCCTCTTCACATGAATGTAGTGGAATAAAACAACAGCATCTAGCAAATATAAGAGAGGCGCCTCATGTGTGTATCAGTCACCAAATAGACAAATCAGATAGAAAATGTCAAACACAGGGTACTCACATTTCCATAGAGCACCCTTATGTGCTAGTAGACGCAGGCTGGCAGTATAAAGATGTCTCAGCTCACCTGTCACCTCCTCCCAACAGCTCAAACACACAGTGATGAACCAAACAGTAGGCCCAACACATATGTGCACCTGGCAATTAGGGCTTGTAAACACTGTTGTAGTTTAAAAACTGATTTTTTTAAAACCATATAAAATTCAAACAATACAGTGTTAAAAACTGGTGGCTATGCACAGTCTGTACCCCCATATATGCAACGTGTTTCTCAGCAGTTACGCTGTTTCCTCATTCCTGAGGAAACAGCGTAACTGCTGAGAAACACGTTCCGTTATGCCTAAGGGTGCTCTATGGAAATGTGATTACCCTGTGTGACATTTTCTATCTGATTTGTCTATTTGGTGACTGATACACACATGAGGCGCCTCTCCTATATTTGCTAGATGCTAGTGTAGACTCATATGCGCTCCAAATCCTGGCTGCTCTCTGGAAGGCCGTTAGGTAATGATGTAGATAACTTCTAGAAGAGATAAACAGAGTAGCCACTGGTGCACTATCATCAAGGCTAACAGTAAGGTGAAATGAACAAAAGTACTCACATTTAGTAAAGCGCACAGTCGTGCTATAACAGGCAGGTCGAGACTTCTGAGCCGCTCAGCTGACTCTACTCCAGTGTACCCGGATCTGGATGATCTCCACACACTCTCCCAACACACTGTGTACTTTCGGCGCTGTCCTAGTTCTGTGGCGTGGTGATACCGTTAAGCGGACCAACTGGGGAGGAAGCTCGCAAGTTCAGCAGAAGCGCTCAAGCTCTAGTGTGCTGAAATTCTCAGAAGTAAATTTACAGGCAAAGTAACCAATGTTGATACAGCAGTAGGATACAATACATTTATTCAATAAAAACAGCTTATAGGTTTTGCAGTTCTAAGAAATCCAAGTGCACAGACTTCATGTCACATAATTGTCTTCAGCTGACAGTAGACACCTTGAGATTTTAATATAAAATGTTTAGTTATGCATAATGAAACAACTTTGCAATATATTTTCGTAATTTATTTTGCCCCTTTTCATGTAATTTAGGTCTGAAAAGAGAGCAAACTCTTAGACCTTTAAATGCACCCAGCGGATTTCTCAAGGCTAACTCTCCTACATATATGTCCCAAATTGGCTTTAACTGATAACAACTGCAAAACAATTCACTTTATACTAAGTTTATGACAGTGACTAGCCTTGTTGTCTGCAGACTAAAGTCCAGATTGGTAATTCCCAATGAGGAATTTCCCAATGAGTAAAATTAATTGTTTTTAAAACATTAAGACTTGGCTGATATTTTATTAATTAGCAGTACAACAGACAGTCTAGACCCAATACATCATTTTGATTACTTATTGTTACATACCAGAATACCATCCTGCAACTGGACCCACATCTATAAGCTTGTAAGAAGTACATGAAACATTTTAAATATTCATAGTTTGTTAGGAGCTGAAAATGGCTACCAAGTTCCGCCCACCTATTGAATGTATATTTTGGTATATTAAGTTTCTCCAATCACGATTGACTATTAAATACGTTTTCCTTCTCACACATGCTGATTTGTGCATGTGCAATTTGTTATACAAGAAAACAGCTAACTAGACAAGAAGAAAGCTGTGGGCGGAGCTTGACGGCCATTCTTGGCTGCAAACAATCATTATTTAAAAGTTTCATGTACTTCTTACAAACTTATAGATGGGGAACCCGTTGCAAGATGCTAGTCTGGTATGTAACAATAAGTAATAAAGACTAAGTCTAGACTGTCCCTTTAATATAATGGCCAAGGCAAGCTGTTCTATCTCCTGAAACAAGACAAAATTGAGTCTTCCAAATAAGTCAAGTGGTGGATGGAGCTTGGTTATTGAAAAACAGTTGCAGCAAGCAAGGTAATTATGCATTCAATAAAATGTCACACTCACCTAATATGTTAATTTATTGCAGAAAAAGTTTGTAGTTATGAAGTGTTTACTGACTTGCAAAGTTTGTATTTGTGTGGTACATAATGCAAGATGGATTTGCTAGTGTGGAATGTTTTGCTGTCCACAACTAGTTTAGTAAAAACTGATTTTTTTTTACATGTGAACAATGCTCTTGTAGGCAAATAGTTAATACATAAGACATTTTAGTGGGCAGCCCATTTTTAAAAACCACTAAATACAGTAGACTTGCATAATATAAAGACACTTACTGTAATAACACTTAGAACTAGTGATGTCCCGAACTGTTCGCCCGCGAACAGTTCACCGCGAACATAGCTTGTTCGCGTTCGCCGCTACGGCGAACATATGCGATGTTTGATCCACCCCCTATGTGTCATCATTGAGGAAACTTTGACCCTATATGTCACAGCCTTCTGACACATTAGAGCCAATCAGCATCAGACACTCCCTCACAGACCCTCCCAGCTTCTTGGCAGCAGCCATTTTAGACTCATTACGATCTTGCTTTCTTAGTGAGAGGAGCTTTTGTGTTGCTGCTGCTGACATTATAGGGAAATAGATAGCTAGGCTAGTGTATTTAGTGTCCACTACAGTCCTGAAGGACTCATCTCATCTCTGCTGCAAGGACAGCAAGGAAAGCAAAAAGCCCTTTTTAGGGCTATAACTTCAGTCGTTTTTTTTTTTTCTTTGTATTTTTATTTGCATTTGCCTGGCTTTCAGCCTGTGTGTGAGGCTCACAGCATATGCTGTGATTAGTGCCACCACTGATATCTGCTTAACATTAGTTTAAATTTAACCAACAAAAATTTGAAATTATTTTGCTAGTGTAATTTATTTTCATTTTCTATCAGGCCTGTGTCTCTCAGGCTCACATATAAACTGTGGTTCATTGCTCTGTGCCAGCCACCACTCATATCCGCTTATAACATTATTTTAAATTTAAAAAAAACTTTTAAATCATTTTGCTAGTGTAATCTAATTTAATTTTCTATCAGGCCTGTGTGTTTTCCTGACTTACAGAGCATACTGTGGTTAATTGCTTCCCTACCTTGGCTATCAGCCATGACTCATATGTGCTTAACCTTTTTTTAAATTTCAAAAAAAAAAAAAAACTTTAAATCATTTTGCTAGTGTAATCTAATTTTATTTTCTATCAGGCCTGTGTGTATCTGACTTACAGAGCCTTCTGTGGTTAATTGATGCCCTACCAAGGCTAGCAGCCACGACTCATATGTGCTTAACCTATTATTATATTTTGTTAGGGTAATCATGCAGGCCATATATACCTCCCTCGATAGGGTTAGTAACAGGTATTAAAATGCTAAGAACAGTACTACTTAACACAAACTTACCATGGGTCCCAGAGCATATGTCTTATTATTATATTTTGTTAGGGTAATCATGCAGGCTATATAGACCGCCCCCGATAGGGTGAGTAACAGGTATTAAAATGCTAAGAACAGTACTACTTAACACAACCTTACCATGGGTCCCAGGGCATATGTCTTATTATTATATTTTGTTAGGGTAATCATGCAGGCCATATAGACCTCCCCCGATAGAATTTTAATACCTGTTACTCACCCTAAGAACAGTACTACTTAACACAACCTTACCATGGGTCCCAGACCCAGAGCAGATGTCTTATTATTATATTTTGTAAGGGTAATCATGCAGGCCGTATAGACCTCCCCCGATAGGGGGAGTTACAGAGATTAAAGTGCTAAGAATAGTACTACTTAAAACACAACCTAGTTACCATGGGTCCCAGAGCGCATGTCTTATTATTATATTTTGTCAGGGTAATCAGGCAGGCCATATAGACCTCCCCCGATAGGGGGGTAACAGGGATTAAAGTGCTAAGAAAAGTACTAATTAACACAAGCTAGTTACCATGGGTCCCACACCGCGTGTCTTGTTGTTATACTTTGTCAGGGTAATCATGCAGGCCATATAGACCTCCCCCGATAGGGGGGTAACAGGGATTAAAGTGCTAAGAATAGTACTACTTAACACAACCTAGTTACCATGGGTCCCAGAGCGCATGTCTTATTATTATATTTTGTCAGGGTAATCAGGCAGGCCATATAGACCTCCCCCGATAGGGGGGTAACAGGGATTAAAGTGCTAAGAATAGTACTACTTAACACAACCTAGTTACCATGGGTCCCAGACCGCATGTTTAATTATTATACTTTGTCAGGGTAACTATATATCTAACAAATCTATCTATTTCTCTTCTATCGATTCTATCTAACTATCAATCTATGTATATCTATCTATCCTATCTATCTATCTATCTTCTGTCCGGACTGTTTTGAGACAGCCACTTGTGTTTTGGACAAATTTGAAGTAGGAGGACAGACCAATCACATTGATTAAACTGGGAAGAATAGTAATACTTAAGAAAACCTAGTTATACCAGAACCACCATGGGTCCCAGACCGCATGTTTGGTTGTTAAACTTTGTCAGGGTAATCATGCAGGCCATATAGACCTCCTCCGATAGAGGGAGTTACAGGGATGAAAGTGCTAAGAATAGTACTACTTAACACAACCTAGTTACCATGGGTCCCAGACCGCATGTTTTGTTATTATACTTTGTCTGGGTAATCATGCAGGCCATATAGACCTCCCCCGATAGGGGGAGTAACAGGGATTAAAGTGCTTAGAAAAGTACTACTTAACACAACCTAGTTACCATGGGTCCCAGACCGCGTGTCTTGTTGTTATACTTTGTCATGGTAATAATGCAGGCCATATAGATCTCCCCCGATAGGAGGAGTTACAGGGATGAAAGTGCTAAGAATAGTACTACTTTACACAACCTAGTTACCATGGGTCCCAGACCACATTTTTAATTATTATACTTTGTCAGGGTAGTTATATATCTAACAAATCTATCTATTTATCTTCTATCAATTCTATCTAACTATCAATCTATGTATATCTATCTATCCTATCTATCTATCTTCTGTCCGGACTGTTTTGAGACAGCCACTTGTGTTTTGGACAAATTTGAAGTAGGAGGACAGACCAATCACAGGGATTAAACTGCAAAGAATAGTAATACTTAAGAAAACCTAGTTATACCAGTACCACCATGGGTCCCAAACCGCATGTTTTGTTGTTATACTTTGTCAGGGTAATCATGCAGGCCATATAGACCTCCCCCGATAGGGGGGTAACAGGGATTAAAGTGCTAAGAAAAGTACTAATTAACACAAGCTAGTTACCATGGGTCCCACACCGCGTGTCTTGTTGTTATACTTTGTCAGGGTAATCATGCAGGCCATATAGACCTCCCCCGATAGGGGGAATTACAGGGATTAAAGTGCTAAGAATAGTACTACTTAACACAACCTAGTTACCATGGGTCCCAGACCGCATGTTTAATTATTATACTTTGTCAGGGTAATTATATATCTAACAAATCTATCTATTTCTCTTCTATCGATTCTATCTAACTATCAATCTATGTATATCTATCTATCCTATCTATCTATCTTCTGTCTGGACTGTTTTGAGACAGCCACTTGTGTTTTGGACAAATTTGAAGTAGGCGGACAGACCAATCACAGGGATTAAACTGGGAAGAATAGTAATACTTAAGAAAACCTAGTTATACCAGAACCACCATGGGTCCCAGACCGCATGTTTGGTTGTTAAACGTTGTCAGGGTAATCATGCAGGCCATATAGACCTCCCCCGATAGGGGGAGTAACAGGGATGAAAGTGCTAAGAATAGTACTACTTTACACAACCTAGTTACCATGGGTCCCAGACCGCATTTTTAATTATTATACTTTGTCAGGGTAGTTATATATCTAACAAATCTATCTATTTATCTTCTATCGATTCTATCTAACTATCAATCTATGTATATCTATCCTATCTATCTTCTGTCCGGACTGTTTTGAGACAGCCACTTGTGTTTTGGACAAATTTGAAGTAGGAGGACAGACCAATCACAGGGATTAAACTGCAAAGAATAGTAATACTTAAGAAAACCTAGTTATACCAGTACCACCATGGGTCCCAAACCGCATGTTTTGTTGTTATACTTTGTCAGGGTAATCATGCAGGCCATATAGACCTCCCCCGATAGGGGGGTAACAGGGATTAAAGTGCTTAGAAAAGTACTACTTAACACAACCTAGTTACCATGGGTCCCAGACCGCGTGTCTTGTTGTTATACTTTGTCATGGTAATAATGCAGGCCATATAGATCTCCCCCGATAGGAGGAGTTACAGGGATGAAAGTGCTAAGAATAGTACTACTTTACACAACCTAGTTACCATGGGTCCCAGACCACATTTTTAATTATTATACTTTGTCAGGGTAGTTATATATCTAACAAATCTATCTATTTATCTTCTATCAATTCTATCTAACTATCAATCTATGTATATCTATCTATCCTATCTATCTATCTTCTGTCCGGACTGTTTTGAGACAGCCACTTGTGTTTTGGACAAATTTGAAGTAGGAGGACAGACCAATCACAGGGATTAAACTGCAAAGAATAGTAATACTTAAGAAAACCTAGTTATACCAGTACCACCATGGGTCCCAAACCGCATGTTTTGTTGTTATACTTTGTCAGGGTAATCATGCAGGCCATATAGACCTCCCCCGATAGGGGGGTAACAGGGATTAAAGTGCTAAGAAAAGTACTAATTAACACAAGCTAGTTACCATGGGTCCCACACCGCGTGTCTTGTTGTTATACTTTGTCAGGGTAATCATGCAGGCCATATAGACCTCCCCCGATAGGGGGAATTACAGGGATTAAAGTGCTAAGAATAGTACTACTTAACACAACCTAGTTACCATGGGTCCCAGACCGCATGTTTAATTATTATACTTTGTCAGGGTAATTATATATCTAACAAATCTATCTATTTCTCTTCTATCGATTCTATCTAACTATCAATCTATGTATATCTATCTATCCTATCTATCTATCTTCTGTCTGGACTGTTTTGAGACAGCCACTTGTGTTTTGGACAAATTTGAAGTAGGCGGACAGACCAATCACAGGGATTAAACTGGGAAGAATAGTAATTCTTAAGAAAACCTAGTTATACCAGAACCACCATGGGTCCCAGACCGCATGTTTGGTTGTTAAACGTTGTCAGGGTAATCATGCAGGCCATATAGACCTCCCCCGATAGGGGGAGTAACAGGGATGAAAGTGCTAAGAATAGTACTACTTTACACAACCTAGTTACCATGGGTCCCAGACCGCATTTTTAATTATTATACTTTGTCAGGGTAGTTATATATCTAACAAATCTATCTATTTATCTTCTATCGATTCTATCTAACTATCAATCTATGTATATCTATCCTATCTATCTTCTGTCCGGACTGTTTTGAGACAGCCACTTGTGTTTTGGACAAATTTGAAGTAGGAGGACAGACCAATCACAGGGATTAAACTGCGAAGAATAGTAATACTTAAGAAAACCTAGTTATACCAGTACCACCATGGGTCCCAGACCGCATGTTTTGTTGTTATACTTTGTCAGGGTAATCATGCAGGCCATATAGACCTCCCCCGATAGGGGGAGTTACAGGGATGAAAGTGCTAAGAATAGTACTACTTAACACAATCTAGTTACCATGGGTCCCAGAACGCATGTTTTGTTGTTATACTTTGTCAGGTTAATGATGCAGGCCATATAGACCTCCCTTGATAGGGGAAGTAACAGGGATTAAAGTGCTAAGAATAGTACAACTTAAAACAACCTAGTTAACATTAACAGTGGTTCCCAGACCACATGTCTTGTTATTAGATTTTGCCAGGATAATCAGGCACGCCATATAGACCTCCTCCGATAGGGGGAGTAACAGGGATTAAAGTGCTAAGAATAGCACTACTTAACACAACCTAGTTACCATGGGTCCATGACCGCATGTTTTGTTATTATACTTTGTCAGGGTAATCATGCAGGCCATATAGACCTCCCTTGATAGGGGGAGTAACAGGGATTACAGTTCTAACAATAGTACTACTTAACACAACCTAGTTACCATGGGTCCCACACCGCATATTTTGTTGTTATACTTTGTCAGGGTAATCATGCAGGCCATATAGAACTCCACCGAAAGGGGGAGTAAGAGGTATTAAACTGCTAAGAAAAGTTTTACTTAACACAACCTAGTTACCATGGGTCCCAGACCGCGTGTCTTGTTGTTATACTTTGTCATGGTAATCATGCAGGCCATATAGACCTCCACAGATAGGAGGAGTTACAGGGATGAAAGTGCTAAGAATAGTGCTACTTTACACAACCTAGTTACCATGGGTCCCAGACCGCATGTTTAATTATTATACTTTGTCAGGGTAATTATATATCTAACAAATCTATCTATTTTTCTTCTATCGATTCTATCTAACTATCAATCTATGTATATCTATCTATCCTATCTATCTATCTATCTCATGTCCGGACTGTTTTGAGACAGCCACTTGTGTTTTTGACAAATTTGAAGTAAGAGGACAGACCAATCATCTTCTTCCATCTCCCAGTTCCAAAAATGCAGGCCATATAGACCTCCCCCGATAGGGGGAGTAACAGGTTGTAGTAAACTGCTAAGAATAGTACTACTTAACACACCACGGGTCACAGACCGCATGTCTTATTGTTATACTCTGTCAGGGAAATTATATATATTTCAAATCTATCTATTTATCTATCAAATCGATCTAACTATCAAGCGTATCTATCAAATGTATATTGCATCTATTGATCGATGTAATTCGTATCTATAGAATGTATATTACATATTTTGGTTGATGTAATTTGTATCTATCAAATGTATATTGCATCTTTGGATCGATAACATTCGTATCTATCAAATGCATATTGCATCTATTGATCAATGTAATTTGTATCTATCAAATGTATATTGCATCTATTGATCTATGTAATTTGTATCGATCATATGTATATTGCATCGATTGAGCTATGTAATCTATGTATCTATCTATTAAATCTATCTCGTGGTTGTGCAAATGGACTGTTTGCGGTTGTTTGCGGTGCATTACACTTGTAGATTGGTCTGTCACTGTGAAGCGACCGTAACCCTTACACTACCTGATAGATACAACATCATAACTGATGTTTAAAAGCACGTTATTGCAAACAATTTAGGAATGTTAGGTGATTTAGGCCCTTTATGGGTTAAAAGCAGACTCTGCATCAACTATGTAATTTTCCATGGGAGTTTTCACATGGATCCCCCTCCAGCATGCCACAGTCCAGGTGTTAGTCCCCTTGAAACAACTTTTCCATCACTATTGTGGCCAGAAAGAGTCCTTGTAGGTTTTAAAGTTCGCTTGCCTATTGAAGTCAATGGCGTTTCGCACGGTTCGCGAACAATACTGGAAGTTCGAGTCCGCCGTTCGTGAACCGAAATTTTTAAGTTTGCAACATCACTACTTAGAACTCTCCCCATGGCTTCCATCATTTAGAGAAGCTATTCCAATGTATTTGCTATTGAAGGTAACAAACTTGAAAGAAAAACTGCATATTTACAGCTAGGTCTGGAAATAATTGGACATTGACACAATTTATATCATTATGGCTCTGTACGCTACCACAATGGATTTAAAATGAAACAACCGAGATGCACTTGAATTGCAGACTTTCATCTTTAATTCAAGAGGTTGAACAAAAATATCATGAAACGTTTAGGAATTGCAAAGGAATTTCATACACAGTCCCCTTATTTTAGGGACTCAAATGTAATTGGACAAATTAACACAATCATAAATAAAATTTTCATTTTAAATACTTTGTCAAGAATCCTTTGCAGGCAATGACTGCTTGAAGTTTGGAACGCATGGACATCATCAAACGCTGGGTTTCCTCCTTTGTGATGCTTTGCCAGGCCTTTATTGCAGTTGTCTTCAGTTGTTGTTTGTTAATGGGTCTTTCTTGTCTTCAGCAAGTGAAATGTATGCTCGGGTTAAGATCAGGTGATTGACATGGTCATTGCAGCATATTCCACTTTGTCACCTTAAAAAACTCCTGGGTTGCTTTTGCAGTATGTTTTGGTCATTGTCTATCTGTAAAGTGAAGCACCGTCCAATGAGCTTCGCTGAATTTGTCTGAATCTGAACAATATATCCCTATACACTTCAGAATAAATCCAGCTGCTTCTGTCTTCTGTCACATCATTAAAAAACCACTACTGCCATTGGAAGCTATGCATGCCTATGCCATCACACTTTGATATTTGATCACACAATGTAGAAATGGGGTTAAATCTCTGAACTATGGACATTTCTAGCTGAAGGGATGTTACATTACTGCCAGTGTGTGTGTGTGTTACTGGCAAAAAAAGATGCTAAATCCCTGCACAAAATAGAAAAGTGTTAGGTATTTAAATAATTACAAAAGTGGTTAACATGAATTAGTAGATTTTAAAGCAAAGAATAATTTCACCCACAATGCATATAAAGCTTTAATAGTGCAAAAATGAACCTTCAAAGATTGATGATGTGTTTGATAATCATCTCTGTAGTTAATTTGTGATAACTGGAAAAGAAACAACATCTTTTGTTTCACAAATTCATAACTATTAGCTTAGAGGGTATACCAGTCTTGTCACAGGACAAAATGTTTTACATATATAGAAAAACAATATGTAAGTTTTAAAAATATATACATATGAGAAAAGTTTGTACAGTATATAGACTGCGTCAATATGTAGGAAGCCAGATAGAGAGGCAGTAGTGAAAACAATAGAGGCTGCATGCAAGGTTACATGTTGATTGAGATATACAATACTAATATACTCCTTTTAAAGGGACAGTCTACAATGTAATTATTATTGTTTTAAAAGATAGATAAATCCCTTTATTACCCATTCCCCAGTTTTGCATAACCAACACAGTTATATTAATACACTTTTTACCTCTGTGATTACCTTGTATCTAAGCATCTTCTGACAGCCCCCTGATCACATGACTGTGACTATTTAAAATCTATTGAGTTGCAATTAGTACTGTGTTGTGCTGACTCTTAAATAACTTCTTGATTGTGAACACAATGTTATCTATATGGCCCACATGAACTTGCAGTCTCCTATTGTGAAAAGCAAATACAAAAGCATGTGATAAGAGGCTGTCTTTAGTGGCTTAGAAACAGGCAGAAATTTAGCGGTTTAAAAGTATATTAATATAACAATGTTGGTTGTGCAAAGCTGGGGAATGGGTAGTAAAGGCATTATCTATCTTTTTAAACAACAGTTTTTGTGTCTGTCCCTTTAACACAGTATTATGTTAGTAGGTAGTTAAAGATCTTATATAAAGGTATTTAAAACCTATTGGGTACATTGTGACTGAATAGAGAAAAGCTATTTACAAATGATTATTCTCTGTTTCCTTTTGTTATTAATTTTACTTCTTAATACTATAAACAGCTTCTTTTTCTCAATTCACAGGAAGGCATTCCACAATTTTAATTATTTCTTCTTCTTCTACAATGTGATCCTCGGATTAAGTTCATGTCTATTTCGCTTGATCTGTGGCTTGATTTTAGGCAGCTGGCTTATTGCACGAATAGACAGGACATTGCTACAAAGAGGGTATGAATCTGCTGATATGGGTAAGTTTTAGGCTGCAACAGACTTTAGATAAATATTAATTTATTTGCTTTTAGTATTTTTAAGGCAATAATTTGTTAATAAACAGTTTAGAGATACAATTATTTAATTTATATTGGGCTTAATTATAAGTTGAGAGCAAAATATCGCTTTCCCACTGGGAATTAACATCAACATAACTCTTTTAAAGGGATATTAAAGGGCCACTACTAACATCAAAATTAAAGTTTCATGATTCAGATAAAGCATGCATTTTTGTAAAAATAACTTTACAATAGGTTTTCATTATCCAAACATACAAATTCTTTCAATATGCACACTTTCTGTGGATGTGCAAAAGTGCACATTATATACGTATATGAATTTTGTGATTGGCTAATGACTGTCACATGGTACAGTGAGAGAAAACATTTGAAATTTGACAGAAAATATTTTACTGCTCATTTAAAATTCAAAGTAAGTGTCATTTTATTGTGTATTTGTCGGTTATTCAATTCTACTGTTTTTAGTGGTCAATTAAAGGAAAAGTAAATACAGTAGATTTGCATAAACAAAAAAATGTATGATAAAAAGACAATGCAATAACACTTAGGGGCCTATTTATCAAATGTCTGTCCGTCATGGTACGATCAGCGGATCAGGTCCGACAGACATCGCTGAATGCGGACAGCATTATGCTCTCCACATTCAGCAATGCACCAGCAGTTCACAACGCCACCCCCTGCAGATTTGCGGCTAATCGGCCACTAGCAGGGGGTGTCAATCAACCCGATCGGGTTGATTTCTGGCAATCGCTGTCCGCCTCCTCAGAGCAGGCGGACAGGTTATGGAGCAGCGGTCTTCAGACCTGCTTCATAACTTGTATTTCTGGCGAGCCTGAAGGTTCGCCAGAAACACGGTGCTTCAAGCTCCATACGGAGCTTTATAAATATGCCCCTTAGTCTGAACTTCAAATAAGTAGTAGATGTTTTTCTGACAAATTTCAAAGTTATGTCTATTTCCATTCCCTCTGTATCATGTGACAACCATCAGCCAATCACAAATGCATATACTTATATTCTGTGAATTCTGTAACTTGGGTTTTGCAGATCGCTAATAAACATAAATTTAAAATGCGTTAAAAATATTTATTTTTACAAAAATTGAAAGAATCAGCGCTAATTTCTACCAAGGCAAAGTATAAGTGAGGCCCCTCTCAAAAGACCCCCAAAGGGAACATGATTTTCAAAGGTGGTATACTGGCGCTAAGATAGCCTTGGTTAGTGATAAATGTTTCGAGAATAATTCTCAGACTAATATTGGAGAGTAAAATTTAATAAATACAAATTTAATCAATACAAAATATAAAAAGTGTACAATTGAATATATGTATAAATAAGGTTAAATATACCTATATTGCTGTGTGTCTGAAAAGGACACTATACCTCTACGAGCTCGTTGAAAGCAAATTACAAAAGGGTATGTGCACTGTACTGTCAGAAACACAAGAAGGTAACTTATCTTATATCACATATAACAGTTAATAAAAAAACAAAAAATCATAATTAAAAACACATATAAAGAACACATCAAAATGGAATTATACACCCTCAAAAGTATCTGGACGTCCAGTAGAGATTAAAACTGGCAATAGCAAAAAAAATAGTATAGTATTTAAAAAGTCGGTGCACTTTTCAAACTAAGTGTAAGTGCATAGGTAGAGCAAATGTGTAGAGCTAGACAGGATGCTATTAATAGCCTGTGAGCAGCGTGTATATATATAGTGGCGGATGAGCTCCTCATATGTAGGTGATCTTGCTTTAAAAGTATTGGATCACGCTCTATTGCATATGGGAGTCGGTACCTTTACATTTTGGCCGGGATGTGTAGTTGCTGGAGGAATCAGTATCAGCCTCTTATCCGTTGTAGCTGTTTGTTGATGACAGGTTTCCGTTTGCAGCTGTTGCTTACTCTGTTATGCCGAGCAGTAGTTATTCCGATGCTGAATCCGCAGTTATGTATTTTTAGCTACGGCTGACGTATTCAATCACGTCGCCGACTAAATGGCTTGCGGTTGGTTCTTCCTTGTAGTGCAGATCAGCTGTTTACCAGCGGGCTCCCTTACTTCGCTCAGTAGTAGCGTGTGGTTGATTCTTCCTTGAGCCCTTTGTAGTATGTATCAGCTGTTAGGAGCGGGCTCTCACAATCGCTCAGGTCCTCTGTTGAAAATCGCACAATGTGCTAAAGAAATTTGAGAGCCTTAAGTATCCAATCTGTATCCAGTCTTTATGATGAGCAAACACTTTTCGCACTTCTTGAAAAAGCCCAGAGTGAGGGGAGAAACGCGTCGAAAAGTGTTTGCTCATCATAATGACTGGATACAGACTGGATACTTAAGGCTCTCAAATTTCTTTAGCACATTGTGCGATTTTCAACAGAGGACCTGAGCGATTGTGAGAGCCCGCTCCTAACAGCTGATACGTACTACAAAGGGCTCAAGGAAGAATCAACCACACGCTACTACTGAGCGAAGTAGGGGAGCCCGCTGGTAAACAGCTGATCTGCAATACAAGGAGGAACCAACCGCAAGCCATTTAGTCGGTGACGTGATTGAATACGTCAGCCGCAGCTAAAAATACATAACTTCGGATTCTACTATATATACATGCTGCTCACAGGCTATTAATAGCATCCTGTCTAGCTCTATGCATTTGCTCTACCTATGCACTTACACTTAGTTTGAAAAGTGCACCGACTTTTTAAATACTATACTAATTTTTTGGATATTGCCAGTTTTAATCTCTACTGGACGTCCAGATACTTTTTAGTTGAAATAATCTTTATTGTCAAAAAGGAAGACAAGAGACATATCTAATACATCATGCCCCTAGTTCAGATAAACATATTTATATTCATTGTTACAGTCTCAGGACCTCTTATCCTGTTCGATAAAGTTTTATAATTCCATATATCTGTCTCAAACAACATGAAAATGAGTTGGAGGATGAAACAACTTCTTTCAGCAATTAGTATATCCATCCGGCTTTCCCAATGTATCTCCATCATTACTGAAATCTCTGAAAGTCCATAGAGTCCTAGGAAAAGCTCCCACCTACTGAAGTTGCCTTCAGGCATAGGAAATATATGAGGTCCTGTTTATTTTCCTGAAGTAGGAATGAAATTATCTATAGTCTTCCTTCCCCTCCCTTTTCTAATGTGTTTTCCTTTTATTTTAATAATTATAAACATTAAACATAAACTTTTGAAACTGTAAAACAATAAACTCATAACTGTATAACCTTTCCCGTCGAGCAGAGAGAGAACCATCAAATTGTATCTAAGATGTATATAAGTTCCCCATAAAAGACTTAGTGGTAATAAGTTTAGGAGAGATCCCCTATCGTGTTATAACTCTTGAAATACTTAAATTTCCCTTATCTCACTTCTATCTCTGTTCATGATCCAGTGGACCCAAATCTTTTGGAAATGTGTTGTTGTATCCTGCAACCAAGAGGCAGATTCTGACATAGCATATATATTATCTAACCTGTTAATCACTTCTGACCACGTTGGTGAACCTGTTCTCCAGTGTTTGGCTATACATATCCTCGTGGTTGTACAAAGTATATTTATGAATATATTGGTAGCTAAGTTTAAGGATTCATCTGAAACATGCAAGAGGGCCTGCGCCGCCGTTAGCGTCATAGATTTATCTAATAGGATACTTATCAATTTAGAAAGTTTGTTCCAAATTTGTTTAATCTCCCCACATTCCCACCACATATGCATATAATTTCCAATTTCTGCACAGCCTCTGTAACAGAGTCTACTTTTCTGCAATGTATAATGTGCAGTTCTTATGGGTGTAAGATACCACCTGTAAGATGTTTTAATAGAATTTTCGATAAGGTCTGCGCATATCAGCCCCTTGCTAATCCTAGAAAGTATTTGTGTCCATCTGTCATCATCATATGTTTCACCTAAGTCTCTTTCCCAATTCTCATGAAGCGGCAATTTGGAGCCTTTTTTTGCATCTTGTATTGCCAAGTACAGTTGTGATATTAGTTTTTTATTTCTACCTGGGGTTGCAATAATGCGTTCTGTTGTAGTGTATGGGTTTAATGGTTTGTTTTGTCTGTATTTGTATATTGTGGTGGATATCTGAAGATATAGGAACCAATGTAAGGTGTCCGGCTGAAGTTTATCTTTCAGTTGGGTGTATGTGAGCATTTTACCTTTATCTAAAAAGTCTGCAACTCTGTAGAGGCCCTTATTTTCCCACTTACATATTAGTGTTTGAAATTCTGCAGGAAGTATAGCACCCAGTGGTATTATCTTAGTACCCTTGGGTATGAGGCCTAGAGAAGATGTGAGGTATTTCCACATATGCTTGGACTCCTCTGTCACCTTGAGTTTGTATAGTGTTTTGTTTGTAGTGTTTGAGGTGTTCCAAACAATCGTGGCTGGATCATTCACCCCAGCTAAGTCTGCCTCTAGTCTAGTCCAAGTTATTTCTCGACAGTTTTTGCTTATCAGCGTAATTTGTGATAACCTAGCTGCCTGATAGTAGTCTAACAAATTGGGCACCCCCACTCCCCCCAGCTGTTTGTGTTGTTTTAATAGTTGGGAGGCTATTCTAGCTGTTTTGGGTCCTCGTAGGAACCTAATTAGGTCCATCTCGTCCAGATACTTTTGAGGGTGTATAATTCCATTTTGATGTGTTCTTTATATGTGTTTTTAATTATGATCTTTTGTTTTTTTATTAACTGTTATATGTGATATAAGATAAGTTACCTTCTTGTGTTTCTGACAGTACAGTGCACATACCCTTTTGTAATTTGCTTTCAACAAGCTCATCTTTAGAGGTATAGTGTCCTTTTCAGACACACAGCAATATAGGTATATTTAACCTTATTTATATATATATTCAATTGTACACTTTTTATATTTTGCATTTATTAAATTTGTATTTATTAAATTTTAAATTTTACTCTCCAATATTAGTCTGAGAATTATTCTCAAAACATTTATCATTAACCAAGGCTATCTTAGCGCCAGTATACCACCTTTCAAAATATTTATTTTGCCATGCAGTACTTTGTTGCAGATATATACATTGCATGTGACACATTAATGTTCCTTTAAATACATAACAACATTTCAGAAAAATGCCAAAATGTTAATTTTATTATGAAAAAATCATTGCAACATATATTTGAAGTAAAGACAACAATGAATAGGATAGTACAAAAAGTATACAGTTTAAAATACATTTATCAAATAGAGAACAACAATAATAGCCATCTCAAGTAAAAAAAAAACTTTCATGATTTAAATAGGGCATGTAACTTTCCAATTTACTTTTATTACCAATTTTGCTTTATTCTCTTGGTATTCTTAGTTGAAAGCTAAACCTAGGAGGTTCATATGCTAATTTCTTAGACCTTGAAGGTCGCCTCTAATCTGAAAGCATTTTGACAGTTGTTTACCACTAGAGGGTGTTAGTTCATGTATTTTATATAGATAACATTGAGCTCAGGCACGTGAAGCTCGTAGGAGTGAGCACTGATTGGCTAAAAATGCAAGTCTGTCAAAAGAACTGAAATAAGGGGGCAGTTTGCAGAGGCTTAGATACAAGGTGATTACAGAGGTAAAACATGTATTATTATAACTGTGTTGGTTATGCAAAACTGGGGAATGGGTAATAAAGGGATTATCTACCTTTTCTTTCATGTAATTGGCAAGAGTCCATGAGCTAGTGACGTATGGGATATACATTCCTACCAGGAGGGGGCAAAGTTTCCCAAACCTCAAATGCCTATAAATACACCCCTCACCACACCCACAACTCAGTTTTACAAACTTTGCCTCCTATGGAGTTTGTGCTTGATTTTTAAAATTTCTTCTATGATAAGCGTTTCTAAGTATTCTGAAGCCCAATTCCTCTCAGAGTACAATGTTTGTCAGAGGGATGTGAAGAGAGTATCGCCTATTGATTTTGTGGTTTCTCTCACGGGAAATCTTTTCAAGGGTTCTCTGTAATCGGTCGTAGGGATTAATTTCCTACCTCCCTTTTCAGATCGACGATATACTCTTATATACCATTACCTCTGCTGATAGTTTTCAGTACTGGTTTGGCTATCTGCTATATGTGGATGGGTGTCTTTAGGTAAGTATGTATCATTGTTTAAGACACTCTCAGCTATGGCTTTATGTATTAATATAAAGTTTTAAATATTTGTATTTTTCTTATATCTGTTTTTTATTACGTCATTCTTGGCACAAAATTTATTTGGCACGAATTTGCGCCTTTGATGGCGTAAATTTAGTCATTCCCTGCGTCTTTGTTGACGCTAGTTGTTTTGGCACGGAATCGCGTTTGTTATGATGCGAGTTGTGTCATTTTCTTGTGTTGGTTTTGCCCCAATTTTTTTTTTACTTTCTTTTGTGTAATGCAACATTCTTGGTGCCAAATTTAGTTATTTTACCCTCTCCCTCTATTGCTCGGTGTTTTCATGAATTTGAAAGCTAATATGCCTGCTTTTTTATTTTATTTTTTGTTTTTTAAAAAAAATCCTATCTTTGTTTTTCTATCTACTGTTACATTGTGGAAATTGATTGTTTTGCCTAATGTTATTTTTCTTTTTCTGTTACATTTTGCGAGATGTCTCATTCTGATCCTGACTCTGATGTTACTGTAGAAACTATGATGTCCTGAAACACAATTCTACAAAGCTAAGTGTGTTCTTTTCATTATTAAGCTGTTGTTATTTCTTCAGCTCAATTATGTGGCATTTATTTATCATATTTTATGCTAATAATCGCCTAGATTACGAGTTTTGCGGTAACAGGGGTGCGGTACTAACTTGCAGTTTATTCTCACCGCTCTCTTACCTGCAGCGCTGGTATTACGGGTTTTTATCAACCCGGCGTTAACAGTCAAGAAGTGAGCATAGAGCAAAATTGCGCTCCACACTGCACTCCAATACCAGCGCTGCTTAAGTGAGCGGTGAGCTAGTTATACGTGCTCATGCACGATTTCCCCATAGACATCAATGGGGAGAGCCGGCTGAGAAAAAGTCTAACACCTGCAAAAAAGCAGCGTAAAACTCAGGAATCAATTACAGTTACTATGGGGAAACAAAATGTATGTTTACACCTAACACCCTAACATGAACCCCGAGTCTAAACACCCCTAATCTTGCACTTATTAACGCCTAATCTGCCACCCCGACATCGCCGACACCTACATTATAATTATTAACCCCTAATCTGCTGCCCCCAACATCGCCGACACCTACATTATATTTATTAACTCCTAATCTCCCTCCCCCAATGTCGCCGCAACCTACCTACATTTATTAACCCCTAATCTTCCGCCCCCAACGTCGCTGCCACTATTCTAAATTTATTAGCCCCTAAACCTAAGTCTAACCCTAACACCCACTAACAAATATAATTTAAATAAATCTAAATAAAATTACTATCATTAACTAAATTATTCCTATTTAAAACTAAATACTTACCTATAAAATAAACCCTAAGCTAGCTACAATATAACTAATAGTTACATTGTATCTAGCTTAGGGTTTATTTTTATTTTACAGGCATGTTTGTATTTATTTTTAACTAGGTAGAATAGTTACTAAATAGTTATTAACTATTTACTAACTACCTAGCTAAAATAAATACAAATTTACATGTAAAATAAAACCTAACCTAAGTTACACTAACACCTAACCTAACCCTACAATTAAATAAATTACCTACATGAAATACAATTAAATAAATCAAATACAATTAGCTAAATTACAAAAATAACAAACACTAAATTACAGAAAATAAAAAACAAATTACAAGATATTTAAACTAATTGCACCTAACCTAATAGCCCTATCAAAATAAAAAAAAGCCCACCCAAAATAAAAAAAAACTAGCCTAACCTAAACTACCAATAGCCCTTAAAAGGGCCTTTTTCAGGGCATTGCCCCCAAGAAATCAGCTCTTTTACCTGTAAAAAAAATACACACAACCCCCCCAACAGTAAAACCCACCACCCACACAACCAAACCCCCAAATAAAACCCTAACTAAAAACTAAAAAACCTAAGCTCCCCATTGCCCTGAAAAGGGCATTTGGATGGGCATTGCCCTTAAAAGGGCATTTAGCTCTATTGCGGCCCAAAGCCCTAACCTAAAAATAAAACCCACCCAATACACCCTTAAAAAATCCTAACACTAACCCCCGAAGATACACTTACCGGGAGAAGTCTTCATCCAAGCGGCAAGATGTCCTCAATGAAGCCGGCAGAAGTGGTCCTCCAGACGGGCAGAAGTCTTCATCCAGACGGCATCTTCTATCTTCATCCTTCTGACGCGGAGCGGGTCCATCTTCAAGACATCCGTCGCGGAGCATCCTCTCCCAATGACGACTACCCGACGAATGAAGGTACCTTTAAGTGACGCCACCCAAGATGGCTGATCCAATCAGCCAATAGAATGCAAGCTCAATCCTATTGGATGATTGCATCAGCCTATAGGATTTTTTCAACCTTAATTCCGATTGGCTAATTAATTCTATTAGCCAATCGGAATCTAAGATACGCCATCTTGGATGACGTCATTTAAAGGTACCTTCATTCAGCAAGAAGACGTCGATTGAAGAGGATGCTCTGTGACGGATGTCTTGAAGATGGAGCCGCTCAGCATCAGAAGGATGAAGATAGAAGATGCCATCTGGGTGAAGACTTCTGCCCGTCTGGAGGACCACTTCTGCTGGCTTCCTTGAGGACATCTTGCCGCTTGGATGAAGACTTTTCCCAGTAAGTGGATCTTCGGGGGTTAGTGTGAGGATTTTTTAAGGGTGTATTGGGTGGGTTTTATTTTTAGGTTAGGGCTTTGGGCAGCAATAAATCTAAATGCCCATCCAAATGCCCTTTTCAGGGCAATGGGGAACTTAGGTTTTTTTAGTTAGGGTTTTATTTGGGGGGTTGGTTGTGTGGGTGGTGGGTTTTACTGTTGGGGGGGTTGTGTGTATTTTTTTTTTTACAGGTAAAAGAGCTGATTTCTTTGGGGCAATGCCCCGCAAAAGGCCCTTTTAAGGGCTATTGATAGTTTAGTTTAGGCTAGGTTTTTTTTTCCTGTAATTTAGTGTTTGTTTGTTTTTTGTAATTTAGCTAATTGTATTTAATTTATTTAATTGTATTTAATTTAGGTAAGTTATTTAATTGTAGTGTAGTGTTAGGTGTTAGTGTAACTTAGGTTAAGTTTTATTTTACAGGTAAATTTGTATTTATTTTAGCTAGGTAGTTAGTAAATAGTTAACTATTTAGTAACTATTCTACCTAGTTAAAATAAATACAAACTTGCCTGTAAAATAAAAATAAACCCTAAGCTAGATACAATGTAACTATTAGTTATATTGTAGCTATCTTAGGGTTTATTTTATAGGTAAGTATTTAGTTTTAAATAGGAATAATTTAGGTTATGAGAGTAATTTTATTTAGATTTATTTAAATTATATTTAAGTTAGGAGGTGTTAGGGTTAGACTTAAGTTTAAAGGGTTAATAAATTTAGAATAGTGGCGGCGACGTTGGGGATGGCAGATTAGGGATTAATAAGTATAATGTAGGTGGCGGCGATGTTAGGAGCGGCAGATTAGGGGTTAATAATATTTAACTAGTGTTTGCGAGGCAGAGTGCGGCGGCTTAGGGGTTAATATGTTTATTATAGTGGCAGCGATGTCCGGAGCGGCAGATTAGGGGTTAATAATTTTATTTTAGTGTTTGTGATGCAGGAGGGCCTCGGTTTAGGGGTTTATAGGTAGTTTATGGGTGTTAGTTACTTTTTAGCACTTTAGTTATGAGTTTTATGCTACAGCTTTGTAACGTAAAACTCATGACTACTGAGTTTAAAATGCGTTAGGAATCTTGGTGATAGAGGGTGTACCGCTCACTTTTTGGCCTCCCAGGACAAAAGCCTTTACGAAATTTACGTAAGTTGATTACGTACACCAAAAAGGTGTGCGGTGCCCCTAAACCTACAAGACTCGTAATACCAGTGCGCGTAAAAATGCAGCATGACATTTACTGTTTTTACTTACTCAGTTCATGTACTTGATTTCATCTGCAAACATCACGTTATTTTTTTTGTCATAAAAGGTTATGACTGTTATTTTGCCTTTAAATAAAATGACGAGGTCTTTTCAAAATTGTTAAGATTTAATTAATTTTGTTCTGACCGACAGCATACTTAAGTTTATTCTACTGATGAAGGTTTTCTTTGGTTCAAAGGATCCTGTATCAGAGACAGTTTTGTTAAAAATTCTCCTTATTTCTCATTTGAACACTCTTTATTCTTTGTTAAGGAAAATTTGCTATTTTTAGCTTTTAGGAGCCTAGTCCTCCTATTAACTATCGGCTAGATTACGAGTTTTGTGGTAAGAGCGGCTCGGTACTAACTTGCAAGTTATTTCCACCGCTCACCTCCCTATAGCGCTGCTATTACAGGTTTGCAAAAACCCGGCGTTAGCAGGCAATATTGCAGCATTGAGCAAAATTGAGCTCCATACCGCACTCAAATACCAGCGCTGCTTTGAGCTGGTTTTACGTGCTTGTGCACGATTTCCCCATAGATATCAATGGGGAGAGCCGGCTAAAAAAAAGCCTAACACCTGCAATAAAGGAGCGTAAAGCTCCGTAACGCAGCCCCATTGATTCCTATGGGGAAACAAAAGTTATGTTTACACCTAACACCCTAACATAAACCCCAAATCTAAACACCCCTAATCTGCCACCTCTGACATCGCCGCAACCTACATTAAAATTATTAACCCCTAATCTGCCACCCCCGACACCGCCTCAACCTACCTACACTTATTAACCCCTAATCTGCTTCCCCTAACATCGCCGCCACCTACATTACACTTATTAACCCCTAATCTGTCGCCCCGAACCCCGCCACCACCTACCTACACTTATTAACTCCTAATCTGCCATCCCCAATGTCCCCGCCACCTACCTACACTTATTAACAACTAATCTGCCGCCCTCAATGTCGCCACCACCTACCTACACTTATTAACCCCTAATCTGCCGTCCCTAACATCGCCCCCAGCGACATTACACTTTTTAACCCCTAATCTGCCGCCCCCAACGTCGTCGCCACTATACTAAAGTTATTAACCCCTAAACCTAACCCTAAGTCTAACCCTAACATTTACTAACTTTAATATAATTAAAATAAATCTAAATAAAAATTACTATCATTAACTAAATAATTCCTATTTAAAACTAAATACTTACCTGTAAAATAAAACCTAAGATAGCTACAATATAATAGTTACATTGTAGCTATCTTAGGTTTTATTTTTATTTCACAGGCAAGTTTGTATTTATTTTAACTAGGTAGACTAGTTAGTAAATAGTTATTAAATATTTACTAACTACCTAGTTAAAATAAATACAAATTTACCTGTAAAATAAAACCTAGCCTGAGTTACACTAACACCTAACCTTACACTACAATTAAAAAAATTACATTAATTAACTACAATTAACTAAATTACAAAAAAAACAAACACTAAATTACACAAAATAAAAAAGAAATGATCAAATATTTAAACTAATTACACCTAATCTAATAGCCCTATCAAAATAAAAAAAAAACATAGCCTACAATTTTTTCATTTTCAAATTGCAATTCCTGTATAGCTTTACGTTGGACATCAATTGTTTTTTTTTGTTTTCCTGCAGTTTTTTCTCTTTTTGATTTATATCAGACTCTATGGTAAATTTCCATTTTTTTATTCTTTCTGCCTCTCTGTACAGCTTGGAATATAGCTGATTGACTGATTCTGTGTTCTCCAGCTATGTTGAGAGCTTGCAAGAGAATGTCATTTTGAAAATGAAAAACTGAGCTTGAAATTGGAAGATGAAATACATGAAAATAAAGATCTAATAAACCAACATCTGGGAAAGACCCCGGGACGAAAACTACCATATTGCCAAGAGTTTTCCAAGCACAAGATTAAGGAAGTTCCAGACACAGGACTACCATACACAAGGCTGCACGGAAAGAACAAACACCCACAGCGGCAGACTATAGACCTACATCTTTAACTACATGACTATACATTACCTCATATGATTGGGGTAATTTCCGGTAAGAGGACACCTATACTCTTTTCTGACTTGGATGTGTTGCATATGAACTCAGAACATATACCATTTATACATCTATCTTAAATACACATGGTGAAAGACTATACTAACAACCTTTATAGTATAAGACTTAAACAGTTCGAAGTTGCGCAGAAGTATAAAGATTTTCGTTCTCTTTTATTGTTATTTATTACAGTGTCAGGGGTACACTGATCATCTCCACTTCTTGCTGCACTCTCACGTATTTGTGTATATTAATATCTGCTGTTGTTGTGATTAGTAGCATTCTAATTGATATTAGTGATTTTTCACACCAACTGCACAGAAGTGTAAACATTTATTAGCTATTTGTGTTGGGTATCACTTATAGTTTCCCCCACCCTTCTACACTTTTTCCAACATCTGGTCTAGGTAATTATATATCAACATACCCGAATTTAAGCTATTATACACTTCTGTTGGGGTAGTATTCAGAGAGACATATACCCCTTAGAAATATATTCAGCTTCCAGTTCCATACCCTTTCGCCCTGTGTCCCATCTAGAGTGCTGGTGTTTTTTCTTGTTTTACCGGGTTTTATTTTTAGCTTAGGGTTTGGGCAGAAAAAGAGCTAAATGCCCATCCAATGCCCTTTACATGGCAATGGGGAGTTTTTTTTAGATAGGATTTTATTTGAGGGGTTTGGTTGTGTAGGTGGTGGGTTTTACTGTTGAGGGTTTTTTGTATTTTTTTTACAGGTAAAAGAGCTGATTTCTTTGGGGCAATGTCCCGCAAAAGGCCCTTTTATTGTAGGCTATGATTTTTTTTTATTTTGGGGGGCTTTTTTATTTTGATAGGGCTATTAGATTAGGTGTAATTACAGTAGTTTAAATATTTGATCATTTCTTTTTTATTTTGTGTAATTTAGTGGGGTTTTTTGTAATTTAGTTAATTGTATTTAATTAATGTAATTTATTTAATTGTAGTGTAAGGTTAGGTGTTTGTGTAACTCAGGTTAGGTTTTATTTTACAGGTAAATTTGTATTTATTTTAGCTAAGTAGTTAGAAAATAGTTAATAACTATTTACTAACTAGTCTACCTAGTTAACATAAATACAAACTTACCTGTGAAATAAAAATAAAACCTAAGCTAGCTACAATGTAACTAATCGTTATATTGTAGCTAGCTTAGGTTTTATTTTACAGGTAAGTATTTAGTTTTAAATAGGAATTATTTAGTTAATGATAGTAATTTTTATTTAGATTTATTTTAATTATATTAAAGTTAGTGGGGGTTAGGTTTAGGGGTGAATAACTTTAGTATAGTGGTGCCGATATTAGGGACAGCAGATTAGGGGTTAATAATATTTAACTAGTGTTTACGATGCAGGAGTGCGGCGGTTTAGGGGTTAATATGTAATTTATGGGTTTTAGTGTACTATTTAGCACTTTTGTTATGAGTTTTATGCTACAGCTTTGTAACATAAAAGCCATAACTACTGACTTTCAGTGTACGGTATGGATCTTGACATATATATAGGCTGTACCGCTCACTTTTTGGCCGGACATGCGCTTTGGAAGACCCATTGAAAAAGGACTTTTTGAAAGCTGTGGTAGTTACGTTGCGTTCCGGTCAAAAAAGTGTGCGGTACAGATATACCTGCAAGACTCGTAATACCAGCGGTAGTGAAAAAGAGCCATAACGCTACTTTTTCACTCATACCGCAAAACTCGTAATCTAGCCGTATGTTGGTGCTCCTGAGGTTTTTTCCTATTCAAGATACTATCTGTATTATGTTCTAAAGAATGGTTTATCCTGATTCCGTTTTGGGACTGTACCACTACTTCTATGGAAATTGGTACTTATTTTTAGGATTATTTAGAGTTTGCATATAACCTTAGTAGAGCATATTCACGTACTGTTTATATTTTTAGCTCAGCTTTATCTGTGGCTGACATTACTGTTCTCTCAACCTTTTGTTGAACAGTTAGCATAAGCAGTTTTAGATTCTCAAGTATATAACTCTGTTTATTTACTTCTGATGTATTAATTTTATTATGTTTAATATATCTATTATTATTATTATTTTCAATATTTTTTATTATCTCTAGCTTGTTAGGATCATAATTTGTTTGATTTCTATTATCTCCACTATTTGGAGATTTAGAGTTTTTTCTGCCCTACTTTTAGTCCGGTGAATGTCCTGACTACAATTGTTTGTTCTAGATCCAAGGGTCATAGATTCATATCCCTGCAGGGTTAATACAGCCCTTCGGCCTTTTGAGGTCAATTTATTGTGTACCATTTATTTTGGTAATAACAACTGTTTTATCAGCTGCTAATTTGGTTAACTCTGAGTGTAAGCACTGAAAAAGCATTTTTTTGTATCCTTCTGGGAGAAAAATGCCATATAATTACTAGTTATTAGTCTGCATTTAGGTTCTCAAACCAGTCCTATATTATTCTTAGGGTTTGAATAGATTTTTAGAATAAGACTTTCTATGGGAAGAATCTTTCTTTCTCAGTACACTTTGAATTTTTTTTCAGATGTGAATATACCAGTTCTTTAGCAAGTACAGGGATTGGGTTTCTAGTCAATTCTATTCTTTATTCCAAAGAAGAAAGGTTTATTCAGTCCAATCTTTTTATCTGAAGACTTTATATTGTTTTGTTAGAGTCTCAACTTTCAAGTTGGCGATTATAAGGACTATTATGCCTTTTTGTTCAGCAAGGTAATTTCATGTACACTCCATTTTACAGGATCTTTATCCTCATATTTTATTTCATTCAGACCACTTGTGGATTCTGAGATTCTCTTTTTTAGATAAGCTTTACCAATTTGTTGCTTTTCCATTTGGTCTAGCGACAGCTTTATGAATCTTTTCAAAGGTTCTGGGTGCCCTTCTTTCTGTTATAAGACAGTAAGGTATTATGACGTTTCCTTATTTGGATGGTATCTTGGTATTAGCTTAATCTTTTCTTTAATGGGAATCTCTCATGAATCAACTAGTTTTGTTTCTTCAAGACATGGTTCGATGATTTAATTTACCTAAGAGTTTCATGATTCCTCAGACAAGGGTCACTTCCTTTTGGGTTTCTAGATGGATTCTGTGTTCATGTCTTTGTCTTTATCGGACAAAAGTCAATTGTAATTGGCGTTAGCCTTTCTAACTTTCAGTCTAGAACATTCTTTTCAGTGGCTATGTGCATGAAAGTTTTAGGTCTCATAACTGCAGCATCGGGCGTGGTTCCCTTTGCTTGTTTTTTCATCTCAGACCTCTTTTGCTTTGTATACTGAATCAATGGTGCAGGGACTGTTTTCAGATATCACAGTTGATATTCTTAAATCCTAACACTCAACTCTCTCTGTTTTGGTGATTAGACTATCATTGTTTTATTCAGGGGTCCTCCTTTTGTTCGTCCTTCCTGAACTGTATTCTTAATGGATGCAAGTCTTACAGGTTGGGGAGCTGTCTGAGGGTTTCTGACAGCACAAGGGGTTTGGAAACTTCAAGAGACGAGGTTTCCAATCGATATTTTAGAACTTTGTGCTATTTTCAGAGCTTTTCCAGGCTTTGCCTCTTTTAGGAGAGAACATTTCATTTCGCTTTCAGAAGACAATATCACAACTGTGGCATATGTCAATCATCAAATAGGGACTCGCAGTTCCTCAGCAATTAAGAAGTATCTTGAATACATTCTTGGATGGAATTCATCTCCTGTCTAATTTTATACGATTTTTATCTCAGGTTTAGACATTTGGGAGGTGGATTATCTCAGCCATCAGTCTTTAAATCCGGGAGAGTGGTATCTCTATACAGATGTGTTTTCTCAATTTCCCAGGTAGCTTTTTAAGTCCAGGGATCCTCAGACAGAAATGGTGGATGCATTAGCAGTGTCTTGGTTTTGCAACCTGTCTACATCTTTCCGCCTCTGTTTTTTTTCTTCCAAGGGTGATTTCCAAGATCATATTGGAATAGTCTCATGTGTTTCTGATAGCATCCACATGGCTTCACAGGTTTGGTATGTGGATCTTGTTCAGATGTCCAGTTGCCATCCTTGGCCGCTTTCTCTTGTTTTAGGGGCTATTTTTCCATCGGGATCTCAAATTATTAATTTGATGGGATGGAAATTGATTAGTGTTTAGTCATAGAGGTTTCTCTGTCTCAGTTTTTATCACTATGTTGCAGGCTTATAAGTCTGTTTCAAGGAACATGTATTATCAGGTTTGGAAAACCTATATTTTATGGTGTTCTTCTCATAAATTCTCTTGGCATTCTTTTAGAATTCCTAAGGTTTTACAGTTTTTTCAGGATGGTTTTGATAAGTTTGTCTGCAAATTTTTTGAAGGGACAAATCTTTGTTCTGTTTTATTTCCTAGAAAGATTGTTTAAACTTCCTAATATTCACTGTTTTGTTCAGGCTTTGGTTGGTATCAAGCCTGTTCATTTATTAATTTCTCCTTTTTGGAGTTTTATTTGGTTTAAAGATTTTGCAGGCTCTTTCTTTTGAGCCCATATTTTCTTTCAAGATTATCTACTTTCTTGGAAAGAGTTGTTTCTTTTAACTATCTCTTCTGCTACAAGAGCTTCTGATTTATTAGCTCTCTCTTGTGTGTCTCCTTATCTGAGTTTTTCATCTAGATAAGTTGTTTTGTGGACTTCTTTTTTTTCCTAAGGTTGTGAATTTGAACATTAGTAGAGACATTGTTGTTCCTTCTTTGTGTCCTAATCCTAAAGAATTATACAAATATATATTTATAAATATATATATATATATATATATATATATATATATATACACATGATTATATATAGGTATAGATATATACCGATATACAGTATATACACATACATACATATAGATCTTTAGACATGTATATGAATGTATCTCAATGTTAAAGCCCTTTGTCTGCCTTTTTTTTCTAACTCCTGACCCCTTATAATTTTTTTGTGCAATATTGTTTAGAAATAATTTTAATCAGATTATTATGAGTGTAACTGTACTTTGTAATGTATTTTTGATGTGTTTTGTGAGAATTTTTTGTTACGCAAAACAGTTAACCACAGCTCTGAGGAAGTGCTAACCAGATGAGCGTTAATTATTGGGATGGGTTTACAGTAGAGAATGCACTACGTATTAGCTTTACAAAGGGTTAGGAGTACTTTGCATACTTGTTGGAAATGATTATGTTGCTTTAGGAGTGCACCTAAAAAGAGGGAAAATTTTGTCTAGACAGAACGACTGAATACAGTGCACCCCAGTGGCTTAAAAGGACAGTCTACACCAGAATCTTTATTGTTTAAAAAGATAGATAATCCCTTTATTACCCATTCCTTAGTTTTGCATAACCAACACAATTATATAAATACACTGTTTACCTTTGTGATTACCTTGTATCTAAGCCTCTGCAAACTGCCCCCTTATTTCAGCTCTTTTGACAGACATCAATTTAGCCAATCAGAGCTGGCTCCCTGGAACTCCACATGCGTTAGCACAGTGATATCTATATGATACTCATGAACTAACACCTTCTAGTGGTGAAAAACTGTCAAAATGCCCTGAGAGAAGAGGCGGCCTTCAAGGGATTAGAAATTAGCATATGAACCTCCTAGGTTTAGCTTTCAACTAAGAACACCAAGAGAACAAAGCAAAATTGGTGATAAAAGTAAATTGGAAAATTGTTTAAAATTACATTCTCTATCTAAATCATGAAAGTTTATTTTGGACTAGACTGTCCCTTTAAATAAAGAATTTTCATAGAACTGTTTTTTCTTAAAAATAAAAATAAAAAAATGAATACAATATACTTACGCATCAATAACTTTGTGAATAGCTTTTGTAAATGGGGTTCTATGGAGAAGGGATAATATGTGTTATAATTATTAGACATGCAAAAATTAATTTTTAATTTTTGGAATGAACGAATTTGAACTAATTTTGTTTAAAATGTGTTTTTTAATTAATTAATTTATTTATTTAAACAATGACCGGTAAAGAAAATGCTTGAAATGATAAAGGGGTAGAACTAGAAAGCCCTGCCGTGAGTCAAATGTATACCACTTTTATTTGGGGTGATGAGTAGGACACATACTAAAGACATTACACAGGGGTATGTTATGAAAAGATGAAGGATCTCAGGAAAGAGATTAAAAAACATACTTAAATGTTGATTGTCTGCATCACTGAACAAGTGAGTCTATACAACACTTGAAACTGTGAACAAATGAAACTCTCATGTAAGGAATCTTGCATTTTTAAGATCTTGAAGATTTCTTAGGGGTAGATGTTACTACTTTAGTAATAATTTGGTTAAGTGAATAGATAAAAATGTGTAGCTATAATATGTCATCTGGAGATGAATTTAAAATGTTTAATTATTAGTGCCAGATGTCTCTGGGGTAAGAATTAAATGTGAAAGCTACTGTTTCTATTAAAAAGAAAATGTAAATAGTAGCTTGGTACTTAAAAACTATTTATTTACTGCTTAGCTTCAGTATAAAGCATATCTCAGTGAGTCTGTATTTAAGTTTGCAGTCTGAACATCTATATACAAGTTTTTGGTATTGCAGGACACCTTTGTATCCAATATCACCCATATATTATCAGCAAAATATTAGTATTAATAATAATAATTAATAGTTATTAATTATTAATAGTGTTCATTGGCAATTATTTCATAAAGTAATCAATTTGACTTCATTTTCTAAAGGTTATAATACATGGATTGGAATGCTATACGTGGATCATTATCATACTAACCCTGTCCTTGTAAGCTTTTGCAATCTTCTCCTGACATCAAGAGCTGAGAGAAGACTAAGGGAATCTTCTACATATCAAAATTGTTCTAGTCTAACAGGTATGTGCTAACTCTGAACTGTAAGATTAGAACACAGAAATTCAAATATCGCACAAAATACAATAATACAAAGTAAAATCACCAAAAACATCTCACATAAAATATACCTCATTTACTCCTGGTGCTTATTCAAATATTCTCAAATGCTCTCAAAAAGCTGTATATTATCATGCAGAATATAGTGTCAATAATAATCCACACTACCTATCTCAGCAGCTCCAATATGTCCAGCGTAAACCAACAAGCCTAAAAAAATGTAGGAGGCCTGAAAAAGGGGTTTATGTAAGGAGTGCTATGGAAGGAACGTATTATCAATACACCGTATCAAGTTTAAAAAAAAGTTTTGGCATGCAAGTACTACATCTGCGTTTTACCCTACTCACTTGCAGGGAAATTATATACCGGTGTTCAGTGAATTTCTTAACAATGAATTTGAAAAAAATGGTTCTAATAAAAATAAATTTGATATAGCTAATATTTAAAAAAAAAAGGACAGACACTTAAAGGGATATGAAACACAAAAATATTCTTTCATGATTCAGATAGAGCATGCGGTTTTAAACAACTTTCTAGAAGTAAGTAGAAATAAAATGGAAACTTTTTTAAAATAGTATGCTCTATCTGAATCACAAAAGAACTTAAAGCAAGATATGCGTGTGAAAGTGGTAAATAGCATGCAACCTGTAATTAATCTTGGAAAATTAAAAAAAACCCAGTAAAGAATGTTTGGATGATTTTATTGAGACCCCTCCTCTTTGAATTGTTTCCCAAAATATTGAGACCCCCCTCCTTGAATTAATTATCCCAAAAATTCAATGTCATTTTCAGAAAAAAATAATACTATTTATTTATTGTGGCCCCAATTATGCTTATCAATGGAGAAGAGGCATGAAGAATAAATAGAACTCTAGGTGAGGGTTTTTATGGATGTGGGAGGCAGAATTGCACTTGGTACAAATATAGGAATAAGCATAATCAACATAGTTTATTTAAAAGATTGGATTTCAAATTAAAAAGACATTTGAATTGTAAATCCAAATTTTTAATATACCAACTAGCGTGGAGTTGTTTCATAAAATATATAGGAACAATGAAAGGAAGTTTAAAGACTACAGTGTCAAAACACATTACAAATATAAAAGATGGGTTTATGACACATAGTGCGTCTGCACATTTTGCTTTTGCCCATAATAAGAACCTAAAAAAGGTTAAAAGTCAAGACTGTTGAATCAAACTGTCATGATTCAGATAGAGCATATGATTTTAAGATATTTTTGTTACCAAATTTACAGTGTTCTTTTGTTATACTTTTTGTATAAGCCTATGCACATATCCTCAGCAGCAGCAATGCACTAATGGGAGCTAGCTGTTGATTGGTGGCTACAGGCATTTGACTTTTGTCATTGGTTCACATGTTCAATTTTGTCCCAGCAGTGCATTACTGCTCTGGAAATGACTTTAAATATGTGTTTAACTCCTTTGTATGGGTTAAACACCTAGTTATACACAATAAATGCAATAATAAAATACTCTAACATATTAGAGCAGTTTTCTTTTGCACATTTATGTCCCTTGAACTTGAAAAATATCTTAGAATTATAATTTGAAGAAAATAATTATATTGTGTCTATGCCACTGAAATAAACATGTTCTTTTTATATAGGATTTCGTGTATCAGCACAAGCTAAAACAAGATGGCTCCTATCGTATACACTTTTAAGCAACCCAAGACTTATAATAAACAGGAAGATTAAAGTACTGGATGATTTACAGATAGTAAACAATGTGATTCAAAACAGACTTATCCAGGCCTCAGTGATGGAAGCTGAATCAAGAAATCAAGAAAAGCCCATTGATATCAGCAGTGTGGAAATCAGAGAAGGACACTCTATATTTTTTTAGACTCCAGACAATAACCTGAAAATAAAGATAATGGTACATTCCAAGAAACAAATCTTGAAAACTTCTGAATTAAACATTTCAGATATTTTGGACAAGTATAGTGTATTTTCTATGTCATTGTACACCAATGTTTTATTAAAAACAGTTATATTTTTTTCTAAAACATATCAGCTGTATTTTTTCTTTAGGTAGTAAATACTTATTCGCTAGCATTGTAGTATAGAAACCTATACTATCCCTGACTTATCCAACATGTTTTTTTCTTGTCCTGTCTTTGGACTTCTGTCTATTGTTTCTCTATTGAACTCAGAGAAACCTTTCTCAGGAATGCCCAAAAAAAACCTAAATCACTAAGTCCTATTTCTAGATAGCCCAGAATCTGCCCAATATTGCCTTAGCTTTGTCTCCTTACTCAAGAATCAAGGTTGGAAATTATATTTGTTGGGATGTATGGTGTCCGGAGATTTAATTAATTACAGATCACTTTATCATTAAATTGAAATGAGTAAACATATCTTTTGTTGACAAAGTGTGTACAAATATGTGTGTGTGTGGGGGGGGGGGGGGGTTCATAATGGCTGGACAGTTTTTGTTGGAACACTTTTTTTTTGTAATTAGCAAAAACAATATTATTATACCAAATATAACAGTCAATTCTATGAACAAATGGTTTGTACATGGGGATTTTTGTAAATAAAGCTTTTATAAAGAATTGTAATAGACCCAATGGTGTCTACATGTTATGGAAGGGTCAGCAAAGACTTTGAGATTATAATATAAAATGCTTATGGGTAGTAAACAAAATTTTAATATATTTTCATTATTTATTTTGCTCCTTTTTCAGGATATAAAACAGTCTGTTTCATAGTAACAAAAAAAGCATGTGGTGGGTTACACTTAAAGTGAAGGTAAAGTTACCCTCATCACTATCTAGAATATGATTCAATGTTTAAAAATAATATGACTTTAATTCATCATATTTTATATAAATAGTTATAAATAAATATATTACCTGTATAATCCTAATTATATACATCCCCAAATTCAACCCGTATTTTTTTTTTTTCTACTTAACATCACATGTATTTTATACCCAATTGATTTTTAGGCCGTTAGGCGGCCGTCATCCGACGTCATCCGCCCCTTTACTCGTCGTCGCATGCGCACTTTAATTTGTCTCCTTCTTATCAACCAAGCGCGCTCCAGTTTCGCACATGCGTCCCACAGACTACCTCATCGTCTTGTTACAGTGTGCACAATCAGAGCCAGGAGCTGCATTTATTGATATTGTTGAAACGTTTCTTAAAAACATCGATCTATTAACTCTGTTTGCCCAATTGTACTATAGATTTTATAGTACAATTGGGCAAACTGAGTTAATAGATCGATGTTTTTAAGAAACGTTTGAACGATAAGAATAGATGCAGCTCCTGTCTCTGATCGTATAGTACTGAATGAATATACCTATTCATTCAATACTATACTACAAGGCAAATTAGCGCATTTGCGAGGGGTAGAGACTTCACAAAATGCAGCAGGAAGTAAAGGCTTGGGAGGAGTCGGGAGACAAATGGTAGGGATTTTCAAATTAATTTTTAACAGAAATATTTGAATATTCATTAAAAAAAAACTTAGCGACTATTATAAGTTGATACTGAGAAATGATTAAATTAATTAAACAAATGTTAACTTTACCTTCACATTAAAGGGATAGAAAGGTCAAAATTGAAATGTGCATGGGCGCATTTCAATTTGAAATAGAAGCATTTTTTCAATATACTTTCATTAGCAAAAATGCTTCTAGCAAAAGTTAGGACTGTTTCGAAGTGGCATATGCAGATAGACTGTGAGGGCCCGTGCACCAGTATTCAAACAACATGCTTGTTCAGAGAGCTGGAGTGGTGTGTATTGCTTCTGAAGACGTAATTTGTGTCATACAGGCCACTGCTGACTCTCTGAGAGGTTGCAGTGTTTGAATTAAGGTGCATGAGCCCTCGCAGTATATGTGCATATGCCGCAGAAAAACAGAAATAGCTTTTATTAGAAGCATGTTTGCTAATGGAAGAATATTGCAAAACTGCTTCCATTTCTAATTGAAATACACCCATGCACATTTCATTTTTCCCTTTTCTATCCCTTTAACCCCTTTGTGACCAGACCACTTTTCCATTTGTTGACCGTCTGGGACCAAGGCTATTTTTGCATACGAGTAAAGAAAAGAGCAGGCACTGCGTACACAGGTAGATGCAAAAATATCCCAAGGTTTATTGGAACATGCCAATAAACCTTGGGATATTACCAATCCAACAAGGGGTGGGTGTTCCTTCAGGGGAACTCCAAGACGGGTATGGTGTGGACAGTGGCGATAAACTGACGCATTTCGCGCCCCCTACAGGCGCTTACTCATAGATCTATTGCATGCTTTGACAGTGTGCTTTATATACGCTTTCCTTAACTGTGATATTAACCCTATCATGACCTTAAAAAAACGGGAAAACTAGATATACCTTTAATGTTAAAAATACTTATCTTAATGTATATGCAAAAGGCAGAATACTATGTATTTATCAGATAAAACTTCAAACTGATTGTTCCATAATTATGGCACATGTTAGTTACTGAGCCTAAGTATTAAAAGTAAAAGCATATTAGGGCTTCTATTAGCTGGAATCTATTAGGACCTAACTCACAAAATTAAAAGTGTTAGAACATGCATAGAAACCCAGATATGCCTCACTTTATACATGACACAGTATAAGGACAAAGATAATCAGATATTAGTCATATTTGACCATTGAAAAGGCTAGTACACTCTGAACTATACAAGGCTCTGCACGATCTGTTTCCTCCTCTGAGCGGTAAGTTAGTGACATCTATTATACGAATGGAGACATTTGCTATGTTTGAAAAGTGTTCACCATTAAAGTGGTTAGCTATGGCTAGTTTTTAGTGTCCCTAAGATGTTCGCTAAATCTTTTTCTAACCTCCCTGGAGGTTTGACCAACATACTGCATCTGACATAGATTGCATGTAAGCAGACAGCAAAAGTTATGCCACAATTGTCATTAAAGTTGATGTCATATCTACGTTTGGTGATACTACTAGTGAAGTAATTTCCTCCACCCATATAGGCACACATGCCACAATTTCTACTTAGGCATTTAAAAGTCCCTTGTCTAGCAAGCCACCTAGAGTTTGCTGGACAGGTCCTGGTTATATTACTAGGTGAGAGACTTCTAGCTAGAGTATGGGGTTTCTTGGACACAGATTTGCAATTCTTTATGATAGGGGCCAATGTAGGATCTCCTTCAAGAATATGAAGGTGTTTTTGAAAAATGTTAGCTATTTTTGTGTATTGGCTGGTATATTCAGTGGTGAATACAATGGCCTCTTTATAAGAATTCTCTTTAGTAGTATGTTTACAAGCCTCATAGTACTGAATTTCTGTTCTGCATTTTTCTAAGGTACGTGCATTGTATCCTCTGGCTATAAGTCTTTTTTTGAGGTCTATTGACTGTATTTTATAAGTTTCTTGTGACTGTGTATTTCTTTTTAACCTTATAAACTGTCCCCGAGGGACAGCTTTTATGAGGTGACTAGGATGTTGTGAGGTGGCATGCAGTATTGTATTACCTGCAACAGGCTTGCAATCGGTTTTGGTAATAACTTTATTGCCACTCACTTGTAAAGTCAAGTCTAGATAATTTACTTCTTCTTGACTAAAAATACCAGTAAATTTAAGATTCATGAAGTTGTTGTCCAAAAAGTTAATAAATCTGTTGAACAACACTTCATCTACTGGTTTTTTTTAGGATGACCAAGAGATCATCTATGTACCTCACAAATAATAGTATATCCTCCAAACATGGATTAAGAACACTGTAGATGTAGGTGAGCTCCCACCATGAGACATATAGATTAGCGAACGCGGGGGCAAATTTTGCCCCCATGGCCGTCCCACATATTTGTCTATAGAAGGTCCCTTCAAACATGAAGTAATTATGGGAAAACACAAACCGTAGAACATCACCAATGTACTTCTTGGTGTCATATTCCAGGTTCAGTTCCCTCTCCAAAAAAAATTCAACTGCCTCAATTCCCAGGTGTTGTGGTATGGAAGTGTATAAGGAACTGATGTCTACTACTAACCATGTGTAATTGGGTTCCGGTTTGACCGGCTTGGGGTAGAAATGGATGCTTGAGACGCCGGACCAACTTTCTCACTCTTCTATGACTTGAACCTTTGCGGATCCGGACTCGCACCACAAGGTAAATGACTATCAGTGAATTCACTTGAAGACGGACACGTGAGTACACTTACGCTTTGCTTTATAGCGTTTTGTGACTGCTTTAACTGCTGCCAGTTCTCTTGTTCGCATTGCTGCACAACTTGCAGTGTGAATAGTATGTGATAACAGGTTCGCACTGAGAAGATAATTTTATTTCCTGCTCCCATATGTATTTTGACAACCTGCCGTACCTACCCCTGTAACACAGTTTTTTGCGAGGTGACTCTGTACTTAGTAGTTAACGTAACAAAGCACCTTTACTCCTTTAAGACATGGCAGGTGTGGACTCTGGCTTGACAGATTCTATGTCAGTCATACAACTGACCCAGTTCCAAGTATTGAACACATTAATCCTGACACGTTTTTTAACATGGACAATAGACAGGATTCTCATGTTTGTAGGGACCTGCTATAGACAAATATGTGAGATGGCCATGGGGGCAAAATTTGCCCCCGCTTTCGCTAATCTATACGTCTCATGGTGGGAGCTCACCTACATCTAAGTGTTCTTAATCCATGGTTGGAGGATATACTATTATTTGTGAGGTACATAGATGATCTCTTGGTCATCCAAAAAAAAAAACAGTAGATAAAGTGTTGTTCAACAGATTTATTAACTTTTTGGACAACAACCGGTTGGAAAAGATAACTTAGATTGAACCTCCAAGGCACCGCTAATAACTCTGTTAGCTCCGCCTGAGGATCCCTGTACCTCGACCCATATCGTGGTAGCTTGGTATTGAGACGTCATAAGATCTTCCTCTTGCAAATCTCTGCAAACACTCGGGATGAAGAGACCATTCCCCCGGATGAAAGGATTGTCTGCTGAGGAAATCCACTTCCCAGATGACCACACCCCGAATGTGGATCGCTGACAGCAAACAAATGTGGGTCTCCGCCCACTCCAGAATCCTAGATACTTCCCTCATAGCTAGGGAGCTTCTCATTCCCCCCTGATGGATGATGTAAGCCACTAAGGTTAAATTGTCTGATTGGAATCTGATAAACTGGGATAAACCCAGCAGAGGCCAAGCCTTCGGAGCATTGTATATTCCCCGAAGAGCCAAAATGAGATCGGGAGGGAGCTTTCCTCCTGAGTCCATAGGAGTACTCACAATCACCCAGGATGGTCTTAAGACGGACGTCCTTCAGGACAAGTGATCCAGACAAAAACACCAAGAGAGCGATTCTGTCGATCAGATGTCCAGATAAATCTGTTGAGACAGATCCGAATGATCGCCGTTGCACTGCTTCAGCATGCACAGTTGCAACAGTCTGAGGTGAAACCTGGCAAAGGAAATGATGTCCATGCTGGACACCATGAGACCAATCACCTCCATACACCGAGTTACAGATGGCCTTAAGGAGGTCTAGAGGGAAAGACATGTTGAAGCTAGCTTGCAACGTCTCTGGTCTGTTAGAAATATTCTCATTCTATTATAGTACCCGTGAATTCTACCCTGGTACTTGATACAAGAGAACTCTCTCTATATTTATCTTCCATCCATGGGATTGAAGAAGACAGAGGAAAGATTCTGAATGGTCCACTCTTTGAAAAATGTATTGGAGCCATAGATAGACCAAACGGAAGTGCAATAAACTGGAAGTGCTGGTCCAGGAACACAAACCTTAGGAACTGGAAGTGATCCTTGAGGATTGGTACATGAAGGGAGCACACTTCAGATCTATCGTGGCCATGAACTGCCCTTCTCGAATGAGGGGAAGAATGGACTTTATTGTCTCCATCTTGAACGAGGTGACATTTAAAAACGTGTTTAAGCACTTTAGGTCCAGAATCGGACGGAAAGTTCCCTCCTTCTTTGGAACCACGAAATGGTTTGAATAGTATCCTAAACCTCTCACTGCGATAGGCACCGGGACAATAACTCCTAAGAGGACAGATCCCGTATGCACCCCAGAAAGGCTTCCCTCCTTTCTGGTCAGGAAGACAGGAGAGAGATGAGGAATCTACCCTTGGGTGGCTGAGGCTTAAAACCTATCTTGTAACCCTGAGCTATGACCTCCAGGACCCATGGATCCAGTCTGCCCCCTACACGATGCAGAAGAGGAACGGGGACTGGCCATTCATGCTGACTTAGACTCAGCAGGCTTCTTGCTCTGCTTGGATTTATTCCAGGACTGAGCCGGCTTCCAAGAGCTCTTGTTTTGCTCTGGCTTAGCAGAGGACTGCTGACATGGGCTTTATCAGAACGAAATTGGTCTCTTATAGAATAGTTCCTATTATCTTGCGGTAGGAAGGCACCCTTGTCCCCTGTGACCGTGAAGATAATTGAGTCCAGGCCTGGACCAAACAAAATCATTCCCATAAAGAGGAGGGAAAGAAGTCTAGACTTAGAAGTCATATCCGCAGACCATGACTTCAGCCAGAACCCGATGGGCCTGAACAGAAACAGCTGAAGCCGTAGCATTCAGGTGAATAATCTGCTTATTAGCATCACAGATAAAAGAATTAGCAACACTCAAGGCCTCAATTCTTTCCTGAATAACGTCGAAGGGACCCTCCCCCTTGATCAAATCCCGTAAGGAGTCGCACCATCTTTTATCCATGGGCTCTTTAAACGAAGAGCTATCCTAAAGCGGGATAGTAGTAGTTTTAGCAAGGGTGAAGATAGCACCATCCATTATAGGGACGGAACCTCACAACTCCATTGAGAGTCCTGAACCAGGAACAATTTGTTAAAGGGAGAAGAGGGGGAAAAAGGAATCCAATCCTGTCCCATTCATTCTTAATAATGTTCACCATCTAACAGGAGCAGAGAAGGATAAGGTACCACCCTGTCCTCAAACTCTATCCAATTTAGGAATCAAAGGTTCATCAGGCAATTTGGCCTCTGGAACCTCTGAATTCACCAAAAACTTCCTTTAGAAGAAAGTACAAATTCCTAAAACTAAAGTCTGGTTCCTCCGCAGCCGGAGGTTTAGAGGCAGCAGACTCCGACCCAGAATTTTCATACTCTGAAGTCTCAGAAAGAACTTCATCCTTGGATAACCCTATCAGTTAAATCCAATAAATTATCTGATGTACTCGGGGAAGGAGTGCAATATGTAACTTTTTGCTTGCGCTTAGCAGGGTGAGGTAAAGCATTAAAGGCCGCCGTCTGAACTGCGCAGTAACGTCTGGTGAAAAAAAAAGCCCCCTCCAGATGGAAGATCAGCAATGCTAGGGAAACTGCATGTGTAGAGGGATAAGAATGTAGGGTACGCACCACACTGGACGACAACTCCTCAGAGGTGGACGGCTCAGTGGAATCAAACATGTTTGATATTATCACATTATCAAGGCATATGGAACATAATTGAAAGGGTGGATCTAAGGCTTCCTTACAATATAAACAGGAATTACTCTTTAGGAATAGAGGGAGTACCCTCTAAAGTAACAGAATCCTCCATCGCTAGTGCAATAACCGGAGAACTATAGAAATAAAACAATCTGATTTTATTAAAAAAAACAGCACCTTATACCCCAATGGCTGGGGCACTCACCCCCTCCTATGACCCAGACAGTACAGAGATTTATGACACCTCTCTAAAAGACACCCGGTCAGGAAAGAGGGAATGAATCACATGCTCCACAATGCAGGACCGTCCCTGCTAAGAGAAAAAGTGCGCCAAGCTTGTAAGCTGCACAGCTCTCAAAGTGAAAGTGAAACCTGTATATTCCATAACAGCCCATGAGCCCATAACATCTCACACATAAAAGCAGCATAAAGTATTTAAAGGGATACTAACTAAAAAAAATTCTTTAATGATTCAGATAGAAAATGCAATTTTAAGCAACTTTATATTTGACTCCTACTATCAATATTTCTTTGTTTTCTTGCTATCTTTATTTAAAAAGCAGGAATGTAAAGCTTAGGAGCCAGCCCAATGTAGGTTCAGCACCCTGGATAGTGCTTGATTATTGGTGGCTACATGTAGCAAACCAATAAGCATGCATAACCCAGGTTCTCCACCAAAAATAGGTTGGCTCTTAAGCTTTACATTCCTGCATTTTAAATAAAGATAGCAAGAGAACGAAGAAAAAAATGATAATAGGAGTAAATTAGAAAGTTGCTTAAAATTGCCTGCTCTATTTGAATCATTAAAGAAAACAATTAGGTTTAGTGTCCCTTTAATGATTACATTTAGTTAAAATAGTATAATACAAAACTACATGAAGAATTCCACTACTTGAGCAGATGTTATGCTCTCTATTAGCTTTGAACCCAATTAATATCTGACGTGAATTTTACAGCACTCCCATGTAGAAGTCTGTTATGTGAGTCATTTAAAACACAATAACACTAATATTTCTGCACTCCACCTGTAATCTAGCCCAAAATTTCCAATTCTGAGAACTAGTAGTGCACATGGTAGGCATCACAAGCTGAATTGCACCTTCAGTCTTTGCAATATCAGGAGCCGGTATATTCAGATCTGGTGGCAGATCATAACGGCAGCTCCCCAGGGGGCCGGCCGCTCCTTCCCTGAGACTCGCCGCAGGTCCACCACCTCTCCAGATATGAACACTGTTTCCCATCAGTGCCGATTGTGTGTCAGCCGATCTAGCCTCAATTTACAGATTCTCTGTCTTAGGTGAGTACTTCGTCATTGTTGCACTGGCCAACGTGTTAGGGTCAGGCCCAGTTGCACTCAAAGAGGAATCCTCCACATCTGACCCCTGAATTAGTAGTGTACGATTATTTAAATTGCAGAACATTTTCTGTTCTATTTCTGCCAGTAGGTTGCGTAGTGTAGCAGTGTGAATCTCCACGTTGTTATCCATTTTTGAGCTTAACCCCCACAACACAAGGGGGGGGGGGGAGAGATGGTATTAGTATTAGGCCTCCGTCTGCAGTTCACTTGGTTCTAAGTCAGATTTGGGTATCGGTATCTCTGCTATATTTATATGAAGTTGCACAGCTTGCAATATATCATCTAGTAGACTCGTTAAGAATTTAGGATGCTGAGCTAATATTAGGATAGGCAGTAGATTGTTAAATTATTTTGCTGGAGCCTTAGTTAATGCGACTGATCATGGCCGCCACCTAGGCACGCCTTCCCATATTTTTTTTTTGTGTATATATTTTTTATTGAGGTTGGAAAACAGGTTACGACATACATGCAACATTGCAAGATGTATATCAACACAGAGGAAGATCAAAAAGCAAAATCATATCTGATATACTTTCAGGGATATAGCCATAGCCATTGTATCACAGAAAGATTTAACCCTACAGAATAAATACCTCACATTTTCGGATTTTGTTTTGCTGTAAAAACATTCTGCGGGTATGCATGACTAATTGTATAACATAGAGAATTAAGGGGTCCCCCTACATCTTGAAACATTCTATAAACATATATAACTTGTGATACAGCATAAATGGATTTAAGGAATACAGCATTAATACTTGTAAAACTTAGGGGAAACAATCTGTAGCCATGCATAACCAGCTTTGCAATAGAAAAAAAAGAAAAATTTGTCACATTAATACTTTCAATATTTAAGGATGCGGTACAAGTAAGATAGACCGCTTAAGTAGCCCTTCCAAACAGGAAGGTACATTATATGAAAATGGGGGGGGGGGGAGGTGGTCATTCCAAAACTAGATGAGGAAGGGATAGAACATTTTTGGGCCACATAATGAAACTAAAATGTAAAGCAGATAATAAGGATAAACTGCTGACATTTGAGAGCTATATAGCAAAGGGACATATATAGAAACAAAAGATTACTGATGGGTAGAGTCCAGCTCGCTTTTATGGAGCAAACAATATGATTTATATAGTGCTGTATAAGGATAAAATGCACTGCAAAAAGTTAAGAAAATGTAGCTACATTGAAATAAATCAAAGGGAGCTAAGAGCTTGAGCCTATATAATAGTTGCCCTGAGGGGGGCTGTATACAGGGGGAGCCTGGTAGAAAAGAGATTAAGCTTTCCCAGATTTTCTGGGTAATGGTTAGGTACAACAGAACAAACATTATGTCAACATAGACAAGGAATATCATTTCAACATGAACTAGATCTAGTCTAACTTATAACGAACACTATAGCTACGTAAAGTTTTTAATACAGAATTGAGCGCATAGTTTCACACCTGATCGATAACAAACACCATTATATAAAACAAACTGAGCAACATATAAATAAATACTGGTTAAAGTTATATAATAAGTCCGAGTTTCTATCTTATAGAGTAGTATCACACATTGACTAAAATCCTAATATAATGTGTTGCTGGCTATCTCAGAAGATCCCATAGCTGTGTTAAAATGAAACTTTCACTATTGTTATATTTGTTGCAATCCACAATGGCAATTATAGCATGCTATGCGCTGTATATAGTAACCGTGTTCATCAATGAAATGAATTAGACAAGAAAGCTTTATATCATAAGGGAAGATCCTAATGTTAGATTGTCTTAGCCTACTCCAACTTTTCTGAAACAGAGATAACAAAGTTTGCTGCGTGTCTCGTAAGGTGCAAGCCAAGCGAGATGAAGTGGATAGGACTGCCGCCATATGAGAGAGAGTTGGGGTGGTGCATTCTTTATCTTTGGTCCCATTAGACAAACATTATAGATGTCCAGATGACGGTTAGTGCCAGTAGTGCCAAAGCACTTTAAAATCACACGAGATCCCTGGCTTTCCTTGTCTTCCGGAACGTCTATACGGGTAAGATCTTCCTCTGCTTGGCTCTGCAGGACCGCACTTGAGAAGTTAGGATTGATCTCCCCAATCTCTCGGTAAGTCTCGGACCCAGACAATACACCATCATGGTCATGCGGGTAATGCTGGGGCCCCAAAGCATCCCCGCAATTGGCGTGCACCTCGTCCGGATCTAGAGACCTCACTGACAAAATCCTGCAGCCCTCCTCTGATTCTGCAGCTCCATCCAAAGCAGCAGCAAGCTTGATGTGATGTTGGGTTAGAAGCTTGCTAATCTCTGCAAATACCAGGCGGATGTTAGCCATAGCCACTTTGTGACTGCGCGGGTGATAAAATGGCCGCCGTCTATGTACCTACGGAGTAGGCTTTCCAGGTCGAGCACACAGCTAGTAGCTAAATACCAAAGTTTAGAGCACTCCGGGTAGCAGATAGAACTTAGATGAATAATCCCACTATACTGCTGTAGTGATTTGGGCTCCTAGATCTGGTTTAAAGTCCTTTTTAGCTAGATTTAAGCAGGAGCTCCATGAAACTGCGACCTCTCTCATGCGCTGCTGGCTCCGCCCCAACCATATTTTATTTTTATTGTTATGATATTTAATTGTTGAGTAATCTGTGTTTTATTTATCAGACAGTGTCATATCTAATTTAACCCTTGCTTTTAGCGCTTCCCATCTGCTTTTATTATATTGATTATTAATACTGTGTTTTTTAGGAGATACACAGTTTCTTGGGTAAGCTATAGGGCATTTTGATGCATGGATTTAACTCTACTGTATACTTTGAGAGAAAGTCAATGTGAGTGAGGGTTTGATTACTTCTACTGCTTTATTAAAGGGACATTATACCCTTAAATGTTCTCCTCTTTAATGTGTTCCCCTTAGTCCATTTTACCTGCTGGGGTGTATTTAATTGGTTGGAAACACTTCCTTTACCTTTATTTGATATTTGAAATAGCTACATTTGCCTGTTGTGTCCCTGCCTATACTGGAAATATTAGTAACAAACATTTTCTACGTAGAAAAGCTATGTAAATAGGAGATAACAGCACTGATTAATCTCCAAGTGGGAGGTATGAGGGAGGGATTTTGTATGTGAAATAGCTGCTTGTGTTTATTCAACCTCCAGCCACAATTAGGCATTTCAATACCTAAAATAATTATCATTAGCAGGTTTGCTTTACTTGCAGATTCAGCCCATTGTTTTGGGCATGTCCTAGGTGATGTTTTTAATGAGGAAAACATTATATTTCAAATACAGAAATAAACATAAAGGAATAACTTATCAATCCTTTGTTACCATGCAGATGGTTTAACAAGATTATTTTGAACAAATTAAGGGAAACACATATTATAGCACAGGGTTCCTTTAATGCTGACTGCAGTTTTTATGGTTATTGATATTTTGGCTCACTATTATATGATTGCATTTCCAGGTCTTATAACTGGCAGTATATATTCCTAACGATAAGGCATGGGCATTTGGCAGTTTCGTTAACGGAGAAATGTGGAAGTAAATAAAAAGAGAGAATTGCTCAACAGAGAATTGCTCAACCTGGAAACGAACAATAGCATAATAGCTTGTTCTATGTCTAGTTACCACCCAAGAAGTAGCCTCTTTTTGTTCAACATGTGCCTTTCACAGAGAAGAACTTTCCTGAAGTATATCAGTCTGATCCTGACTTCACAGTACAGTCCAGCCCCAAAATACCAGGCAATCCCTCTCTGAACGAGAGAAACAGCAAAACCCCAGATCACTTCTCACTCCTACATATGGAGAAGGCTTAAGGCTCATTTTGGGCCGATGGCTCTCTGATCTAAGTAGCTCGCTGTTACAAGTAGCAAGAGTTAGCACACTGGACCAATATTCACGATTCTAATCCTATTTCATCTCATCTCTCTACAGGTATGTCTTCCTGCTTCTGCCTTAACTGACTGCTTTTAAACGCCCCTTTAATCTGTGCTAGACTCCTCTGGTATGTCTTCCTGCTTCTGCCTTAACTGACTGCTTTTAAACGCCCCTTTAATCTGTGCTAGACTCCTCTGGTATGTCTTCCTGCTTCTGCCTTAACTGACTGCTTTTAAACGCCCCTTTAATCTGTGCTAGACTCCTCTGGTATGTCTTCCTGCTTCTGCCTTAACTGACTGCTTTTAAACGCCCCTTTAATCTGTGCTAGACTCCTCTGGTATGTCTTCCTGCTTCTGCCTTAACTGACTGCTTTTAAACGCCCCTTTAATCTGTGCTAGACTCCTCTGGTAACCATTTCCTCTGTCTCCATTTTGTCTACCTGTAATCATTTTATCTTATATTGTCTCAACTTATTCAGCCTTTCACCCCACCCCTCTCTAATTTGCAAGTGTGTAATTCCTGCTAGCTAAAACTGCCTGTAACAGCTGCTTAGAATCATTTCATCACTTCTCACTCCTACATATGGAGAAGGCTTAAAGGGACAGTTCACCCAAAAACTTTCTCCCCTTTAAATTATTCCCAATGATCCTTTTTACCTGCTAGAGTGTATTAAATTGGTTGTAAGTAGCTCCTTTACTCATATTTCAGCATTTGAAATAGCTGATTTAGCTTGTGGTTTCCCAACCCATACTGAAAGTTTTGATACTGGCGTATACGCTATTGACAAGCCTAAGTAAACACAGCCAGCAGAAGAGATTACACTGTCAGTGGGGGGCTTGATAGTTAAGTAATAAAATGATAATTTTCCATTGTTCTCTCTATGTATTGAGTTGGTGTTTCAGACAAATATAAGATAAGGAAGCAAGTCTGTGTACATAAAAGTGATAACATAATGAGATCTGATATTACCTGAAGCTCAACCCATTGTAATAGGCTGTGGTTTCAAAGCACAAAACCAGCTACTTCAGATACACAAATAAACCCGAAAATGCAATTTCTCAAATATTTTATACTCTGCAGTTGGTATAACAAGTCATTTAAAATACATTTATGGAAAAACAATTTTACAGTGTACTGTCCCTTTAAGGCTCATTTTGGGCCGATGGCTCTCTGATCTAACTAGCTCGCTGTTACAAGTAACAAGAGTTAGCACACTGGAGTTAGAAACTGGAGGTTGAAACTGCAGACCAACTAACTGGTAAACTTAATAACTATACTTCTACACAATGCTTTCTATGCCTTTTCTGCTCTCTCTGTCTTCCCTTCTCCTAAAAATCACTGCATGTCCCTATAACAACAATCCCCACACTATCCATATCTCCCCCTCCCCTCTCTCATCCCCTATGCTGTCCTCTCATGAACTACTTCGTTTCCTTAGAAACTCTTCCCCCTCTAACTCTCCTGTATCTAATCATTCCTGCCCCTACAAATCTCACTCTCACCTTCTGTCTCTCTCACTGCTACTACTGCTTGCTGCTGGTGATGTCTCTCCTAACCCTGGCCCTGCAACAATCGCCACACTTTTACACTCTCGCTCCATCTCCCACTGCAAAAATCCTAGGTCACGCAATACCAACAATCTCATCTCAATTAACACACAGCGCCTAACCCCTCCCTTTTCTTGTGCCCTCTGGAATGCTCGCTCCATCTGTAACAAGCTTACAACTGTTCACAACCTGTTTGTTTCCAACGCTTTCAACCTCTTAGCTATTACTGAAACCTGGCTATCTTCCTCTGACACTGCTTCCATTGCTGCCCTCACACATGGTGGTCTTCACTTTAGCCACACACCTAGGCCAGGTGAGAGACACAGTGGCGGTGCTGGCATCTTACTCTCCCCCTCCTGCTCCTATCAGTACCTATCCCCATTTCCATCTCTCTCCTTTTCTTCCTTTCAAGTCCACTGCATTCGCCTGTTCTCCCCTCTCTCTCTCAGAGTGGCAGTTATCTATAGCCCCCCTGGACCAACTTCCCAATTCCTTGACAACTTTGCTGCCTGGCTTCCTTACTTTCTCTCCACAAATACACCTGCTCTAATTCTAGGGGACTTCAACATCCCCATTGACAACCCATCTGCCCCTGCTGCCTCTAAACTTCTCTCACTCACTAACTCCTTCGGCCTGACACAATCCACCCTATTCCCTACCCACCGTGATGGACACTCAATTGATCTGGTATTCTCCTATCTCTGCTCTCTCTCTAATGTTGCATGTCGCCCATTTCCCATCTCAGACCACCATCTGCTCACCTTTAATCCTAATATTGATACTAAACCTACTTCCCCCTCTCGCCCCCGCAGAAATCTGCACACTGTGGACGCTCCCCAACTCTCCAATCTCATTCAACTACGCCTCCCCCACACTTCCATGATATCCTGCCCTGACCTTGCTATAACTTACTATAACAATACTCTCTCTGCTGCACTTGACACTCTCGCTCCACCCCAACCTCGCAAAGCCCCACGTCGTCAGCTCCAACCCTGGCACTCCCAACAAATGCGTCACCTACAAAAATGCTCCCGCACTGCTGAGCGTGCCTGGAGGAAATCCCGCTCTGAACATGATTTCATGCACTATAAGTTCATTCTCTACTCTTACACCTCTGCCCTTCGCTTAGCTAAGCAAACCTACTTCTCCTCTCTTATATCCACTCACTCCTCAAACCCTAAAAGACTCTTCTCTATTTTCAACTCTCTCCTCTACCCACCTGCACCCCCCCCCTCATCTGCATTCAGTGCTCAAGACCTCGCTGACTATTTTCTCAATAAAACACTTGCAATCCGAGGAAACATCCCAACAAAAACCTGCAATCTCCCAACTCCGCTCCCAGTCACCCCCTCTGCCACTCTCTGCACCCTCCTCCCAACCACTGAGAATGAAGTGGCTTCCCTTTTGTCTTCTTCACACCTCACTACCTGCCCACTTGACCCTATTCCTTCACATCTAATCCCTCCTCTGTCTACCACCCTCACTCCGGCTCTTACTCACATAGTTAACCTATCCCTTTCTACCGGCTCATTCCCTGCCTCCTTCAAACATGCGAAAGTCACCCCCATCCTCAAAAAACCCTCCCTCGACCCTAACTCCCCTGCAAACTACCGCCCCATATTACTGCTCCCACTAGCTTCAAAACTCCTCGAAAAACTAGTTTTCAATCGCCTAACCCACTTCCTGTCCTCCAACTCATTGCTCGACCCCCTGCAATCTGGCTTCCGTCCCCAACACTCAACTGAAACTGCCCTCACCAAGGTTACTAACGATCTCCTTTCTGCTAAAAACAAAGGCTACTACTCTATACTCATCTTACTTGACCTGTCTGCTGCCTTTGACACTGTTGACCATCCCCTTCTCCTACAGTCTCTCAGTTCTCTTGGTCTCTGTGACACTGCCCTCTCCTGGATTCACTCTTATCTCTCTAACAGATCCTTCTCAGTCTCTTTTGCTGGTGACTCCTCCTCTCTATTGCCCCTGTCTGTTGGAGTACCTCAAGGCTCTGTCCTGGGTCCTCTACTCTTCTCTATTTACACTTCTTCACTGGGTAAACTTGTCAACAGCTATGGCTTCAGCTATCACCTCTATGCTGACGATACCCAGATCTACCTTTCCACCCCTGCACTCTCTCCTTCTGTCAACTCTCACATCAGCGACTGCTTATCTGGCATTTCCTCCTGGATGACCTCTCACCACCTAAAAATAAATATGTCCAAGAACGAACTACTTCTAATTCCCCCCTCTAGCTCCACTCCCGTCTCTAATTTTTCTATCACTGTTGGCGGCACCACTATCTCCCCATCACTCCAAGTCCGCTGCCTCGGAGTCACGCTTGACTCAAATCTGTCCTTCATCCCCCACATCCAACTGCTCTCTTCATCCTGCCGCAACCACCTACGCAATATCTCCAAAATTCGCCCGTTTCTGAGTGCTGAAACTACCAAACAGCTCATCCACTCCCTGGTAATTTCCCGACTTGACTACTGTAACAACTTACTAACTGGCCTCCCTCTCTCCCGCCTCTCTCCCCTCCAATCCGTCCTAAATGCATCTGCCAGACTAATCCACCTCTCTCGACGCTCTGTTTCTGCTGCGCCTCTCTGTGAGTCCCTTCACTGGCTCCCCATTCACAACAGAGTTAAATTCAAAATTCTCACCCTAACCTACAAAGCCCTCACCAATGCTGCCCCACCCTACCTGTCCTCACTCATCAACAAATATACTCCTGCCCGTCCCCTAAGATCCAACAACGACCTGCTTCTTGCATCCTCTACCATCACCTCCTCTCATTCTAGACTACAGGACTTCTCTCGTGTGGCACCAACCCTCTGGAACGCACTTCCTCGAGATGTCAGACTTGCCCCTAACATCTCCTCCTTTAAACGTTCCCTAAAGACCTTTCTGTTCAGGGAAGCTTATCACCCAACTTATTAACAAACTAACCAATTAACAGTTGCCCTCTATCTCCTCACTAATATCATTCTCACCTCTGCAGTCCCCACCTCCTGTTTCCAATCCTCCTACCCATCTAGATTGTAAGTTCCCACGGGAACAGGGCCCTCAATTCCCCCTGTATTTGTCTGTAAAATTTTGTGTCTTATCGTATTGTTTCTCCACTGTACTGTTGTCCTTGTACCCATGGGCAGCGCTGCGGAATCTGTTGGCGCTTTATAAATAAAGAATAATAATAATAATAATGTAGGTTTCGGCCTATTGTGGGCCTCGTCAGTGAGGTGCAGTCATATCCCTCTAGGCACACTGAGCAACGGGTCCACGTCTGGATTCCCGCATCACACTTAGGGAGACTTTCCTAAGTGTCGTAATTTGCATAAATAAAAAGAGAGAAGCACTCAACCTGGGAACAAACAATAGCATAATAGCTTGTTCTATGGCTAATAAAAAATGCGGAAGAAAGCTGCCCAGGTGGACTTCGGCTATTTTTGGTGCCGGATTTATGCTTGTGAAAGATCACCACACTAAGATCTGAGCAAATCAAGATTTTTGTGTGGTGATCGCTCACAAGCATAAATTTGGTGCCAAAAATAGCCAAAGTCCACAAGCGGCAGCTTACTTCCACATTTGGTAGCTAAAGAAGCTGCTGAATGCCCATGCCTACTAATGATATAAGGCAGATTATCCTGAGTTCAAAGATGTGTTAATTCTAAATTGTTTGACGATACTACAGGGAGTGCAGAATTATTAGGCAAGTTGTATTTTTGAGGATTAATTTTATTATTGAACAACAACCATGTTCTCAATGAACCCAAAAAACTCATTAATATCAAAGCTGAATAGTTTTGGAAGTAGTTTTTAGTTTGTTTTTAGTTATAGCTATTTTAGGGGGATATCTGTGTGTGCAGGTGACTATTACTGTGCATAATTATTAGGCAACTTAACAAAAAACAAATATATACCCATTTCAATTATTTATTTTTACCAGTGAAACCAATATAACATCTCAACATTCACAAATATACATTTCTGACATTCAAAAACAAAACAAAAACAAATCAGTGACCAATATAGCCACCTTTCTTTGCAAGGACACTCAAAAGCCTGCCGTCCATGGATTCTGTCAGTGTTTTGATCTGTTCACCATCAACATTGCGTGCAGCAGCAACCACAGCCTCCCAGACACTGTTCAGAGAGGTGTACTGTTTTCCCTCCTTGTAAATCTCACATTTGATGATGGACCACAGGTTCTCAATGGGGTTCAGATCAGGTGACCAAGGAGGTCATGTCATTAGATTTTCTTCTTTTATACCCTTTCTTGCCAGCCACGCTGTGGAGTACTTGGACGCGTGTGATGGAGCATTGTCCTGCATGAAAATCATGTTTTTCTTGAAGGATGCAGACTTCTTCCTGTACCACTGCTTGAAGAAGGTGTCTTCCAGAAACTGGCAGTAGGACTGGGAGTTGAGCTTGACTCCATCCTCAACCCGAAAAGGCCACACAAGCTCATCTTTGATGATACCAGCCCAAACCAGTACTCCACCTCCACCTTGCTGGCGTCTGAGTCGGACTGGAGCTCTCTGCCCTTTACCAATCCAGCCACGGGCCCATCCATCTGGCCCATCAAGACTCACTCTCATTTCATCAGTCCATAAAACCTTAGAAAAATCAGTCTTGAGATATTTCTTGGCCCAGTGTTGACGTTTCAGCTTGTCTGTCTTGTTCAGTGGTGGTCGTCTTTCAGCCTTTCTTACCTTGGCCATGTCTCTGAGTATTGCACACCTTGTGCTTTTGGGCACTCCAGTGATGTTGCAGCTCTGAAATATGGTCAAACTGGTGGCAAGTGGCATCTTGGCAGCTGCACGCTTGACTTTTCTCAGTTCATGGGCAGTTATTTTGCGCCTTGGTTTTTCCATACGCTTCTTGCGACCCTGTTGACTATTTTGAATGAAACGCTTGATTGTTCGATGATCACGCTTCAGAAGCTTTGCAATTTTAAGAGTGCTGCATCCCTCTGCAAGATATCTCACTATTTTTTACTTTTCTGAGCCTGTCAAGTCCTTCTTTTGACCCATTTTGCCAAAGGAAAGGAAGTTGCCTAATAATTATGCACACCTGATATAGGGTGTTGATGTCATTAGACCACACCCCTTCTCATTACAGAGATGCACATCACCTAATATGCTTAATTGGTAGCAGGCTTTCGAGCCTATACAGCTTGGAGTAAGACAACATGCATAAAGAGGATGATGTGGTCAAAATATATTATTAACCAAGATATATTTTGGTCCATGATAAAGATGCCTCAATTGAGTAGCGAGGACTTAATATCGATTAATGCTCCAATATCTATCGATGAAATTAGAAAAGCTATAGATCATTTGAAGATGAACAAGGCTCCTGGACCAGATGGGTTTCCAGCGGAGCTTTATAAATGTCTTGGCGAGGTCCTTCTGCCCACCTTAGAAAAACTTTTTAATTACTATTATATGTCCAATAATATGATTTCTAGTTATTTCTCGGCGGCCAATATTTCGCTCATCTTAAAGAAAGGTAAAAATCCCGAAGATCCGGCCTCTTATAGGCCGATTTCGGTTTTGAATACAGACTATAAGATCTTAATGGCTATTATTGCTTCAAGATTATCTTCTTATTTACATAAAATCATTCATCCAGACCAGACTGGATTTATGGTAGCTAGAAATCCAGCGAAAAATACCCGCAAATTGATCAATTTTTTGGATTATGCCTGGAATGTGGATAAGGAGAGGAAGAAGCCATTATGGCAAGAGACTGCTATACTCTCCCTGGACGCGGTCAAAGCTTTTGATTCGATTGTATGGGAATACCTTTTTAGGGCGATGGAGAAGTTTGGCTTAAAAGGGGAATTTGCACAATCTATTCTTAGATTATATCATAATCCAATTTCCTTTTTACTTATCAATGGGTCTTTATCCCCTAAAATAATATTACAGAGAGGCACCAGGCAAGGGTGCCCTCTATCCCCTTTACTCTTTAACATAGCGTTGGAACCTCTCACAATTCGATGCAGAGATGTTTTGAAAGGAGTTCCATTCGGTATACACCGTCTCAAAATGTTGATCTATGCAGATGATGTGTTGATTTTCCTTACCAATATCCAGCAGTCTATTCCTATGATTCTACATGTGTTAGAAGTTTTCAGCTCCTTTTCAGGTTACAAGATAAACTTAGAAAAGAGCGAATTAATGTGTATAAATAGTTCTCAGTTAGCAGGTCTCGATATTCCATTCAAACTGGTTGACGTTATTAAATACCTAGGTTTAGTTTTGCATAAAAATCCTAAATTTTGGTATAAAGCCAATTTTGAGCCCCTTCTTCAAAAAATTGGATCTGATTTGCATCTTTGGGCCACTTTCCCATTGTCTATCACAACCAGAGTTAATTTGATAAAATCAATCATTTTTCCGCGTTTGTTATACCCGCTTCAGAATTTGCCTTTATTTTTACTGAATAAAGACTTAAAGTTTTTTAATACTCAAGTTTCTAAATTTATTTGGAACAATAAAAGGCCCCGAATCGCGCTGGCTAGATTAATGCAAAATTGCGGATCGGCGGGATTGGCGCTTCCTAACCTCAAACTGTACAACTTAGCTACCATGGTTAAAACGGCAATAGATTGGCTTGCTGGCACTAATCTAGTTTCATCAGAAGAGCTAGAAAATTATTTGATTGCCCCATTTGCTTTAAAAGCTATACTACATACTGCAGTCCAGAAGCTGCCTCAGAATGTTAGCTTTCTTGTCACTATTAGAAACATAGTCTTTGCCTGGCAAAAGTTTTGTGCAATGTTAGATATAGATTATTCATTTTCTGAATGGCTTCCTATTGTAAAGAATCCAAATTTTTTGCCTGGCCTTTATCAAAAAATTTTTAAAGTTTGGTCCGATAAAGGACTGCATTATGTAAAACAGTTATTTGATGAGAATGATCAATTATTAATGGCGGATACTATTTTTAATAAATATGATCTAGCTAGATCTAATCTATTTGCTTATTTTCAAATTCACCACTTCATCCTATCTCAAAGCTGGCCCACTTCTTCGCTCTCTGATTGGACGGATATTAAGCTTCTTATACAAAAATTTGTGGCAGGTAACTCTTCGGTATCTTTGATGTATGATATCATGTTGTCCAAGCAGAGCCTCTTATTTAGGGATAACATTTGTAAGTCCTGGCTGCCGTTAATCCCCTCGGTAAATCATGATAAGATTAGTCAGAGTTTTGACTCTCTACGTAAGTGTAAAGTCCCGATATCTTGGAACGAATCTCACATGAAATTGATTAATAATTTTTACCTTTCTCCGTGGAAAATTTCTAGATTCTACCCGACTTTGGTTAGTTTATGCCCCCGTTGTTCACATGATAGGGCTGATTTGCTTCATATGTTTTGGACATGCCCTAGGGTAAGACAATTATGGTTAAAGATTATATTCTGGTTTAATAAATTATACAAAATATCAATTGCTTTATCTGCGGAAGATGTCATTTTTCTATGTCCTCCACAAGAGGCCTTTAATGTGAACACCATAAATAGCTTAAATACTACTATTCTTACTGTTAGATACTGTATTCTTAAAAATTGGAAAGCTAGGCGGATACCGGGATTAGCTATGGTTTTTAGATCCTTGCAAGATCAAATTGTCTTTGAATCATTCCATCTTTATGAAGCATCGGAGAAAAGGATCAAGAAGTTTCTCTGGAAATGGACACCAGTTATTCTGTCCTATCCACATTCCTTGCAAAAGAGGATACTTTCTCCTTTTCTTTCTTCAGTGAGTTTTGCGGAACTAACGTTACTCAATGTTTTCCCACATACATGGATTGATTGTACCATGAGGGAGTCCTAGTCGGTGGCGTTCTGGGGGGGCGGGGTGGAGGTGGGGTAGTGGGCGTGGTGGGGATCGAGAGAGAGAGATGCTTAGGGTTAGGGGGTGTTTCCTTTTTTTTTTTCTTATTGTTTGTTTTGTATGTATGTTTTTTCGTTTATCTCCTGTTTTTCTATTAGACCCCTGCTAGATTATTATACAGGTTAGAAGGAAGGTCAAGTGAGAGAGGGATCTCACGTAAATCAAGGGCCTTTAGTAATAAGTATATCTTTGCTATAATTCATGTGTTTTTCTTTTTCTGTTTTTATGTGTAATGATTATTTCTCAACTGTATTTTGAAAATGTAAGGTTCAAAGTTTTTTTTCTCTATGCAACAAAAATAGAAAATGTGAGGTTTATTTATAGTATTTCTTGCATAATTGTGATGTAACAGATTTGCTTATTTTGTGGCAACTTGTTTGCCATATTTTTTTCTGCATTTGTATACGATTGCTGTAACTCATCACGCTTGATATTTCACCTCAATAAAAATCATAAAAAAAAATAAATGATGTGGTCAAAATACTAATTTGCCTAATAATTCTGCACTCCCTGTAATACCATTAAAGCAAAAAAAAAAAAAAAAGAAAATTGCAATAGGGAGACTCCAAATTCCAAAACAGTATAATTCTTTTACAGTTGATTTGTGAGGTTTTCCTCTATGTTAGCATATTTTTCTCTTTCATAGAATAAAACACTTTTGGACTTCATGGTTTCCTATAATTCTCCATTTTCGCTAGCATCCTGTTGCATTATCAGTTTAATAGTTTTCTATGGACTCCGCCACCAGAAATCCATATCTTTGAAGATGTTAGGCTTGAAGGCAGCATACTTGTTGTACAAATATTATTCCACATTATTATTATTATTGGAGGTTCATCATCAAAAATATCTTGACAAGGAGAAACTGTAGGCGAGTCATGATAAAAGTAATGATTTAAGAGCTCTTTTCCCTCAACACTTGGCTGTAATATATCCTGATCACAACAGTATTGAGAGATAATGTACCAGGATGGGTATAATATATTCAATTTCAGTGACAGTCACTTAACATCATGATTATTGTACTGAAGCAAATAAAAAGATAGACTGGGCTTCCTTCCCAAATAGTTGTTTTTCTCTTTTCTGACAAACACTAGCTTTGTGTAGTCAGACATGTATTATGTTCTAATGTTAATGCTTATTATATCACCATCATTGTAGTAAAGCAATGTCTTTGCATTTTCAATAAAACACAGATTACATTACATTCTTGTGATATCCGTCTGATCACTCATCCAATTTCTCCTTTCCCACCTGACTTTTGAAAAGCCATCTAATTGCAGATACTGACAGCGATCTACAAATACTTAAAGGAACATTCTACTCTATACATTTTTTGTCATGCATAGCAAAGTAAATAATTTAATAATGGTGAAGACAATTTTTTTTCCTAAATGAAAATAAATAAAAGCTATTCTATTTTAAATTAAAACTAATAAAGTAGCATGAGTTGTCCCTATCAAACATGGAGCATTAGCAGGAAGAACGCAACTCCCAACGCTCATTTTTGGTAGAAAAACAAACACTGGTTTGCTCAGCACAAACAAAGTATTTTTCAAAAAATAATTTTGAAAAAATGATCTTCCAGAAGCAATAAATAAGATTGCAATATCACTTTACAGTGACAATAACATTCTTTGGATTAACATGACATAAACCTTGTACATGCAACTCTTCTCCAAATATTAACACCTTCCTGCCACAATCTTGAGACTTGTATATATATCCTTTATTCTGCTAACCTAGAAAATACTTGTTTCTATCATCCATAAAATAGTAAAAAAAAAATGTAAAAGTAAATAAACAGACACAAATATGTATTATATATAGATCAGAGTAAAATACATAATATAAAGTCAAAAAGTAAAAATTAAACTTTCATGATTCAGTTAGAAAATGCAATTTTAAATAACATTCCAGTTTACATCTGTTATCTTATTTGCTTCATTCTGTTGGTATCCTTTGTTCGAAAACCCCCCCAAGGTAGGCTCAGAAGCATCAATGCACTACTGGGAACTAGCTGCTGATTGGTGGCTGCACATATATGCCTCTTGTCATTGGCTCACCTAGCAGTGCATTGCTGCTCCTTCAACAAAAGATACTAACGGCTAGATTTGGAGTTTGGCGGTAAAAGGGCTGTTAACGCTCCGCGGGTTTTTTTCTGGCCGCACCATAAATTTAACTCTGGTATCGAGAGTTCAAACAAATGCTGCGTTAGGCTCCAAAAAAGGAGCGTAGAGCATTTTTACCGCAAATACAACTCTCGATACCAGAGTTGCTTACGGACGCGGCCGGCCTCAAAAACGTGCTCGTGCACGATTCCCCCATAGGAAACAATGGGGCTGTTTGAGCTGAAAAAAAACCTAACACCTGCAAAAAAGCAGCGTTCAGCTCCTAACGCAGCCCCATTGTTTCCTATGGGGAAACACTTCCTACGTCTGCACCTAACACTCTAACATGTACCCCGAGTCTAAACACCCCTAGCCTTACACTTATTAACCCCTAATCTGCCGCCCCCGCTATCGCTGACCCCTGCATTACACTTTTAACCCCTAATCTGCCGCTCCGTAAACCGCCGCCACCTACGTTATCCCTATGTACCCCTAATCTGCTGCCCTAACATCGCCGACCCCTATGTTATATTTATTAACCCCTAATCTGCCCCCCACAACGTCGCCGACACCTACCTACACTTATTAACCCCTAATCTGCCGAGCGGACCTGAGCGCTACTATAATAAAGTTATTAACCCCTAATCCGCCTCACTAACCCTATCATAAATAGTATTAACCCCTAATCTGCCCTCCCTAACATCGCCGACACCTACCTTCAATTATTAACCCCTAATCTGCCGACCGGAGCTCACCGCTATTCTAATAAATGTATTAACCCCTAAAGCTAAGTCTAACCCTAACACTAACACCCCCCTAAGTTAAATATAATTTTTATCTAACGAAATAAATTAACTCTTATTAAATAAATGATTCCTATTTAAAGCTAAATACTTACCTGTAAAATAAATCCTAATATAGCTACAATATAAATTACATTTATATTATAGCTATTTTAGGATTAATATTTATTTTACAGGTAACTTTGTATTTATTTTAACCAGGTACAATAGCTATTAAATAGTTAAGAACTATTTAATAGTTACCTAGTTAAAATAATTACAAATTTACCTGTAAAATAAATCCTAACCTAAGTTATAATTAAACCTAACACTACCCTATCAATAAAATAATTAAATAAACTACCTACAATTACCTACAATTAACCTAACACTACACTATCAATAAATTAATTAAACACAATTGCTACAAATAAATACAATTAAATAAACTATCTAAAGTACAAAAAATAAAAAAGAACTAAGTTACAGAAAATAAAAAAATATTTACAAACATAAGAAAAATATTACAACAATTTTAAACTAATTACACCTACTCTAAGCCCCCTAATAAAATAACAAAGACCCCCAAAATAAAAAATTCCCTACCCTATTCTAAAATACAAAAATTACAAGCTCTTTTACCTTACCAGCCCTGAACAGGGCCCTTTGCGGGGCATGCCCCAAGAATTTCAGCTCTTTTGCCTGTAAAAAAAAACATACAATACCCCCCCCCCAACATTACAACCCACCACCCACATACCCCTAATCTAACCCAAACCCCCCTTAAATAAACCTAACACTAAGCCCCTGATGATCTTCCTACCTTGTCTTCACCATGCCAGGTTCACCGATCCGTCCTGGCTCCAAGATCTTCATCCAACCCAAGCGGGGGTTGGCGATCCATAATCCGGTGCTCCAAAGTCTTCCTCCTATCCGGCAAGAAGAGGACATCCGGACCGGCAAACATCTTCTCCAAGCGGCATCTTCTATGTTCTTCCATCCGATGACGACCGGCTCCATCTTGAAGACCTCCAGCGCGGATCCATCCTCTTCTTCCGACGACTAGACGACGAATGACGGTTCCTTTAAGGGACGTCATCCAAGATGGCGTCCCTCGAATTCCGATTGGCTGATAGGATTCTATCAGCCAATCGGAATTAAGGTAGGAATTTTCTGATTGGCTGATGGAATCAGCCAATCAGAATCAAGTTCAATCCGATTGGCTGATCCAATCAGCCAATCAGATTGAGCTCGCATTGTATTGGCTGATCGGAACAGCCAATAGAATGCGAGCTCAATCTGATTGGCTGATTGGATCAGCCAATCGGATTGAACTTGATTCTGATTGGCTGATTCCATCAGCCAATCAGAAAATTCCTACCTTAATTCCGATTGGCTGATAGAATCCTATCAGCCAATCGGAATTCGAGGGACGCCATCTTGGATGACGTCCCTTAAAGGAACCGTCATTCGTCGTCTAGTCGTCGGAAGAAGAGGATGGATCCGCGCTGGAGGTCTTCAAGATGGAGCCGGTCGTCATCGGATGGAAGAACATAGAAGATGCCGCTTGGAGAAGATGTTTGCCGGTCCGGATGTCCTCTTCTTGCCGGATAGGAGGAAGACTTTGGAGCACCGGATTATGGATCGCCAACCCCCGCTTGGGTTGGATGAAGATCTTGGAGCCAGGACGGATCGGTGAACCTGGCATGGTGAAGACAAGGTAGGAAGATCATCAGGGGCTTAGTGTTAGGTTTATTTAAGGGGGGTTTGGGTTAGATTAGGGGTATGTGGGTGGTGGGTTGTAATGTTGGGGGGGGGGGTATTGTATGTTTTCTTTTACAGGCAAAAGAGCTGAACTTCTTGGGGCATGCCCCGCAAAGGGCCCTGTTCAGGGCTGGTAAGGTAAAAGAGCTTGTAACTTTTTAAATTTAGAATAGGGTAGGGAATTTTTTATTTTGGGGGTCTTTGTTATTTTATTAGGGGGCTTAGAGTAGGTGTAATTAGTTTAAAATTGTTGTAATATTTTTCTTATGTCTGTAAATATTTTTTTATTTTCTGTAACTTAGTTCTTTTTTATTTTTTGTACTTTAGCTAGTTTATTTAATTGTATTTATTTGTAGCAATTGTGTTTAATTAATTTATTGATAGTGTAGTGTTAGGTTAATTGTAGGTAATTGTAGGTAGTTTATTTAATTATTTTATTGATAGGGTAGTGTTAGGTTTAATTATATCTTAGGTTAGGATTTATTTTACAGGTAAATTTGTAATTATTTTAACTAGGTAACTATTAAATAGTTCTTAACTATTTAATAGCTATTGTACCTGGTTAAAATAATTACAAAGTTGCCTGTAAAATAAATATTAATCCTAAAATAGCTATAATATAAATGTAATTTATATTGTAGCTATATTAGGATTTATTTTACAGGTAAGTATTTAGCTTTAAATAGGAATAAGTTATTTAATAAGAGTTAATTTATTTCGTTAGATAAAAATTATATTTAACTTAGGGGGGTGTTAGTGTTAGGGTTAGACTTAGCTTTAGGGGTTAATACATTTATTAGAATAGCGGTGAGCTCCGGTCGGCAGATTAGGGGTTAATAATTGAAGGTAGGTGTCGGCGATGTTAGGGAGGGCAGATTAGGGGTTAATACTATTTATGATAGGGTTAGTGAGGCGGATTAGGGGTTAATAACTTTATTATAGTAGCGCTCAGGTCCGCTCGGCAGATTAGGGGTTAATAAGTGTAGGTAGGTGTCGGCGACGTTGTGGGGGGCAGATTAGGGGTTAATAAATATAACATAGGGGTCGGCGATGTTAGGGGCAGAAGATTAGGGGTACATAGGGATAACGTAGGTGGCGGCGATTTGCGGTCGGAAGATTAGGGGTTAATTATTTTAAGTAGCTTGCGGCGACGTTGTGTGGGGCAAGTTAGGGGTTAATAAATATAATATAGGGGTCGGCGGGGTTAGGGGCAGCAGATTAGGGGTACATAAGTATAACGTAGGTGGCGGTCGGCAGATTAGGGGTTAAAAATTTTAATCGAGTGGCGGCGGTGTGGGGGGACCTCGGTTTAGGGGTACATAGGTAGTTTATGGGTGTTAGTGTACTTTAGGGTACAGTAGTTAAGAGCTTTATGAACCGGCGTTAGCCAGAAAGCTCTTAACTCCTGCTATTTTCAGGCGGCTGGAGTTTTGTCGTTAGAGCTCTAACGCTCACTGCAGAAACGACTCTAAATACCAGCGTTAGAAAGATCCCATTGAAAAGATAGGCTACGCAAATGGCGTAGGGGGATCTGCGGTATGGAAAAGTCGCGGCTGTAAAGTGAGCGTTAGACCCTTTAATCACTGACTCCAAATACCAGCGGGCGGCCAAAACCAGCGTTAGGAGCCTCTAACGCTGGTTTTGACGGCTACCGCCGAACTCTAAATCTAGGCCTAAGAGAATTAAGCAAATATGATAATAGAAGTAAATTGGAAAGTTGTTAAACTGTATGATCCACTACTTAAATGTATCCGCTACTGGGTATAATGTTTAATAATTATTATACTTTATAAAGTGCCAACATATTCTACAGCGCTGTCCATGGGTACAAAACAATGATACAAAACTTGCAAAAGACAAGACACAATTTGAGAAACAAATGCAGGAGGGATTGGGGGCCCTATTCCCATCTGTAGTAAACAAGAACTCTTTGTAATATACTTTCATTTTTTATTTTGCTGACCTTTCCTGCAATATAACTTTAAAAACGGTGTTTCTTTCCACTGTTCTAGAGAAGCTGGAATGGATCATGCAGGATTCAGACTCTGCAAAATGATGATACATAGATGATACATAGTGGTTGTTTAATACAGTGCATTTGGCTCTTTGCTGCAGGCTATAATAATAGTGTTAGTCATTAATTTGTATGGGACACACTAATAGCTATTTGAACCTCTACTGCAATTTGTGACTACTCAACATTTCCTTATATAGGGTCAAAACTTTACTGCCTGCTGTATGTCTTATCCTAGCCTTGGTGAAAGAATAATCTAGATTTTATTAAAGAGACTGAGATGAGTATTTTGCATAAGCCTTTTCCATTACTGCTCAACAGCCATTCAAAGTAACAATACACACATTAAATGTTTAACATAGAAAGAATAGAAATGATTATGGAAACCAATGAGAAACAACCCTGAATGGTGTGATCCAAAGCAGACCAATCAGAAAAGTTAATTCTGCTATGAACAGTCCATATAGTAAACCAACTGCCTCTTTGAACTTTGGTGCTAGAGAAAACATTGTATGAATCTTCTGAAATAAGACCAAAAGAGAACACAAAAAACATGAACATGAACCAGAAGAGATAAAGAATTTTTTTTTTATATAATCCATCAGGAGGGACCAAGGGCTGAGGCTGAAATCCGGTAGTAGTTGAAGAAGCTTCTCTTTTGAGCACGAGGATTATCCTTAAAATCACATAGGAGGTTGAAATCCTGCAGGAGAGGGACCAGGAGCTGAAATAAATATAAATAAATTACTTATCAAACAATAGATATATAAATATATGCAAAACATGCCAAAGGGTATGGGAAGGGAGGGAAAATACTCGTCTCTGTCTCTTTAATAAAATCTAGATTATTCCTTCACCCTGGCTAGGATAATTAGAATTTTATTACAAGGACAGAGACTCCTATTTTGCAAGTGTAAAGCTAAACATTAAAACAAACTAATCCAGAAGGTGTTGAGGCAAAGAATTAATAGGTTTGAAATAAAACTGTCTGAAGGCATTTAGAATTTCTTGAAGGGAAGCTGATTTACAGAATGCTTTAGAAGTAGCTGCTCCCCTTACTGAATGAGAAGAGAAAGATTTATCAATACCCGCTTAATTTATAACCCATTGAATATATCTACTAATAGAGGTAGAAGTAACGGGAGAATGACGAGGAGAATAAGAAATTAAGAGGTGAAATTAAGAGGTTAGAAGAAGAATTTCTAAAAGGTAAAGTGCGATTCTCATATTCCTTAAGGCAAAGAACAACACACAAAGAAGGGCAATCCGAAAAATAAGGATAGAAAATGGAAGAGGACATGGATTTCGTTCTTCTAGAGATGTTAAAAATGACTCCTTGAGGAGAAAACATTTTGGAAGACAAATCAATAGCTTTAACATCCGACACTCTTCTACAAGATAGAAGGCAGAGAAGAGTAGCCAATTTACAAGAAAGCTGTTTCAGAGAAAGAGATTTATTATCCGGCCATGACTGAAAGAGAGAAAAAATTAAGTTAACGTCCCAAAAAGAAGAATTGCCGGAAGGAGATCTTTACAGCTTAATAGATTTCATAAGTCTAGAAATAGAAATATGTTGACCAATAGGAGAATTGTTGATCAGCTCATGACCATCTGAAATAGCTGATCTATAGACATTAATAGATCTATAAGCTAAACAAGCATCAAATAAGGAAGAGAGAAAGTTCAGGATCTCGTTCAAAGGAGCTGAAAAGGGATCCAGATGTCTTTGATCGCACCAGCTAGACCATCTGGACCAAGAGGATAGATAACATTTTTTGGTACCTGGTGCCCAAGCGTCCTGCAATAAAGACTTAGCTGATGAAGAAAGTCCAGGATCCCCGGAAATTGTCCAAGCAATAAGTTGGAGAGAACCCTGAAGAACAAGGTCGTGAAAACCTCCGTTTGGATATAGCAAAAGATGGGGAACAAGCGGAAGAAGGACCGGGGAGATAATGGACATTTCAAGAAGAAATGGGAACCATGATTGGGTCGGCCAAAACGGGGATATCAAAACCAGAGAAATCTTGTTCCTCCTGACAACATTCAAAATTCGAGGAATCATCGAAAAAGGAGGGAAGGCATAGGCTCCCTGAGGGGGCCAAGACTAAAGGAATGCATCCACAGCTAATGCTTCCGGATCTGGACGCCAACTGAAAAAAAGGGAGAATCTGATAATTCAAATGGGAAGCAAATAAATCTATCGAGAAAGGACCTCTGATAAATTGTAAATTGTGAAAAATATCTGGATGTAATCTCCAATCGCTTGAGTCCGAAATATATTGAGAACCCCAATCTGCAGCAGTATTGGAGAGACCTGGAATATACTCTGCTCGAATAGAAATATTGCTCTGAAGGCACTGATGAACAAAGTTTTTCATTATATCTGAAAACTGTTTGGATTGAGTTCCACCCAAACGATTCAGATATCGAACTGCAGAAATATTGTCCATTTGTAAAAGAATTGAAATGGGGGACTTCTGTTTGATAAAACTCTTTATTGCAAAGGAACCTGCAATCAGCTCCAGACAATTTATATGCAATTTGCGCACCGAAGATGACCATTTGCCTCCAGTTATTTGGGGACCACATCTGGCACCCCAGCCCGAATTGCTTGCATCCGATTCTTTTATAATATCTGGAGCTTTTCTGAATAGAGCTTTGCCATTCCATGCTTCTATATTGGAAAGCCACCAAATCAATTCTGTCCGAGCGTCTTCTGACAAAGAAATTCTGTGAGAATAGGAAAAACCCTTCCTCAAATAAAAAAAAAAAAATTCTGTAATGCTCTGTAGTGTAATGGAGCTGGAAAATTTGCTTGAATGTCCATAGTTAGATCCAAATGAGAAAGAAGAATAGATTGGTACTGATTCATTATGAAGATATCGTCCAAATAAAGGAGGTTTTAAAATGTTTGTGAAAACCGAAGGGGCTGAGGAAAGTCCAAAAGGAAGACAGGTAAACTGCCAAATTTGATTTTCCATAAAAATCTGAGAAAATTGCGATGAGATGAATAAATAGGAACTGTCAAGTAAGTTTCTGTAAGGTCTAGTCTTACTAACCAGTCTTTGTCCATAAGGCAATCTCTTAGAAGATGAATCCCTTCCATTTTGACATGGTTGTAAGAAAGGAAGGCATTCAGGTTCCTCAGATTTATCACAGGCCGAAGAGAGCCTTCTTTCTTTCTCACAAAAAAACCATGTTGAGAAAAGAATTTACGTTGCTTTGAGCAAGTTCCATAGCCTGTTTGGAAAGAAGATGATTTATCTCTGTGTCTAACAAAAATTAGTCTGTGTTTGAGAAAACTATTGGGTTTGGTGGATGGGTTTGGAAAGGAGGAGAAATAAAGTCTAGAAGGAGACCCGAGACAGTCTGGATGACCCAAGCATCTGATGTTATGGATTCCCTAATTTTTTTATGAAATTGAATAATCTTCCCCCAACTATGTGTGGGGAAAAATTTATGTTGAGTAAAGATAGAGGGCTTTCCTGAGAAGGGTCTTGGGTTCCATGGATGACTTCTTGATGGGAAGAAATTTGTAAGGGAGGGATTTGGAGGTGGGAAGGCTTGAAATTGAGGTCTGTTAGAAAAGTATGGGCGGCCGGGAAAAAAACCTCTTCCTTTCCCAGCCCAGTCAAAAACACAGTTATTAGGAGGGTAGAATATTTTCTTAGAGGTAGTTTTAACCTTGTTTAACGAATTGAAAATATTAACGTAAGTATTCAACTCCTTTAAGCCTAAATCTCCAAATAATAATCCCTCAGCATGGGGGCCCATCTCGGTAGGAGCCAAATCTGAAATCTTAGGGTCAATTCTGCATAAAATAATTCTTCTACGCTGTGTAGATAAAGCTATATTGGCATCACCCATCAAATAAATGGACCTCTCAAAAAATTATCTCATGATATATGGATCAAGCAAAGATTTGTTAACTATGGCTTCCTCTGTAAACTCAAACATTTTAGTGATAGGACCCAGGGTGTCTAAGAATATATCCTGACATGCTTTAAGAAACTTATCAGGACATATTTTAATGTTAAAATTCTAAGTATTAACAAACTTAATAATATTAGCATCTACCTCTGGAGTAACAGAAGATTTATGTGGTAATTCAGGTCTGGGGCATTCAGCTCTAAGGGTAGACCTGGCTTTGACAGATAAAGATTTTCTTAAGTAATGACCTAGAAATCTAGCCACTCTTTTAGAGGGTCTCGAATTAAAGGAGTGAGGATGTTGTAAATCCTCAGGGTCCAGGTATTCTTGACCTTCATTATCAATCAATCTCTTTTTAGATTTTTTTTAACAGGCTTTATATATTTTTTCTTCTTAGGGGTATAATCAGAAGAACTGTCTGACAATTCTTGTGTATAAACAGATTGCCACGAGTTATCATCATCATTAGGAATACTGGAGTCCGAAAACTCAGATGTAGATATTAAATCTACTTTCCTTTTATTTGCTTTTTTAGAAGGAGTAGCGTCTTCTGACTCTGAATCAGAAGAGACAATTTTATTCTATAAAGACAGACAATGGGCGGGGCGGAGCTCGGCCGTGCAGGAAAATGGCTGTAAGGTAATATAGCTCCGTGCAGAGGAAAGGACCCACAAATGGTACCTGCTGGCACCTGAAACTATAAGGACTTTGCCTAGAACGGAAGTGCAGTCTTTGCAGACTATTTGATACCTGCAGTAAGAAGACCACTGCCATCTTAGATAGGCCGTGTATAGGCCGTTGCAGACATGCGGCTACACTGAGCAGATCACCTACCACACTTAGCTTTTATTAGGGGTAAGGTAGACAGAGCAACCTCTAAGGTAAGACAGCTTCTCATCCTGCCTGAGCAGCTCCGGTAGCCTTCTAGAATATCTTGATACACAACTGGTGGCAAAAATTCTGCGTCAGACACACTGACACCGCTATTCCCCCTGCATACACAAATTGATAAGATAGAGAGAAGGATGCTGAATGGGCATACTGCAATCCCAAGCAAGCTGCTTCCTATATATATTAACTAAAACAGGATATTGCTAACTTGCCATCAAAAGAAGATTTTGCCTCTTTAAAATCACTGATAACCACAGAACTCACATCTATGCGAAAGGACATTAATGTCCTAGGAAACAGAGCAGAGGAGGTGGAAGATATGCAAACTACTATTAATGAAATGATGGGAGCTTTTGATACTCATGCAAATGTACAAGCCTCACAAATAGAGTCTATACAAGAAAAACCCAAAGAGCTTGAAAACCACAGCAGGTGGTCTAACCTAAGAGTGCGGGGTATCCCAGAAACAATAAAGAACTCCGAACTCAGGGAAAACTTGCAGAACCTTTTCCAACAGCTTCTGGGAAATCCAGATATACCTGACATGGAGAAAGAGAGGGTTCATAGAGCCCTGCGCCCTCCTCCACCTGTAGGAGCACCCCCCAGAGACATCATTCTCAAATTCCTGAGATATACAGACAGAGAGGAAATCTGGACCAAGGCGAGGAAGTCACGAAAGAAAGCATACCTAGACCATTCGCTGTAGATTTACCCAGATCTATGCCCAAGCACCTTACAACGCAGAAGAGACGTTCGATTCATTACCGCAGTACTGCAGGAGAAGAGAGTCAAATACCGATGGGGGTACCCATTTAGCTTGGTGGTAATCAACGAGGGGCATACTCACACTTATAGAGGACCACAGGATCTGGAATCCTTTTCTAAAGGACTGGGACTGTCATTACAACCTCCTCATACATCTGAACTATCACCAGACTCTGCAGCTATGCTACCACAATTCAAGGCAGGCACACAATGGCACAAAGTTATTAACAAGAAAAAGAAGGACAGCTCCAAATCGTGAAGCATGGACTAACTACCTGAATTGCTTCCAGATCCCACGGATTGGTGAGATTGGTACAGACATTTACCGTTATATTGTTTTCCTTTTTCTTCCATATATGTCTTAAGTACCTACAACAGCCCTTTGATAGAGGAGGGCACCTTGTTAAGGAGGATATCTTAAAATATGAACAAGCTGTAAAGACAGTCAAGGGTGTTAACGCACTTATGCAGCAATATGGAGACACTAAATGTTTAATTTTTGACGTTACTTAGCTTACATTGAATAAGTAGGTGCCCTACGAGTTCTAGCACCAGGGCAATAGCATTATATGTTCCCTTAGGTAAGTGCTCATATCTATCATTTCAGATTAGTGGTTGTTAAATGGTTACACATCCACCGGGGTCCAAGTAATCGGACAAACCCTTTTGTTCTTATATTACTATGTCTGAAGGAATGTTCTCAATTCCTTCAACTGATGTTTTTACATGTATTCTTAGTTATTTGTTTATTGTTTATGTTGTTTTTGCTGTTGTTTTTTTGTTACCATAATGTGATGTCTACCCACTGACATATTTTACATTTTGTGCTACACTTCGTATTGCCCAATGCCTATATGTGACACTCCCAATGGCCTGTATTGACCAATTGCTCTCCACCACACTGGAATGCCATGGAACCTAGTAAAACACTGCTGAATATATTAACAGTTAACGCAAAAGGTCTCAACGACCCAAATAAAAGGAGCATTGCCCTCAGGGATTTCAAAGATAACAAAGGAGACATAATTTTACTACAAGAAACCCACTTCCTCCATAAGAAAGAGCCCAACACATTCAAATATAAATTCGGAGAGGCATTTTACACATCTAACCACAATGAAACTAACGGGTTGGGCATATTAATTAGACAAGGTATACCCTTTACCTTATTCAACTTAACACAGGATCGCGAGGGTAGATATTTGATTTTAGTCGGTAAATTATACAATACAATAGTCACACTGGCCTGCGTATACGCCCCTAATACCCAATAAGACCGTTTTTTCAAATGCCTTTCTGATGCTATACCGGAAGTCAAAAAGGGCATATTAATATTGGGGGGGTTTAATGCTTCCCTTAACACTGATCTAGATACCTCAACAAGACTTTCCTCAACATCAAACAGAGTATTACACAGAGTCAAACAGCATATCAGACTTAGAGATTCATGATGTATGGAGGCTACATCACACAGACAAACGCCAATACACATTCTTTTCCTTCCCCCACTCCTGCTTTTCTCGCATTGATTACATATTTCTAGATGTGTCCTGTCTGTCTTTGGCAGTTAGATCCACAATATCCCCCACAGGTTTGACAGACCACTCACTGGTGAGTTGTTCAGTTGATTGGCCATCAGCTCCACACTCCACATGTGTCTGGAAACTAGACAATGACTTACTTGACCATGCACTTTACTTAGAAAAAAATCGAGACGCGCCTTCAAGAATACTTTAATTCAAATGTAACCTCCATACACGACTTTAGACTTATATGGGAAGCACATAAGAGCACACTCTGAGGGGATCTCATTAGCATGCAGGCCCATAGACACAAACAACAGTGCATCACATTACAGAGTGCATTAACTGCCATCACTAACATTGAAGAGAAACTCAAACTCTCACCGACAGACGAAAACCTGAAAAAAGACCTACAAACACAGAGATCGATAGTCAATGCTTAATTAGATAAAGAATGTAAATAGCTAGCACTCAAACTACAACAAACTCACTATGATAGCAACAACAGATGTAGCAGATTATTTGCTCACAAATTGAGACGGCGAACCAACAGATCACATATATTATCCATCACTAGACCTGGTAAGGGTATAGCCTATTCCACCTCTGATATATCTTAAGCATTCCGTGCATACTATGAATCCTTATATAACCTTTCAGATCCAATGCAAATTGGCCCATCTAAAGTTGCCTCTATAGAATCCTTTCTAAAAGATCTTACCATACCCACAGTTACCCAAGACCAGGAAGAGGCACTCAATTACCCTTTTACAATGGAAGAGCTGCTATTGGTTATAAAGGACCTACCACTAGGGAAAGCCCCAGGCCCTGATGGCTTCACCAACTACTACTACAAAAAGTACAGTAAGATACTAGCCCCACACCTACTAACCCTCTTCAACGCCATCTTTTGAACAAATCCATTCCTTAGTGGATCACAAACCGCACACATTACTCTGATCCCAAAAGAAGGTAAGGACCACACTAGGGTTGAGAACTACAGACCAATCTCCCTATTAAACACTGATGTGAAAATTTATGCCAAGTTATTAGCGACCCGACTGAACGCCTTACTCTCTGAGTTAATACACACTGACCAGTTGGGCTTTGTCACTACAAGAGACGCTAAGGACAATACAGTATGGGCCATTGACTTAATTGACTATGTTAACAAACGCTCCATCCCCACAGTAATAGTATCCACCGACGCGGAAAAGGCGTTCGATCGGGTCTGCTGGCATTTCCTTAGAGTAGTCTTAATGCGCATGGGTTTGGGCGGGACATTTGTAGATAGAGTATTTGCCATGTATTCACTTCTGATGGCCAGAATTCAGGTGAACGGATCCCTATCAGCCCCCTTTACGATATCAAATGGAACCAGGCAGGGATGTCCCCTATCCCCACTGCTATTTGCCTGTGTGATTGAAACTTTAGCACTAAAAATTAGATCTATGCCCGACATCAGAGGAGTCCAGATTAAAGAGTACCAACATAAGCTCCTGCTATATGCGGACGACGTGCTCTTTTTCTTAACAAATCCAGCACAATCTATCCAAACTTATACCAATTAAATAAATTTGGAAAGGTCTCAAATTTCCTTATAAATCAGAATAAATCAGAATTATTAAATATCAATTTCCCTGATGAGGACATACACTATATTTGCCAGGTGTGCACATTTAGATGGCAAAATCGTAGATTAAAATACTTAGAAATATTCCTGACTCCAATGGTTAATTAAATTTTTGAAGCCAACTTTTTACCACTCCAAACCTCCATAATAGCCACTCTGTCCTCCTGGAGAAGGACACTACTGACCTGGATTAATGCCTTTAAAATGAGCATACTCCAGAAGATACTATATCTAATGCAAACATTACCCATTGCTCTCCCGCCAACATTCCTTACGTCCCTACAAAATAAAATTCTTGACTATTTGGAACAAACGCCACGCGCGGATAAATACGAAGGACATGTACTAGACATTAGATAATGGGGGGCTTGGAGTCCCCGACCTAATATCATATAGGAAAGCTACACATCTACAGAGAATAGTGGACTGGTACACTAATTATAATTTCAAAATTTGGGTACGACTAGAACACGACATAGCAGGCTCTACACATTTAGGTGCGCGGTGTTGGACACCCTCTAACATAGGTTCACCACAGACCTACCTCACACACACAGTACGGGAGACCTTGTTGACATGGGATAGAATTCTCATAGAATACCCCAATATTTCCTCTAAATATTCCCCTCTTACAGCTTTAATTTCCAACAAAGAATTCATCCCAGGCCTTCCAGCTATGATTATATATGATACATCGTCAGACAGAATATTGATAATGTGTCATTTGGGGAATGAAAATAGGTTGCACAATAGACAACCTAATTGAAAAGGGATTCAATTGTTTCAGAAAATGGTATTTCTACCTGCAGTGCTATAACTATCTGTCAGGTCACCCACAAAAAAGGAATATGTTGAGACCTTTGACAACCTTTGAGTCCTTGTGTCACAAGGCCTTCCATACGCGACAAGCACTATACCTTATTTACACATTACTGAAGCAGAACACACCAGGTTATATACCTCACTTTATCAGCAAGTGGGTGGATAGAGTTAGATGCGCAGATTTCCCACATTGACTCCTTTAAAAAATATACACAGCTATCAAAAAATCAGCCACCTCCAGTAAATACATCGAACTGAACATGAAAATACTGCACAGATGGTATCTCACTCCATCACGTTGTAAGAAAATCTTTAAAAACACTACCGATATTTGTTGGAGATGCCAAACACACATAGGCCACATGGCGCATATCTGGTGGCAGTGCCCTAACATAACCCCAGTATGGGAAGACATTTCAAAGGAAACCTCTAAATTAATAGATGGTCCTCTGCTATTAGATCCGTGCCTCTGGTTATCTCATATAACTCCCAGAAGATTTTCTTTTGTGCAAGATAAACTCTTTAATATAGCAAGTAACAGCTTTAAAATACTTATAGCTAGGAACTGGAAAAGTACTACCATCCTGACTACAGCGCAATGATTGCAAGAATGTAATCATTCCATATTACTAGAGGAATACCACTACATCGAACAACGGAAGCTAGATATATACACACAACTTAAGATACTCTGGGAGGAATATTTGAAAGATAAGTTCAACCCAGGTACATCATAACATCTCTGACTAACAGAGTAAAAGGATTTCTGACTAGGACACACACAAGGGAACTTGAGATTTGTGAGTATGTAAGCGAAGAAAACTTAATGGCTTTAGGCAACGCATTGTTATGTCACAGTAGGTAGCCTAAACACTTAGATAAATGGGAATATCGGAGGATGGACAAATATTATTGTTATATGATGAAAATGTTGTGTCGGACCACACATTGTGTTTCGTTTCATATGTTAATTATTTGTTTTCAATATCTTCTTTTAATGTATGTCACCTATACTGCGCGTGTGCAGGCTATACAGATGTAATCTCATGCAGACCTATAATAATGTCAACTGTATATGTGCAGTGTATACATTTTGCAAAATAAAAATATTTTACAAAAAAAAAAGACAGACAATGGGCAACTCACAGAGAGCACATTAAAATAGGGGATACATATACAACAAATGAATCATAAAAAAAGATTATATATCACAATAAATTCCATATTAGAACATTTTTTAAACCTTGTGATAACACCTATAATAAACAAAACAATTCCCATTCCCATCATCCCACTTGGTTGCGAGCTGTCCCAAAGAACCAATTTCTTAGAATTAGAAACTGTGATTTAGTATCAGATTATAAGGATCAGTCTAGTTTACTTAAAGATAGGTTTTGTGAAAAAGGATATAATGTTGCTAAATTGGAATTAGAGAGTCAGAAATATGGATAGAAGTACACTCTGGATAATAAATTACAACATTTAAACACACACGCTAGTGTACCCTAGTTTTCCTTGCTTTACCACTACCTTCCATAATAATCATAAAAAGATTTAGAATATAATTAAGAGGCATTGGCATATTTTAAAAGAAGATGAGGTTTGAGGACATTTATACCACCACAGATAATCCTTGAGTTTTATACAGGAAATATAAAAATCTAACAAATTACCTTGCTCCTTCTTTAATTAAAGGAATGAAACATATGAAACCCACTAAGCTGTTTCTACGTATGTGGAAAGTGTAAAGGTTGTAATTATACTAAGAGAACCCATAGATATTTTCAATACTCAGTTGCAGGTCAATGAATATACTATTAATGGTTTTATCACTTGTAAAACAAAAAGTATAATATACTTGCTGCAATGCAAATGTTAAATTCAGTACCTATGTCAAACAATTAGATTCCTGAAAACCAGGACTCTACAACACCTTAACAAAATAGATGAAAATCATGATGAGCATGGGGTGCACTTACATTGCAACAATTGTATACATTGTGATCAGGGGTCTTTTGTTTGGATTAGTATAGAACTCATCTCTCCACATTGGGGAGCTCAATGTAGGATTAGATAAGCAAGAATTGTGGTTGATTCACATTCTTAAACCATTTGGAGATTTGGGTTTGAATAAAGATATTAGCATTGCAGCTTTTGTTTAATTTAATTAAATGTATTTTTTTCCTGCACATATATTTGTTACCACTAGGTGGAGTACAAAAGCGACGTTATTTCACCTCCCTATAGCGCTGGTATTACGAGTTCTAGAAAGGCAGGCTTGTGCGGGTGATATGGTTGCGTTGAGCCCCATACCGCACCGAAATCAAGTGCTGCTGTTATGTGCTCGTGCACGATTTCCCCATAGACATCAATGGGGAGAGACGGCAAAAAAAATGTCTAACACCTGCGATCTCGGAATGAAAAGCTCCGTAACGCAGCCCCATTAATGTCTATGGGGAAAATAAAACTAATGTTTAAACCTAACACCCTAACATAAACCCAGAGTCTAAACACCCCTAATCTGCCACCCCCAACATCATTGCCACCTACATACATTTATTAACCCCTAATCTGCCGCCCCAACATCGCTGCCCCTACATAATGTTATTAACCCCTAATCTGCCGTCCCAACATCGCTGCCCCTACATAATGTTATTAACCCCTAATCTGCCGTCCCAACATCGCCGCCACCTACATAAAACTATTGATCCCTAATCTGCCGCTCCCGATGTCGCCGCCACTATATTAGAGTTATTAACCCCTAAACCTCTGGCCTCCCGCATCACTACCACTAAATAAATCCATTAACCCCTAAACCTAACACTAACCCTAACGTAACCCTAAGCCAAACACCCCCTAACTTTAACATAATTAAAATACAGCTAAACTAAAGTTACAATTATTAACTAAATAATACCTATTTTAAACTAAATACAAACTTACCTGTGAAATAAAACCTAACCTGCCTTACACTAAAACCTAACATTACAAAAAAAATAAACACTAAAATTACTAAAAATAAAAATAACTAAATTACATAACGAAAACAAACACTAAATTAAAAAAAAAATAAGAAACAGATTATCAAAAATAAAAATTACACCTAATCTAATAGCACTATCAAAATAAAAAAGCCCCCCCCCCATATAAAAAAACCCTAGCCTACAATAAACTACCAATGGCCCTTAAAAGGGCCTTTTGTGGGGCATTGCCCCAAAGATATTAGCTCCCCCCAACAGTAAAACCCACCACCCCCACAACCAACCCCCCCCAAATAAAATAACTATCTAAAAAAACCTAAGCTAACCATTGCCCTGAAAAAGGCATTTGTATGGGCATTGCCCTTAAAAGGTCATATAGCTCTTTTACATGCCCAGACCCTAAACTAAAAATAAAACCCACCCAAAAAAACTTAAAAAAACCTAACACTAACCCCCGACGATCCACTTAGAGTTCTTAAAGTCCCGCTTGAAGGATTCATCCAGCCGGCGAAGTCATCATCCATGCGTCAGTCAATAGAATGAGAGCTCAATCCTATTGGCTGATTGGAACAGCCAATAGGATGAGAGCTCAATCCTATTGGCTGATTGGATCAGCCAATAGGATTTTAGCAGCTCTAATTCCTATTGGCTGATTGAAAGCCAATAGGAATGCAAGGGACGCCATCTTGGATTGTGTCACTTGCATTGAAGTTCCAGTTTACGGCGGCGACCGTATGAAGAGGATGCTCCACGCTGGATGTCTTCAGGATGGACCCGCTCCGCGCCGGATGGATGAAGATAGAAGATGCCACCTGGATGAAGACTGCTTGCTGCCTGGATGAATACTTTTTGCCGCATGGATGATGACTTCGCCGGCTGGATGGATTCTTCAAACGGGACTTCAAGAACTGTAAGTGGATCGTTGGGGGTTAGTGTTAGGGCTTTTTAAGGGTTTTTTGAGTGGGTTTTATTTTTAGTTTAAGGTCTGGGCATGTAAAAGAGCTAAATGCCCTTTTAAAGGCAATGTCCATACAAATGCCCTTTTCCGAGCAATGGTTAGCTTAGTTTTTTTTAGATAGTTATTTTATTTGGGGGGGGGGGGGGTTGGTTATGGTAGCGGTGGGTTTTACTGTTTGAGGTGGTGTTTTACAGGTAAAATAGCTTTTTTATTTTAAAAGGGCTATTAGATTAGGTGTAATTCTTTTTTATTTTTGATAATTTGTTTCTTATTTTACGTAATTTAGTGTTAGTTATTTTTTGTCATTTAGTTATTTTTTTTTTGTTATTAGATACTTTTTGTAATTTTTAGAGTAGTGTTAGAATTTTTTTTTTTTTTTTTTAGGGGCCAGAGAGGAGGTATGTTTATTAGGTTATAGTATACATTTATTTAAAAAAAAAACCACTAAATTTTCTCCTTAAAACCCTCTTGCTGGATCCTTCATTTTCTCTATGTGTGTAAAACTAAACATTTATATCTCTGGGAAATAAATGCATGCAGGGCCGCCATCAGGGGGTGACAGGGGTGACTACTGTCAGGGGCCCAATGAGCCAGGGGGGCCCCATGAGTCAAGAACTAAAAAAAAAAAAAAAAAAAAAATTTTTTTTTTTTTTAAATTTTGGCAGCCACCAGTGGGTACTACAGCAGAGTGCTAATTGAGCATGGGAAATGTTATTACAAGGAGTAAAGTATTAGCATTTGAGAGGATTTCTTAGTGTGCACTAAACCACTATGCGCAGTGTGAGACAGACTTGGCACTTTGTACAGTGTGTGCCTGAGTCAGACGGCAGATCACTTTCATTTGCGGAGGAGGTAGGACTTACTTAGAAAATGTTTTTTATTTCTTTGTGCAATTTTGGATTGTAACTTCAGTGTGGTAGTAGTTGTTTGGTGGGGCTAGAGGTCCATAAAAACACATTTTTTTTAGCAGCAGCGTATTTATGATTATTTGACAATGCTGTAGAAATTCTATATTTAAAACCATGCAGAAATGTTTCCTCCTCAATACACAAATGGTAGATGCCCTTTTGGCAGATATGCATTATATATATATATATATATATATATATATATATATATATATATATAATATTACATTCCAGTTTACTGCCCCTTTATGCAAGGACTTTCCAGATGCAAGGAGACATTTTATCTAAGATTTTTACATCTGCATAAAATGTTATATTCTTAGACTAAGATTGCTCAGTGTTTGAAATGAGACAGGTTAACTTAAAACTGTTCAGTTTACACTACAGATGACTTAGTTTTGAAATACATACCAACAAGCCTAAATCCTGCATTTAACCAGATCTAATGGTATGAGTACCACAGCTTATGGTCCCACCAAGACCATATAGAGTACAGCATTTTCAAAATCCATAAGTACAGCTGACAGCTGGGAAAATTTGTACACTATATTTGAAGTGGTGCTCTTGGTTGGGGAAAATGGGGACAAAACAAACAAAAAAACATATGTCAACCTTTTAAAGGTACTTTTCTTCATCTATCCATCTACCCAGCTCATTAATGTACAATTTTGAATTCACAGAATTATTTTTGTTTGCACATTTACAAATATGATTCTTTAAAAAGTGATCTCTTAATTTCTAAAAAATTTTTTATCATGCATGTCACTGTTGATTTAGGTGATGCAAGGTGCATAAATGTTTCCTCCTGTGAGTGTTTCTGTGGGTGTCTGTGTTTATGTCTTTGTGCTTTGGTTTGTGTCTCTATGAGTGTGTATGTATTTTTTATCTGTGGGTCTCTCTGTGGGGGTGGGTGTGTATGTCTGAGCTTTTTCTGTGGTTGTCTCTGTGAGGGTGTGTGTATGTTTGTCTTTGTGCATTTTCTCTGGATGCCTCTGTGAGGGTGGGTGTGTATGTCTGTGTTTTCTGTGGATGTCTCTGTGAGGGTGTGTGTGGGTATGTATGTATGTCTGTGTTTTCTGTGGATGTCTCTGTGAGGGTGTGTGTTTTATGTGGGTGTCTCTGTGAGGGTGTGTGTATGTCTTTGTGTGTTTTCTGTGGATGTCTCAGTGAGAGTGTGTGTATGTATGTCTTTCTGTGTTTTTTATGTGGTTGTCTCTCTGTGTGTGTATGTCTTTCTGTGTTTTCTGTGGGTGTCTCTGTGTTTGGGTGTATGTCTTTGTGTGTTTTCTGAGGCTGTCTCTGTTGGTGTTTCCTTGGGTGTATGTGCAAGTTTGAGTGTGTGTGTCCATTGTCTGTTCCTTTTTAGGACATTTTGACCTTACTACTAATTATTCACATCTTTCTACAGACTTTGAGACTAACAAGACCTTTCCGGAAGTAACCAATCCACCATTTAACCTTTAAATTATTGTTTAGGCAGTTCAGGGCCCTTCCTTTCAGCCACTGCATGCTGTTGTCATAATTTAGTTGTCATCTTCCTTTACAAAAAGATAATCAGAACTCCATATTTTTTCTAAATCTCCTTTTTTTTTTTTTTTTTACAAAACTATAGTTTACCTCATTACTTGTCAGGTCAATGTAAACAAGTGCTAAGTGTCTGTTTGGGTGTCTGTGTCTGAGTGTGTTTCTTTGCGTGTCTGCTAGAGTGTCTATATGTGAATCCTTATGTGTGAGTTTGTTTGTGTGTTTCAGTGTATGAGTGTGTCTGTGTGTGTGTATGTTACTACCTTTACAACATTTCCAAGTTTAAATAGACAATTAAGAATAAAGTGCATATACATTTTAGTCACTTGGTCAAAAATTGCACATGTCAAAGGAGGGGGGGGGGGGGCCCTGATCAATGGATGAGTCAGGGGCCCCGAAATTCCTAGTGGCGGCCCTGAATGCATGTATAGGTTATTTGACCGCACTGAACTGTAAAAGTCATACCATGGAACTCATTTAAATATTTATTTACATATTTTACAAAAGCAAAATAAAAAAAAAAAAAAAAAAAAAGTTAAATATGTAAAAACGTAAAGTGCCAGGTGACCTGGTATCTGTGTACATGAACTATATAGTTGGATTTTCTGTGAGGATAATACACAGAGCGTGCAAGACCGGAGCTAGTCTCTTCTCACATAGAACACATTGTATCCAAGTTCACTTAGTCCTCCAATAAGCAAAATCCATAATGGAATAAACACAAAATATAAGTTCATATTTGCAAACTTTTCCAGCTTGGCACACAGAGCTAGGCAGAATGCCAATTTCAGTAGCATAGCTGTAAGATACCACGACTTTTTCTTCATGTTTTGCGCATTATTCCTAGGATCGTAGCCAGATCTGCACTTTCCAGCCATCTTTACAATCAGCATGACGATAAGTATGGTGTCAAATATCCAGACTGGAATAAAGATGATAAACCAGCTCCAGGGGGCCTTCTCATCCAGCTTCAACACCAACATAATCAAAAAGAGTAAAGTAAAAAGCCAGGTGAGCAAAACTCTCTGTGCCAGGGACATTCTCATTTAAACAGATTTAGCGGGAACTTCCAGCCTAAAAGAAGTGATATATTTGCCCTGTGCTCAAGATGACGGACATAGTCTCTAGCACTCCAGCATCCACTAGAGCAAACATATTGACACCAACTCAGTTTATCCACAATGTTAAGAAAATGTACTCGCCAGACTGTAAGCGGCCATCGATTTTTTTCGCGTGTTAGAATTTTTTTAATGTGTAGTTTAGTTTAATTTAATTGGTAGTTAGTTTGATTTTAGTTTAATAATTATAATAGTTTAATTGTTAGTTTAAAATTAATTTATTTAATTTGACAGGCAATTTTTAATTATATTTAAGATAGGGAAATTGTAATTTTAATATAAATTAAGGGGTTATTAGGTTTAGGGTTAAAAGTTTATTTTAGTATATTTCATTGTGGGGGCTTGCGGTTTAGGGGTTAATAGGTTTATTATAGTATATTTTGTTGTGGGGGGTTTAGGGGTTAATAGGTTTATAGCGGCGGTGTGGGCAGACGGCAGATTAGGGGTTAATAATATTTAAATAGTGTTTTTGATGCAGGAGGGCGGCAGTTTAGGGGTTAATAACTTTATTATAGTGGCAACTATGTCGGGGAGTGGCAGAATAGGGGTTAATACATTTAAATAGTGGTGGCGATGTCCAGAGCGGCAGATTAGGGGTTAATACATTTATTATAGTGTTTGCGATGTGGGAGGGCCTCGGTTTAGGGGTTAATAGGTAGTTTATGGGTGTTAGTGTACTTTGTAACACTTTAGTTATGAGTTCTATTTTACATCTTTGCAGCGTAAAACTCATAACTGCTGACTTTAGATGGTGGTGCGGTTCTTGTGGTTATAGAGAGTGTACCGCTCACTTTTTGGCCTCCCAGGCAAACTCGTAATACCGGCACTATGGGAGTCCCATTTAAAAAGGACTTTTTTAAAAGTGTGGTACTGACGTTGCATGACAGGCTAAAAGGTGTGCGGTACACCTATACCGACAAGACTCGTAATAGCAGCGTTAGGGAAAATGAAGCGTTATGGGCCATAACGCTGCTTTTTCACTCATAACGCGAAACTCATAATCTAGCTGTTAGTGAGTTGTTATCTATTGTTGTATACTTACCCTATATTTTCCTTCCATATTGTACCTGTTTGAGATCTCAGAAGTTATCTTGATGGGAAGATTAAGCATCTTTTTGCCACAAAATTGGAAGCACCCAATTTACTAAAATGTGTAATGTTCATGGGATAATTCTTTATCAGACCAATCCTGGCCAGTAGTCTTCTTATCCCGGCATCAGGGGGAAAGATAAAGAAAAATCAAAAAACAAAATTTAACAGGAATGAGGTAGGACAGACACAACAGCAAATAGTTAGATCAGAACTCTGAGAAATAAGTTGCAAGGCAAAGGAGTAAGTCACACGGCAAAACAGGAGACAGCAGCAGAAAGCTGAACCAATAAATTAGAGCACCAAATATAGAAAGTTACTAGGCAGAGCAAGGTTCAGCAACAAGATGATAGTCCAATCTTCCTGAGGACAAAGTTGTTAAGCAGAAGGGCAGTCAATTAGGCAGGGCAGGGTTCAGCAGCAAGTAGTCAGTCCAAACGTTCAGAGAGCCAAAAGGTTAATCAAAAGGGTAGTCACTTAGGCAGAGCAATGTTCAGCAGCAGGTAGTCAGTCCAGTCTTTCAGAGTGCCAAAGGGTTAAGCAGAAGGGTAGTCACTTAGGCAGAGCAGGGTTGAGCAGCAGGTAGTCAGTCCAATCTTTCATAGTGCCAAAGGGTTAAACAGAAGAATAGTCACTTAGGCAGGATAGGGTTCAGCAGGAGGTAGTCCAATCTTTCAGAGTGCCAAAGGGTTAAGCAGAAGAGTAGTCACAGGTCAGAGCAAGGTTCAGCAGCAGACAAACAGTCCAAATAATTGTAATAGAGCACCCAGGAGTACACGCCGTACAATTACAACCTAAACTAGAGCACAGAGAATAGTAGGAGGCTACCTTAAAGGGACAGTCAAGTCCAAAATAAACTTTCACGACTCAAATAGAGCATGCAATTTTAAACAACTTTCCAATTTACTTTGATCACCAATTTTGCTTTGTTCTCTTGGTATTCTTAGTTGAAAGCTAAACCTAGGTAAGCCCATATGCTAATTTCTAAGACCTTGAAGGCCGCCTCTAATCTGAATGCATTTTGACAGTTTTTTATCACTAGAGGGCGTTAGTTAATGTGTTTCATATAGATAACATTGAGCTCACACACATGAGTTACCTAGGAGTCAGCACTGATTGGCTAAAATGCAAGTCTGTCAAAATAACTGAAATAAGGGGGCAGTTTGCAGAGGCTTGGATACAAGGTAATTACAGAGGTAAAACGTGTATTATTATAACTGTGTTGGTTATGCAAAACTGGGGAATGGGTAATAAAGGGATTGTATATCTTTTTAAACAACAAAAATTCAGGTGTTGACTGTCCCTTTAACGAGAGCTCTGAAGTTGTGCTCTTTCAATGCTCGTTAAAGTGAATGTAAATTTTGATGTTTAAGTGCCCGGTTTTTAAAACTTTGATTAAAAACAGGGGCACTTTAATTCATCAAAATTTACATTTCACTCCTGTTGTGACAAAAAACTTACCTTTTAAACTTCACAGTAGCTGCTGCTTCCTCCGGTCTCACAAGCCATTTCTGATGCCAGAAATGATTGATAGGTCATCCTCCAATCACAGATTCCCCCCCGGGGGATTCAGTGTCTGATTCACTGCTGTGATTGGAGGAAGCCAGATACCTCATTTTAGACCCAGGAAGAGGCTTTGAAACAGGTGGAGGAAGCTGGAGCTGCTGTGAAGATTAAAAAGTAAGTTTATTTTCACAACAGGAGTGAAATGAAAATATTGATGAATTAAAGTGCCCCTGTTTTTAATCAAAGTTTTAAAAACCGGGCACTTTAGCATCAAAATTTACATTCACTTTAACTTCAAATGCACTCAAAGAAATGCATTTACTTTCAACTTGTAATACACCCATTATTTACGATACGTGCAAAGAGCCACGCTAAACCCTGTATCACTCGCACGCAACAGCATGCCACTCATAATGTAGCCCATAGTGTAAAGGGTTGTGAATGGTATCAGGATAAAACAAACTTCCCACCAAATCTTTTTTTTTTAAACTAATTATCAGGATGCCAGAGTTAGACCCTAAATGCCCTAGGGGTGAAATCAGGGCATTTTAGGGGCAAATGGTTGGTACTACTGGATAGAGTTTAGATTTAAATTGAAAGAAAGCCAGAACATGAAGAGACAGAAGTATAGACTTCAAAAGGGAGGTCCACTACACAAAGGGGTTGATTTATCAAAGGCTTCGCAAGCCTTTCGACCCCCACGACTGCAGGTTCTCATAAGAGAACCTGCAGTCCGTATTTAACAAGCAGCGGCCATCAGAATAGTGGTCATCAGCAAAATAGCGCTTGTGTGTAATGCTGAGGAATCCAGAGGAATTCAGCCAGCCTGAGGCAAGCTGAGGCGGACAGGGGCACATATATGCGCCCCTGTCTGCCGCAGCTTGATAAATCGACCCCAAAATGCACTTGGAAACTCTGATGAAGTACACATGTACATACATTTTTGTACTTATGGTGTGCAGGGCCGCCACTATAAATTTTGGGGCCCCTAACTTAACCATTGATCAGGGCCCCCCCTTTGACATTTGCAATTTTTGACCAAGTGACTAAAACGTATATGCACTTTATTCTTTAGTGTCTATTTAAACATGGAAATGTTGTAAAGGTAGTAACATACAAACACACAGACACACTTATACACTGAAACACACACACACTCACGCATAAGGATTCACATATAGACACTCTAGCAGACGCAAAGAAACACATTCAGACACCCAAACAGACACTCAGCACTTGTTTACATTGACCTGACAAGTAATGAGGTAGACTACAGTTTTGTAAAAAAAGGAGATTTAGAAAACACAATATGGAGTTCTGATTATCTTTTTTGCAAAGGAAGATGCCAACTAAATGATGACAACAGCATGCAGTGGCTGAAAGGAAGGGCCCTGAACTGCCTAAACAATAATTTAAAGGTTAAATGGTGTATTAGGCGACTTCCGGAAAGGTCTCAGCCTCAAAGTCTGTAGAATGATGTGAATAATCAGTAGTAAGGTCAAAATGTCCTAAAAAGTAACAGACAATGGACACACACACACACACAAACTCAAACTTGCACATACACCCAAGGAATCACCGACAGAGACAGCCTCAGAAAACACACAGACATACACACACACAGAGACAACCACATAAAACACAGAAAGACATACATACACACACTCTCACTGAGACATCCACAGAAAACAAAGATATACATACATACATACACACACACCCTCACAGAGACATTCACAGAAAACACAGACAGACATACATACACACACCGTCACAGAGACATACACAGAAAACACAACATACACACCCACCCTCACAGAGGCATCCAGAAAAAAAAAAAACACAAAGACAAACATACACACACCCTCACAGAGACACCCATAGAAAAAGCTCAAAGACATATACACACACCCTCACAGACATCCACAGAAAATGCACAGACATACACACCCACCCTCACAGAGAAACCCACAGAAAAAAAAAATACATACACACAAAAAGAGACACAAACCAAAGCACAAAGACATAAACACAGACACACTCACAGGAGGAAACATTTATGCACCTTGCATCCCCTAAATCAACGTTGTGTGACATGCATGATAAAAAAAATGCAGAAATTAAGAGATCACTTTTTAAAGAATCTTATTTGTAAATGTGCAAAAAAAAATAATTATGCGATTCAAAATTGTACATTAATGATCTGGGTAGATGGCTAGATTAAGAAAAGTACTTTTAAAAAGTTGACATATGTTTGTTTTTCCCCATTTTCCCCAACCAAGAGCACCACTTCAAATATAGTGTACAAATGTTCCCATCTGTAAGCTGTACTTATGGATTTTGAAAATGCTGTACTCTATATGGTCTTGGTGGAACCATAAGCTATGGTACTCATACCATTAGATCTTATTAAATTCAGGATTTAGGCTTGTTTGTATGTATTTCAAAATTAGGTCAGCTGTAGTGTAAACTGAACAGTTTTAAGTTAACCTGTCTCATTTCAAACACTGAGCAATCTTAGTCTGAGAGTATAACATTTTATGCAGATGTAAAATTCTTAGATAAAATGCCTCCTTGCATCTGGAAAGTCCTTGCATAAAGGGGCAGTAAACTGGAATGTAATATATATATATATATATATATATCCTATATTATAAAAGGCCAAGTGTATTTGTCTGAAGCCTTCATGCACAGTAGAGACTGCGCATGAGGACAAACACACCTGGCCTTCTAACTGTCTTCCCCCGGCGTCGCGTGTGGTGGAGTGGGCGTGACCGACGGGCGTGGTGTGGGCGGGGTCCAGGCGTGGCGTGGGAGTGACTGGGCGGGGCCGGTCATGACATGGGCGGGGCCGAGCATGACGCGGGCGGGGCTGGGCGGGGCCAGGTGCCGGTTGTGTGGCTGTGCACAGTGAGTAAGACAGAGAGCTCTAAAAAGAAGGGGATAGGGAGAGCAGAAGAGGGGGATAAAGAGAGGGGGGAGAGTGAGCAAAAGAGATTGGGGAGAGTAAGCAAAGGAGAGGGGGGAGATAGCACAAAAGAGAGGGGGGAGATAGCACAAAAGAGAGGGGGGAGATAGCACAAAAGAGAGGGGGGAGATAGCACAAAAGAGAGGGGGAGATAGCACAAAAGAGAGGGGGGAGAGAGCAAAAAAGAGAGGGGGGAGAGAGCATAAAAGAGAGGGGGGGGGAGAGAGCGCAAAAGAGAGGGGGAGAGAGCGCAAAAGAGAGGGGGGAGAGAGAGAGCAAAATAGGGAGAGAGACAGCAAAAGAGAGGAGGGGAGAGAGAGAGCAAAAGAGAGGGGAGAAAGAGAGAGCAAAAGAGGGGGGAGAGAGAGCAAAAGAGAGCGGGGAGAGAGAGCAAAAGAGAGGGAGAGACAGCAAAAGAGGGAGAAAGACAACAAAAGAGGGAGAGAGACAGCAAAAGAGAGGGGGAGAGAGAGAGCAAAAGAGAGGGGGAGAGAGAGAGAGCAAAAGAGAGGGGGAAAAGAGAGGGGAGAAAGAGAGAGCAAAAGAGAGGGGGGAGAGAGAGAGCAAAAGAGAGGGGGAGACAGCAAAAGAGAGGGGAAGAGAGCACAAAAGAGAGGGGGAGAGAGCGCAAAAGAGAGGGGGGAGAGAGAGAGCAAAAGAGAGGGAGAGAGAGAGCAAAAGAGGGAGAGAGACAGCAAAATAGGGAGAAAGACAACAAAAGAGGGAGAGAGATAGCAAAAGAGAGGGGGGGAGAGAGAGCAAAAGAGAGGGGGAAAGAGAGAGCAAAAGAGAGGGGGGAGAGAGAGAGCAAAAGAGAGGGGGAAAAGAGAGGGGAGAAGGAGAGAGCAAAAGAGAGGGGGGAGAGAGAGAGCAAAAGAGGGGAGAAAGAGAGTGCAAAAGAGAGGGGGGAGAGAGCACAAAAGAGAGGGGGGAGAGAGCACAAAAGAGAGGGGGGAGAGAGCGCAAAAGAGAGGGGGGAGAGAGAGAGCAAAAGAGAGGGAGAGAGACAGCAAAAGAGAGGAGGGGGAGAGCAAAAGAGAGGGGAGAAAGAGAGAGCAAAAGAGGGGGGAGAGAGAGAGCAAAAGAGAGCAGGGAGAGCGAGCAAAAGAGAGGGAGAGACACAGCAAAAGAGGGAGAAAGACAACAAAAGAGGGAGAGAGACAGCAAAAGAGAGGGGGGGAGAGAGAGCAAAAGAGAGGGGGGAGAGAGAGAGCAAAAGAGAGGGGAGAAAGAGAGAGTAAAAGAGAGGGGAGAAAGAGAGAGTAAAAGAGAGGGGATATAGAGAGAGAGAGCAAGGGGTGGGACCGCTGTACTGCAAAAAATGGCCCGTGTACACAGGCTTTAGGACTAGTATATAAATAAAAAAATAAAAACTGCATATCTGCCAAAAGGGGCCTGACATTTGTGTATTGAGGAGGAAACATTTCGGCATGGTTTTAAATATAGAATTTCTACAGCATTGTCAAATAATCATAAATACACTGCTGCTAAAAAAATGTGTTTTTATGGACCCCTGGCCCCACCATACAACTACTACCACACTGAAGTTACAATCCGAAATTGCACAAAGAAATAAAAAACATTTGCTAAGTAAGTCCTACCTCCTCTGCAAATGAAAGTGATCTGCCGTCTGACTCAGACACACACTGTACAAACTGAAGTGCCAAGTCTGTCTCACACTGTGCATATTGGTTTAGTGCACACTCAGAAATCCTCACAAATGCTAATACTTTACTACTTGTAATAATATTTCCCATGCTCAATTAGCACTCTGTTGTAGTACCCACTGGAGGCTGCCAAAATTTAAAAATTTTTTTTTTTAGTTCTTGCCTCATGGGGCCCCCCTGGCCCATTGGGCCCCTGACAGGAGTCACCCCTGTCACCCCCTGATGGCGGCCCTGATGGTGTGAGCACTTCTGTAACAGCAGCAAACAATGTTTCTCCAAAGTAAACTAAGTGCACATGCACACACTCTTCCTTAGCCATCGCTTGTGAACTCACTGAAAAATGTGTTCTATAAAGGTTGATCTGATTTCCTTAGGCATCGTATTAAAGGGGAACTTAGGTCAAAATTAAACTTTCATGATTCAGATAGAGCATGCAGTTTTAAACAACTTTCCAATTTACTTTCATTAGCAAAATGTGCACAATTTTTTTTTACATTTACACTTTTTGAGTTACCAGCTCATATTGACCATGTGCAGGTATTCACAGAATATAGGTATATATATTTGTAATTGGCTGATAGCTGTCACATGGTACAGGAGGAATGGAAATAGACATAAATGAAATTTGTCAGAAAAAAAGTTCTATTGCATTGTTTTTTTATTATACATTTGTTGATTATGCAACTACTATATTTACTGGTCCTTAGGGACAGTATACACCAATGTTCATATAACTGCATGTAATAGACACTACTATAAATAATAATATGCACAGATACTGATCTAAAAATCCAGTATAAAACCGTTTAAAAACTTACTTAGATGCTCCCAGTTTAGCTCTGTTAAAAAGGTTAGCTGGAACACCAACTGAAAGTGGTTGTATACCAAAAAGAGAAGACACCCCCCCCCCTCCACCTTTCTCTGCATATGAAAAGACCCTTTACACAAACAGGAGCAAGCTGGAGTAGGTATACATTAGTATACTAAAACTTTGGGCTTGGTTAGGAGTCTGAAAATCAGCGCAATGTTATTTAAAAATAAGCAAAAGTATACTTTTTTTTTTTTTTTTTTTTTAAACCCTGTATAGGCTATATAAATAGATAATCTACAAAACATTTATGCAAAGAAAAATCTAGTGTATAATGTCTCTTTAATGTCAGCGCTCCCAAACATCCTTCAATTTATGAGCTGGTCTGGTAAATACCAATGTGAAGGAGACCTTATGGGACAATCTAATACAGAAATAAACTGGTAATTTGTAAGTGCAAGTCATTTTTTTTAACTAACACCCCTTGCTGATTATGTTTAAATTCACACAATGGACATAAACACATATTTAAAGGGACAGTCAAGTCCAAAAAAAAAATTTCATGATTCAAATAGGGCATGTAATTTTAAACAAGTTTCCAATTTACTTTTATCACCAATTTTTCTTTTTGTATTCTTAGTTGAAAGCTAAACCTAGGAGGTTCATATGCTAATTTCTAAGACCTTGAAGGCTGCCTCTGCATTTGACAGTTTTTCACCACTAGAGGGTGTTAGTTCATGTGTTTCATGTAGATAACATTGAGCTCATGCACGTGAATTTACAGAAGAGTGAGCACTGATTGGCTAAAATGCAAGTCTGTCAAAAGAACTGAAATACTGGGGAAGTCTACAGAGGCTTAGATACAAGGTAAGCACAGCGGTAAAATGTATATTATTATAACTGTATTGGTTAGTGATGCACCGAAATGGAAATTCTGGCCCGAAACCGAATCCGAAAATCCGGGATGCACTTGGCCGAAAACCGAAACTGATACCGAAAATGTAATTTTTCAAATTATTTGTTGTTTTTTTGGGGTTTTTTTTGCATAATTAGAGCCAATAAAAAAATCCCACACTTTTATTGAAAGTAACAAACTAAAATTGTACAAAAATACCTTAAAACAATAATATGCTACACAATAATTTTACCAAGAAAAAAAAAAAACAGGCAAACAATAATGCCATTTTCGGCGAAAATGTTTCTGCGACCAAAATTTTGGTGCATCCCTACTTAAAACAATTATGAATATCAATATACTGTATTATTCTTCATTTAGTTCTATGTAACAGAATCATATTTAACAGGTTTTTTTTTTTACTAATTATCCAAATAAAGTATAGTCCTAGAAAACTCATTATATGCAGAACAGTAAGTCAAGTAATAAACTTAAACAGCAGCTCTAGGCTAGCATCAAATTTGAAACATGCTACACAATAATTTTACCGAAAATAACAGGCTAAAAAAACGAAAACCGAAATAGCCAAAAATGCCATTTTCGGCCGAAACTTTCTGCGGCCGAAATTTCGGTGCATCCTTAGTATTGGTTATGCAAAACTGGGGAATGGGTAATTAAGGGATTATCTATCTTTTAAAACAACAACAATTCTGGTGTTCACTGTCCCTTTAAAGGGACAGTCAACCCAAAAATTACTGTTACTTATTTAGATTAGTTAATTAACAATCTTTACATCAAACTCTAGCCCAATTTTCTTCTAAATAAACTTTGGCAGAAAATACACTTACTAGATCTCATCTGAATGTTTTGAAATGGCCACCTGACTCCTCCTTCTCTGACGTCTCCCAAAAGCTTGATCTGCAGCACTAGTACAGGAACTTCTCGTCCCTGCGCGCTCCTTTCATTCAGTTCATTGTGAAACACATATGGCACCCCCCCTCACAGTATCTCCCCTCACTTTCAGAACGTTCTGTCTGCAGTCTGCACGAACTGGCCGATTAACACAGCTAGTGCTCTGTGATACTATTTATTTATGAGCTCTCAATGCGACAATTTGTAATTTCAACTCACGTCAAGGGGATTGTTCACCAAACTGCTTCTGTGAGAGCAAACCCCCTAAAGTGTAACTATATGCTTATGCTACACAGGGGTTACATTTCCTGGGGCCGTGTACAATGTGAGTTATATAGCACTTTCCCCTGGAAGACAAAGTACAGCTGTGCTCACACGCAAACAGAACTACTGCTCAAACACTTTTAAATTTACTTATTGGATTTGTGCAAATTCTAGCATCTGTATATGTATCTGTATGATTTTGCCAGATAGCACACATAGATCATAAAGCTATACATTTAAATCTGTGCTTCCACTTGTTTTGATCATAATAACAACTTGACATAACGTTAGAATAATGCCTCCATATAAGGGAAAACATTTCTCAGAGTGCACCACAGGACTTCAGACCGTGGCGTTCCCCAGAGCATCAGCGAAGCGGAGATTAGATGTGAGGCGAGAGATGAATTTGATCCGCTGCACTATAAGACGCCCATGTCTGCCCGGATTCTATTGCCGACCAGAATGAGCCCCGGCACTTCCCTAGCCCCAGAGCCCTCCACCGCCGCAGATAGGCGCTTAAAAAAACATAACGCTCTTGGTGCTATACAACTCACATTGTACACGGCCCCAGGAAATGTAAATCATAGCAAATGTTTTCCCTTTCACTTACATGGAGGCATTATTCTAACGTTATGTTATGTTGTTATGATGTAAGTGAAAGGGAAAACATTTGCTATGATTTACATTTCCTGGGGCCGTGTACAATGTGAGTTGTATAGCACCAAGAGCGTTATGTTTTTTTAAGCGCCTATCTGCTGCTGTTTCAGGGGTGCAGACGTCAATGTTGTCAGAATATTCCTTGTGCTGATAAACGGCTTTCAGAACAACAAACCAGTCTCTAACCCCTATGATCATTGTTAGCCTAACCCTGGAAGAGAGACAATCCTTGACGGCGGTGGAGGGCTCTGGGGCTAGGGAAGTGCCGGGGCTCATTCTGGTTGGCAATAGAATCCGGGCAGACATGGGCGTCTTATAGTGCAGCGGATCAAATTCATCTCTCGCCTCACATCTAATCTCCGCTTCGCTGATGCTCTGGGGAACGCCACGGTCTGAAGTCCTGTGGTGCACTCTGAGAAATGTTTTCCCTTACATGGAGGCATTATTCTAACGTTATGTCAAGTTGTTATCATGATCAAAACAAGTGGAAGCACAGATTTAAATGTATAGCTTTATGATCTATGTGTGCTATCTGGCAAAATCATACAGATACATATACAGATGCTAGAATTTGCACAAATCCAATAAGTAAATTTAAAAGTGTTTGAGCAGTAGTTCTGTTTGCGTGTGAGCACAGCTGTACTTTGGCTTCCAGGGGAAAGTGCTATATAACTCACATTGTTCACGGCCCCAGGAAATGTAACCCCTGTGTAGCATAAGCATATAGTTACACTTTAGGGGGTTTGCTCTCACAGAAGCAGTTTGGTGAACAATCCCCTTGACGTGAGTTGAAATTACAAATTGTCGCATTGAGAGCTCATAAATAAATAGTATCACAGAGCACTAGCTGTGTTAATCGGCCAGTTCGTGCAGACTGCAGACAGAACGTTCTGAAAGTGAGGGGAGATACTGTGAGGGGGGGGTGCCATATGTGTTTCACAATGAACTGAATGAAAGGAGCGCGCAGGGACGAGAAGTTCCTGTACTAGTGCTGCAGATCAAGCTTTTGGGAGACGTCAGAGAAGGAGGAGTCAGGTGGCCATTTCAAAACATTCAGATGAGATCTAGTAAGTGTATTTTCTGCCAAAGTTTATTTAGAAGAAAATTGGGCTAGAGTTTGATGTAAAGATTGTTAATTAACTAATCTAAATAAGTAACAGTAATTTTTGGGTTGACTGTCCCTTTAAAGTTCTGCAGCAGCCATGTTGCTAAGTTGGCCCTGAGCAACAAATGGCCAGACAAATTGTCAGCGCTATGTGTAATCCTAACTGGTTCACAGCTCCTGAGTGGTATTTTAGTTATGTGTTTAAGAACTATTTAGGGTTACAAGTCTCTTACAAGTATTGTATCATTGTTTTATTTAAACGAATTGTACCCATGGACAGCGCTGCGGAATATGTGGGCACTTTCTAAATAAAGTATAATAATAATAATAATAATGATGAATTACTAGACAGGTCAAACAATGGCTATGTCAAATACAGCAGCATTTGGAAAACCCACAACTTTCAAAGTTATTTTATTTTAATTGTAATTTAGTATTTTTTTAATTTAGGTAATTGGGGTTGTTAGGTGTTAGGTTACAGGGCTTGGTAATTTAATCAGTTATTTGCATTGTGGGGGGTTGGTGGATTAGGGGATAATAGTTTTATTAGGTTTATTGCGATGTGGGTTAAAGGCGGATTAGGGGTTAATACATTTATTAGGTTTATTGCGATGTGGGTTGATGGCGGATTAGGGGTTAATATATTAGGTAGATCATGATGTGGGTGAATGGCGGCTTAGGGGTAATACATTTATTAGGTAATTTGCGATGTTAGGGTTGGCGGATTTAGGGGTCAATACATTTATTATTAGTTCCGATGGGGGTGATGGCTGATATAGGGGTTTTGACGTGTCAGGTTTATTTTTGGGAGGCGTGTTAGATTTTTACGGGAGATTTATCTCTTTTTTTCTTAGGCGCCGGCAGTTTCTAACGTGCCATAAGTCAATGGCGACTCCAGAAATTTGTATTTACGCACTTTTTGGACACCGCTAGTTTATTTGACTTATGGCACTTTATGAAATGCTGGCGCCGTATATGTGATTCCCCGATGTGCAAGGGGAAATTATGGGCGACGCGGGTTTCAGCAGTTACGCTGAAGCCTGCGCATTTGTAATCTCGCCCATGATTTTTAACAGTTTGTTTGTTTCCATATTTATGTGGAAATAAATGTTTTCCCTTATATAATTGTATTGCAATGGTTTAGACATTTGAGTATCACATACGTGCCATAATTAAATCGCAATTTTAAAAGCATAAGAAGAGTGTTGCTATAATAAGTTAAAAGCAACAGTAATGAGTAAACGAGGAACACAGCATTGTTGTCAATGTCACCAGATTAGATTACACAGAAGAACATCTCTGAACCATCAAAGTTTGCAATTTACAAAGTTTGGAATCACTTTTGCTCTGAGGTGGAGACTTAAGGATGCTTTTTTGAAGATAAGAATCTTTTATCTTTTTGAGTACAAAGGAAGTGTATGGGCGGCTGTCTCTTGAGCTAGCATGACATAGTGCAGCATTTACTTCACAAAGTGTTAAAATGGTATAGCTTAGGCCAATAAAAGCAATTGTTTATTTATTTATAAAACCTTATTTATGGCAATGGGAAAAAAAAATACATGGTTAAATTAATGACAGTTTTAGATTCTGGGGGAATTTATACAATTAGGCTAATTCTTAAAAGGATAGTCTAGTCAAAATGATTCAGATAGAGCATGCAATTTTACGCAACTTTCTAATTTACTATTATCAAAATTTCATTGTTCTCTTGGTATCTTTATTTGAAAAAGCAAGAATGTAAGCTTAGGAGCAGGCCATTTACATTTAGACAGCATTCAGCAACCGCTACCTAGGTGCTGAACCAAATATGGGCCAGCTACTAAGCTTACATATGTTGCTATTTATATATATTTTTTTAAGAATCTTTATAAACATTAAATGACAGTACAGAAGGCTACTAAAGAGAAAAATAAAATACATCCAAAGTTTTTTGGTGACATCCAAAATTTGTATTGAAAGTTCATAATTTCCAAAAATCTTATTCAGAGACAATTTAAAGGGCCATAATACCCAAATGTTTAAACACTTGAAAGTGATGCAGCATAGCTGTAAAAAGCTGATTAGAAAATATCACCTGAACATCTCTATGTAAAAAAGAAAGATATTTTACCTCAAAAGTTCCTCAGTAGCCACCTCCCATTGTAAAGGATTTCTAAGCAGCATATCAGTATTTCTGTCCTGGGACAGCTTAGGGGATGACTTTCAGTTCTCCTATCAGTTTTCCGCAGCTCTCCTTTGGAGAGGCGCACATGTGCGCCCATATTTATCATAAAAACGGTAGTATTTTAATGCCAATTTCCAAAGGCGAGATGCAGCTGATTAATGATAAATCTCTCCATTAGTATTATATATGCGCCTTATTTATCATTAGAAATACTCCCAAATAGATTTGATTTTTGTATAGAACCTGTCTATTTTTTTTTTTTTTAATTGAAATCTAACTTGTTTAAACCACCCTTAAAGTGAAGGTCAATTTTGATTAATTAGTGCCCGGTTTTTAATCAACCTATTAAAAACAAGGGCACTTTAATTCATCAAAATTGACATTTCACTATTTTCTTCAAAAACTTACCTTTAAATCCTGGCAGCCGCTCCAGCGATTCCCCCAGCCGTCAGAAGCCTATACAGACGTCAGAAATAACGAATCCGGCTTCCTCCAATCACGGATTCCCCCCCGGGGGAATCTTGGCCTGATGCAACTCCGTGATTGGAGGAAGTTGGATTCATCATTTTGGACCCGCGAAGACGGCTTGCAACGGGCGGAGGAAATGCTGGAGCGGCTGCCAGGATTAAAAGGTAAGTTTTGAAGAAAACGAGTGAAATGTCAATTTTGATGAATTAAAGTGCCCTTGTTTTTAATAGGATTATTAAAAACCGGGCACTAATTCATCAAAATTGACCTTCACTTTAACTGTCTATTTCATTATTTACATACAAACCTAATTTAATTTTAATGTAATAAAATAAAAATATTATTTTCTTTTTAAATTATGACAAAACATGTAACTGAATACATGTAATTGAATCAATAAATGCATTTTTTTGTTTTAGTCATGTGTAAGAAAGCTTTATATTTTTTTACACATGCTACAATTGTAATAATAAAAACTGATGTTTTAATCTGAGACAGCGCAGATCATATGAAAACATTACTTTTTTTTTTCCCTTTTCCCTAATTTTCCCCTACCCCCTTCTTTATATAACTCCCTAACCACTCTTCCCTACCTTTTCCTTTTCCCGCATCCCCCCTGCGTAAAAATGTTGGACATAACCTAGGGGACCACTATAAAGAATTAGATACAATAAAAAAAAGGCATGATGTTAACTATATGGTTTTGGTATATTTGTTCTACATGGTTGAGATCGATGAAGAACTATATGGATGTTTTCAATTGTGTACATGCCATTCTTTGTATACTTGTGCACTTCTTATTTTGTATGTTATTTAGATACAACATGTCAGATCTATTGTTTGAGTTGAATATGTACTGGCTGTATTATATTTTTGATCTCAATAAAGAAAATTTATAAATAAAAAAAAATAAAAAACTGATGTTTTAAACAATAACACCTTTATCTTCTTCCACACCCCCTGTAGTACTTATGACTCCTATAGATATGCAAAAATGTCAGTGGTGACCCAAAATATGTTAAAGGGACACTGAACCCAAATTTTTTCTTTCGTGATTCAGACAGAGCATGCAATTTTAAGCAACTTTCTAATTTACTCCTATTATCAATTTTTCTTTGTACTCTTGCTATCTTTATTTGAAAAAGAAGGCATCTAAGGTTTTTTTTTTGTTTAGAACCCTGGACAGCACTTTTTTATTGGTGGATTCAATAATCCACCAATCAGCAAGAACAACCCAGGTTGTTCACCAAAAATGGGGCGGCATCTAAACTTACATTCTTGCATTTCAAATAAAGATACCAAGAGAATGAAGAAAATTTGATAATAGGAGTAAATTAGAAAGTTGCTTAAAATGTCATGCTCTATCTGAATCACGAAAGAATAAATTTTGGGTTCAGTGTCCCTTTAATAACTATGGACATGTATCACATCTCTACTTGACATAATTTATTGTTAGCTTTAGACTGATAAGCTTGTCTTACTTTACAAATAGAAATTAATAGGACACCAAATTTTTATTTCAATTTTCAGACTTACAGGAAAAGGAGACAAAATAAATATTAAAAGTACATTGAAATATTTGAAAAATAAGAGAAGAATCTCAAAACGGTTTCCAAAAATCGCTAAAGCTTTTTCCTGAACCCTGAATGGCACCTTTAAAATAATTATAATACCTATAATGATAATATTATTATTATTAATAATTTTTACTAGGCCATGATATATTATTGGAAAATACCCATGAATGAACAGGGAATAATCTCTAGGAAAAAAATAAAGATTATGCTTAAAGTTACATTTGTGTAGAAACATAAATATAGAATTTGACGGCAGATAAGAACTAAAACACCCATCAAAACTACCCATATTACATGTTACTTATTTCTTAGGATAGCTTTATGTGTGTCCCAGGCATTTTTGAATTCTTGTGTTTAGAGCTGGACTTACACATAACCCAAATGTGTTGTATATGATGCAGGATCCAAGGAGAGACATAATAACAAAATAATTAAAGTGAATGTAAAGTTTCAAGTAGTGCCCGTTTTTAAAAATACTATTAAAAACAGGGGCACTTTAATTGATTAAACTTTACATTGCACCATATTTGTAGAAATACTTACCTCTTCGCCTTGAAAGCCGCTCCAGCGCTTCCCCTGCCCGTCACCAGCTTCTTCCTACGTCAGAAATGACGATTCTGGCCTTCCTCCAATCACGGCGTTGCTTTAGGCAATGCTTCCCCCGGGGGGGGGGGGGGAGCCGTAATTGGAGGATGCCGGAATCGTCATTGCTGACGTAGGAAGAGGCTTGCGACGGGCTGGAGCAGCTTTCAAGACGAAGAGGTAGGTATTTCTACAAATAAACACCCAGGAAACACACGTAGGAAGAGGCTTGAGACGGGCTGGAGCAGCTTTCAAGACGAAGAGGTAGGTATTTCTACAAATAAGTTTCATCAATGAAAGTGCCCCTGCTTTAAATAGTATTTTTAAAAACCGGGCACTACTTGATGAAACGTTACATTCACATTTAGGCAGACTGAAGTTCTAGAAATGAACTCGTATTAATGATTGTTGACTCATTACTATAACAATGAGTCTAGAGTAACATACTTGCTTAATGTTGTTATTTCAGATGTTAATGAGTCACAACAATATCTTGTTTTATGTTTGTTACATTTTTTTCCCGTTTATTCAAATGTTACTGTGTTTCCTTTCTTTCACAAGATATACTTGTCTAACTTGACAATCTTGATGATTAAAGGGATATGATACCCAAACATTTTTATTTTTGTGTGTGATTCAGACAGAGAATACACATTTTTTTTTTTTAATTTTTCATTTATTTCTATTATCAAATTTGATTTGTACCCATGATATTCTTCATGAAAGAGATGCTAGGTCATGTACAGTACATGTTCCTCAGCATAAGTCGCTGCTTTTTAACAAAAGATAGAAAAAGAGCAAAAAAATGATAACAGAAGTAAATTAGAAAGTTGTTTAAAATTGCATGCGCTATCATGAAAGAAAACTTTTGGGTTTCATGTCCCTTTAACTAGATGACTAGATTAGGCTTCCTATGGAGGCTAAAGACACAGATTTTGTGATGTCACAATCTTGGACTCTGCCATTCTTGTATATGTATAATTGCAGTAAAATGAATGCTAATTTGATTAAAAAAACCTTAAAACTTAGTTGATATGTTATTATACAGCAACACAACAGACGTGCTGTTTAATTACAAGGTGTTTACTATTTGTGACTGTCCCTAGAAGTAATACAAAATATTACCCAACATTACAAAGACTGAACTGCTGTACATCACTTTTCAATAAGACGAGCTTTCCTGTGAAACACTTGCAGAGCTATTTAAAATTAAGGATATTGTTAAAGGGACACTGAACCCAAATTCTTTCTTTTGTGATTCAGATAGAGCATGCCATTTTAAGCAACTTTCTAATTTACTCCTATTATCAAATGTTCTTTATTCTCTTGGTATCTTTATTTGAAATGCAAGAATGTAAGTTTAGATGCCGGCCCATTTTTGGTGAACAACCTAGGTTGTCCTTGCTGATTGATGGATAAATTCATCCACCAATCAAAAACTGCTGTCCAGAGTTCGGAACCAAGAAAAAAGCTTAGATGCCTTCTTTTTCATATAAAGATAGCAAGAGAATGAAGAAACATTGATAATATGAGTAAATTAGAAAGGTGCTTACAATTGCATGCTCTATCTGAATCATGAAAGAAAAAATTGGGTTCAGTGTCCCTTTAAATCCACTTGAAATAAACATACCCACTATTCAAAATCAAGCTAAGTTTCAAAATTTCACATCCACATTGACATCTAAAAGCAACAATGTTTGAATGGTCATTGTCAGATTGATGTGAAACAGAAGCTGCATTTCTATTTAACATCAAGTTGTTGGACAAATGGTGCCCCCCACCAAGCCACAGGCCCTCACCTGATAACTAATTGCCCAATATGTCAGTCAGCCCCTGACTTTTGCATTACTTTAATACACAGATGGCTTGAAAGATATTGACTTTAACTGTAAGCAAATAATCTTCAAAATATGAGGAGTGTATTTTTGAATATTGCTGCAAATAATTTGTTTGCACCTGTGCTTGTAAATAAAACTCTTTGGGGCTAGAATGAGTAAAACAAGATAAGTGACTTTATGACCCCCTAGTGAGATTGCAGACCCTTGCAAAGAGGCTTCTTTGATGTTAACAGATGTGTGCCATACAAATCCTTTCACCATACAAATTAACAGGAGTAGAACATAGATACCTTTAATTGGAGTCAATTAATGCAATTTGAAGACAAATTTTTACAACTTCTCACTATCAGAATTACTTGTCAAAATAACCTACAAAATATTGAGTATAAAGAATTGTAAGAAAAGCACATAAGTAGGCAAAATCAGTGATAGACTTTTGATTGCATGATGCAAAGTACCAAATTATTTAGGATGTAAAACTGATATATAATTACCAATTCTAATTCTAAATAGACTATGGCCTAGATTTAGAGTTCGGCGGTAGCCGTCAAAACCAGCGTTAGAGGCTCCTAACGCTGGTTTTGGCCGCCCGCTGGTATTTGGAGTCAGTGATTAAAGGGTCTAACGCTCACTTTACAGCCGCGACTTTTCCATACCGCAGATCCCCCTACGCCATTTGCGTAGCCTATATTTTCAATGGGATCTTTCTAACGCTGGTATTTAGAGTCGTTTCTGCAGTGAGCGTTAGAGCTCTAACGACAAGATTCCAGCCGCCTGAAAAAAGCAGGAGTTAAGAGCTTTCTGGCTAACGCCGGTTCATAAAGCTCTTAACTACTGTACCCTAAACTACACTAACACCCATAAACTACCTATGTACCCCTAAACCGAGGTCCCCCCACATCGCCGCCACTCGATTAAAATTTTTAACCCCTAATCTGCCGACCGCCACCTACGTTATACTTATGTACCCCTAATCTGCTGCCCCTAACCCCGCCGACCCCTATATTATATTTATTAACCCCTAACTTGCCCCACACAACGTCGCCGCAAGCTACTTAAAATAATTAACCCCTAATCTTCCGACCGCAAATCGCCGCCACCTACGTTATCCCTATGTACCCCTAATCTTCTGCCCCTAACATCGCCGACCCCTATGTTATATTTATTAACCCCTAATCTGCCCCCCACAACGTCGCCGACACCTACCTACACTTATTAACCCCTAATCTGCCGAGCGGACCTGAGCGCTACTATAATAAAGTTATTAACCCCTAATCCGCCTCACTAACCCTATCATAAATAGTATTAACCCCTAATCTGCCCTCCCTAACATCGCCGACACCTACCTTCAATTATTAACCCCTAATCTGCCGACCGGAGCTCACCGCTATTCTAATAAATGTATTAACCCCTAAAGCTAAGTCTAACCCTAACACTAACACCCCCCTAAGTTAAATATAATTTTTATCTAACGAAATAAATTAACTCTTATTAAATAAATGATTCCTATTTAAAGCTAAATACTTACCTGTAAAATAAATCCTAATATAGCTACAATATAAATTACATTTATATTATAGCTATTTTAGGATTAATATTTATTTTACAGGTAACTTTGTATTTATTTTAACCAGGTACAATAGCTATTAAATAGTTAAGAACTATTTAATAGTTACCTAGTTAAAATAATTACAAATTTACCTGTAAAATAAATCCTAACCTAAGATATAATTAAACCTAACACTACCCTATCAATAAAATAATTAAATAAACTACCTACAATTACCTACAATTAACCTAACACTACACTATCAATAAATTAATTAAACACAATTGCTACAAATAAATACAATTAAATAAACTATCTAAAGTACAAAAAATAAAAAAGAACTAAGTTACAGAAAATAAAAAAATATTTACAAACATAAGAAAAATATTACAACAATTTTAAACTAATTACACCTACTCTAAGCCCCCTAATAAAATAACAAAGACCCCCAAAATAAAAAATTCACTACCCTATTCTAAATTTAAAAAGTTACAAGCTCTTTTACCTTACCAGCCCTGAACAGGGCCCTTTGCGGGGCATGCCCCAAGAAGTTCAGCTCTTTTGCCTGTAAAAGAAAACATACAATACCCCCCCCCCCAACATTACAACCCACCACCCACATACCCCTAATCTAACCCAAACCCCCCTTAAATAAACCTAACACTAAGCCCCTGATGATCTTCCTACCTTGTCTTCACCATGCCAGGTTCACCGATCCGTCCTGGCTCCAAGATCTTCATCCAACCCAAGCGGGGGCTAGACATCCACTGAAGAAGTCCAGAAGAGGGTCCAAAGTCTTCCTCCTATCCGGCAAGAAGAGGACATCCGGACCGGCAAACATCTTCTCCAAGCGGCATCTTCTATGTTCTTCCATCCGATGACGACCGGCTCCATCTTGAAGACCTCCAGCGCGGATCCATCCTCTTCTTCCGACGACTAGACGACGAATGACGGTTCCTTTAAGGGACGTCATCCAAGATGGCGTCCCTCGAATTCCGATTGGCTGATAGGATTCTATCAGCCAATCGGAATTAAGGTAGGAATTTTCTGATTGGCTGATGGAATCAGCCAATCAGAATCAAGTTCAATCCGATTGGCTGATCCAATCAGCCAATCAGATTGAGCTCGCATTCTATTGGCTGTTCCGATCAGCCAATACAATGCGAGCTCAATCTGATTGGCTGATTGGATCAGCCAATCGGATTGAACTTGATTCTGATTGGCTGATTCCATCAGCCAATCAGAAAATTCCTACCTTAATTCCGATTGGCTGATAGAATCCTATCAGCCAATCGGAATTCGAGGGACGCCATCTTGGATGACGTCCCTTAAAGGAACCGTCATTCGTCGTCTAGTCGTCGGAAGAAGAGGATGGATCCGCGCTGGAGGTCTTCAAGATGGAGCCGGTCGTCATCGGATGGAAGAACATAGAAGATGCCGCTTGGAGAAGATGTTTGCCGGTCCGGATGTCCTCTTCTTGCCGGATAGGAGGAAGACTTTGGAGCACCGGATTATGGATCGCCAACCCCCGCTTGGGTTGGATGAAGATCTTGGAGCCAGGACGGATCGGTGATACCTGGATGGTGAAGACAAGGTAGGAAGATCTTCAGGGGATTAGTGTTAGGTTTATTTAAGGGGGTTTGGGTTAGATTAGGGGTATGTGGGTGGTGGGTTGTAATGTTGGGGGGGGGTATTGTATGTTTTTTTTTTACAGGCAAAAGAGCTGAAATTCTTGGGGCATGCCCCGCAAAGGGCCCTGTTCAGGGCTGGTAAGGTAAAAGAGCTTGTAATTTTTGTATTTTAGAATAGGGTAGGGAATTTTTTATTTTGGGGGTCTTTGTTATTTTATTAGGGGGCTTAGAGTAGGTGTAATTAGTTTAAAATTGTTGTAATATTTTTCTTATGTTTGTAAATATTTTTTTATTTTCTGTAACTTAGTTCTTTTTTATTTTTTGTACTTTAGATAGTTTATTTAATTGTATTTATTTGTAGCAATTGTGTTTAATTAATTTATTGATAGTGTAGTGTTAGGTTAATTGTAGGTAATTGTAGGTAGTTTATTTAATTATTTTATTGATAGGGTAGTGTTAGGTTTAATTATAACTTAGGTTAGGATTTATTTTACAGGTAAATTTGTAATTATTTTAACTAGGTAACTATTAAATAGTTCTTAACTATTTAATAGCTATTGTACCTGGTTAAAATAAATACAAAGTTACCTGTAAAATAAATATTAATCCTAAAATAGCTATAATATAAATGTAATTTATATTGTAGCTATATTAGGATTTATTTTACAGGTAAGTATTTAGCTTTAAATAGGAATAATTTATTTAATAAGAGTTAATTTATTTCGTTAGATAAAAATTATATTTAACTTAGGGGGGTGTTAGTGTTAGGGTTAGACTTAGCTTTAGGGGTTAATCCATTTATTAGAATAGCGGTGAGCTCCGGTCGGCAGATTAGGGGTTAATAATTGAAGGTAGGTGTCGGCGATGTTAGGGAGGGCAGATTAGGGGTTAATACTATTTATGATAGGGTTAGTGAGGCGGATTAGGGGTTAATAACTTTATTATAGTAGCGCTCAGGTCCGCTCGGCAGATTAGGGGTTAATAAGTGTAGGTAGGTGTCGGCGACGTTGTGGGGGGCAGATTAGGGGTTAATAAATATAACATAGGGGTCGGCGATGTTAGGGCAGCAGATTAGGGGTACATAGGGATAACGTAGGTGGCGGCGGTTTACGGAGCGGCAGATTAGGGGTTAAAAGTGTAATGCAGGGGTCAGCGATAGCGGGGGCGGCAGATTAGGGGTTAATAAGTGTAAGGCTAGGGGTGTTTAGACTCGGGGTACATGTTAGAGTGTTAGGTGCAGACGTAGGAAGTGTTTCCCCATAGGAAACAATGGGGCTGCGTTAGGAGCTGAACGCTGCTTTTTTGCAGGTGTTAGGTTTTTTTTCAGCTCAAACAGCCCCATTGTTTCCTATGGGAGAATCGTGCACGAGCACGTTTTTGAGGCCGGCCGCGTCCGTAAGCAACTCTGGTATCGAGAGTTGTATTTGCGGTAAAAATGCTCTACGCTCCTTTTTTGGAGCCTAACGCAGCATTTGTTTGAACTCTCGATACCAGAGTTAAATTTATGGTGCGGCCAGAAAAAAACCCGCGGAGCGTTAACAGCCCTTTTACCGCCAAACTCCAAATCTAGCCGTATGTTAGGTACAATCAAACCTACCACTACACCAGCAATATGCACTTTTCAAAATGAGTGAAGCACTAAAAATCAGCATACTCAGCTTCTCTGCACCCTTTAAAGAGAATAAATGGTATGTTGTCTTTTTATCCTCCCAAATTGCTACCTGTCCCTTTAATCCTTAGCTTCAAATCTACTGTCTTTTTCACCTACTCGTATTCCAAGAATCATATCTTAAAAATTAACTTTTCACTGTGATCCTTAAAGGGACAGTCAAGTCCAAAATGATTCAAATAGGGCATGTCATTTTAAACAACTTTCCAATTCACGTTTATCACCAATTTTGGTTTGTTCCTTTGGTATTCTTAGTTGAAAGCTAAACCTAGGTATCTTAGACTTTGAAGGTCTAATCTGAATGCAGTTTGACAGTTTTTCACCACTAGAGGGCGTTAGTTCATGTGTGTCATATAGGTGACATTGAGCTCACGCACGTGAAGTTACCTAGGATTTGCTAAATGCAAGTCAGATAAATGCAAGTCAGATAAAAAGAACTGAGATAAGGGGGCAGTATGCAGAAGCTTAGATACAAGGTAATCACAGAGGTAAAAAGTGTATTATTATAACTGTGCTGGTTATGCAAAACTGGGGAATGGGTAATAAAGGGATTATCTATCTTTTTTTAAACAACAAACATTCTGGTGTTAACTGTCCCTTTAAAAGGACATTCTAGAGTAAAAATGGCATGCTGTATTTAATTATCTATATGTTTGGACACCAAAAGGGGGGTTAAATAAATCCTGAGCACCTGAGCAGGACTTTAATAACATGTATTTCATATATTGAAGAGTTATGGTTAAACGTGTTACTTATTTCTTTTTTTCTTAAAAACGTTACCAGATGCACACAGGGACACCACCCACAGGAAAACAAAGTTGGCTTATTCAACAGAGAATTTGAGAGAAACATTCATTTTTTTTTTATAAATAAAGCACTGTATTATTTATTTATTTAAAAAGGACAGCAATTAATTATGTAGCACTAGAACATTATGTACAAATCTGGAAAGTACAATAAATGAAATACAGGGAGCAAAGGATAGAGAACCTTGTCCATGAGTTACTGGGCTTAATGATCTAAACCTCGCTAGATCAGACGTGTTTTTTCTCTCCAACCCTCGCAGGGGCTGCCCTGGTGGAATGATTGTAAAAAAGCATCAGTCCTTGTGATTGGCAAGATGGCTCTTATTGAAAGTAATGGAGCTTGATGGATAGGGACACTTTGCTCCATATAGTGAAGTTAGCAGGGAGCAGGGGGCACACTTTCAAAATTAAATCCTGCAGCCAATATAAATCACATTACGCTGCTTTCTGCATATAGCATCTTACAATCACTTATATTTTCATATTCATGTGCTTTTCTATTAGGTTTACAAGTATTTGGAGTGTTTTGAGAACAGCTCACCACCTTCTAGCTTGCGAGAAAAAACTGTGAGATCTGTAGTGAGAAAATCTTTACAGAATTATGCCCATTGAACACCCATGTTCAACCCATTTTACAAAAAAAAAAATTATATATTTTTTTGTATTTATCAGTGCATATTTCTGTGTTTTTTTTTTGTTTTTTTTTGCGCATCCAGTGTGCTAAAATTAAGATTTACACTATGTATATTTAATACAATTTATTCCTGTGTAAATTACATATAATTTTTACATTTTATGGTAAAATACGATTTTTGGTGAAGAATTTTGTTATGATTTTTGATGCACCTTAATAATACATTTTTTCACTGGTTATTTTTGTGTAAGTGGTTAAATTAATAATTTTGTATGATGTTTAAAATACAAATTGTATTGTGCATTTTTCATATGAAAATGCAGTAGACGCCCCTTAGCGAAAAAGTGGCTTTGGATCATTCCGCCAGGGAAATAGAAGGACTGGCGAGAATTCCTTAATAATCTCACCAGCCCAGAGAGCTTTAGATCATCTGGCAGTCTGTGTTAGCTGTAAATAATGTCTACATGAGATGCATAGGACAGATTGACTTTATATATATATATATGATTTATTATTTTATATTACCATCTCAAAGTGTCTAATGTCCCTTTAAGGTTATATTTCAAAAGATACAGTAATACAGTTACAAACATTTTTTAGCTGGAACAGAGAAAATATTTGTGTACAACATGACTTTAATTAATACAATGATGAAAAATATACCCTTATATATATATATATATATATATATATATATATATATATATATATATATATAGTCTTCAATAACAATGCACCCTCCTATATTTCTGTTCTTGTTGGGAGATACTCCCAACCTGCACATTTACTATACACAAGACTTTTTTGTGTCCTCTTGTGTCCGAACTCTAGGACTCTCTTCAAACAGCACTTATTCTGTATAAGTCCTTGCATCTCTTTTAAAGCCTTACCTCTAGGTGTCAGCATTTCTAGTATTCCATATAACACACCTGATTTTTTTTTTTTTAGTCTAATACTTTAGACCAGAAATAATACTGCTTACTCACACCAAAAGACAAAGAACACCAGCTCTTCATTGTTCACTTTCACTAATCAAATCAGATATCTTCAAAAATACAAATAAAAAGCAAATAGCACACCCTGTTATTTAATAACCTCCCCAATAAAATGAAAAGTTCTCACAGGATAATAACATTAGCAACTTTATTTCAACTTCTTTAGATTAGCTTCAACTTTATCTCTGGTAACCTTACTCACATTCCTCTTGCATCTAAAGCCACTACCCCTTTCACTTGTGCACTCTGGAACTCTCGCTCTGTTTGCAACAAGCTCACTTCTATACATGACCTCTTTATCTCCCGCTCCCTCAACCTTCTGGTTCTAACAGAAACCTGGCTCTCTCCCCTAGACACAGCATCCACTGCTGCTCTGTCACATGGGGGTCTCCACTTCAGCCACACTCCTATGTCTGGTAATAGACAAGGAGGTGGTGACACACATGAACTAACGCCCTCTAGTTTTCACTGGCTTAAAGTGATGGTAAATGTAACTATACTTAAGTTTATATTTTAGAAGTATTACTCAATATAAGCACAGTGATGCTTTATTTTTTTTTAAATAAATGTTTTTTCTTACAACATCTTCATTTATAAATGTGCTCCGTTGCCTGTTCCCCGACTGCCTCCCTGTGAGAATTTCAGAAATCTCTATTTGATTGACAGGTGCATCATCCAATCAGGACTGCACCATACGCCCTATGTAAATTTGGTATTCGCACGCTCCCGTGCTCAGAGTTTTAAATGGCATCAGCAGAACTTCAACTGCGCAAGTGCAGTTGCAGCCACGATCTCGCCACTGCTTATAGTAAACAATGAATTTCCCTGCCAGTAGCAATTCACTGTTTACAGCAGCACAGAAGACAATGCCACCCATGGGCCACCACCCCCTCCCCAAACATGCTTATAATCCAAGTATCTGCAAATAAAAGTGCTTTTACTTTAAAAATTATTATCGTGCCATTTTCACCACTGCTGTAAACAGTGACAGGGAAATTCACTGTTTACTATAAGCAGTGGTGAGATCATGGCTGCAACTGCACTTGCGCAGTTGAAGTTCTGCTGATGCCATTTAAAACTCTGAGCACGGGAGCGTGCTAATACCAGATTTACATAGGGCGTATGGTGCAGTCCCGATTGGATGATGCACCTGTCAATCAAATAGAGATTTCTGAAATTCTCACAGGGAGGCAGTCGGGGAACAGGTAACGGAGCACATTTATAAATGAAGATTTTGTAAGACAAAAATGTTTATTTAAAAAACAAACAAAAGCATCACTGTGCTTATATTGAGTAATACTTCCAAAATATTAACTAAAGTATAGTTACATTTACCATCACTTTAATGTTGCCTCCGGGATTAAACACAAAATTCTCACTCTGACATACAAAGCCCTCAACTGCACTGCTGCCCCCCTATATCTAAGACTTTGTCTCCAGATACTCTCCCTCCTGTCACCTTCGCTCTGCTCATGACCTCCTACTCTCCTCCTCTCTTGTTATCTCCTCACACTCCCACTTACAGGACTTCTCCAGACTGGCTCCCATCTTGTGGAACTCTCTGCCTCGCTCCACAAGACTCTCCCCTAGTTTTGAAACTAGACTCTACTGTTCAGGGATGCATACAACCTACACTAACCTTTCTTTATACAAGTTTCCTCTCCTCCATTGCTATCCCCTTAAACCCCCTTAGCATGTAAGCCTAAGAGCCCAGCTGTTTGTAGATCACCTTCTTTAGAGCTGACTAAAACAGTGTGACTCTTGGCAGGGCCTTCTACCCGTCTGATCCCTATAAATGTTTCCTTGTATTCCGCCTATGTTTATAGTGCTGCGGAATCTGTTGGCGCTCTACAAATAACCGATAATAATTAGCTTTTGAAAAAAATTAAAACACTGAGTCCGTTTCAAGAGATACAACCATTTTTATAAATAAAATAAAAAACAATGACATAAAATCAGTTACAAACAACAGGAAGTAATAATGGAATTCTAAATAGTTTTTTATCATTAGTTTATTACTTAAAAAATGTGTTAAGTTTACAATGACCTGCTATTAGCATCTTCGATTATCACCTCTTCCCATGCTAGACTGCAGGACTTCTCTCGTGCGGCACCTACCCTCTGAAACGCTCTCCCTCGCTCTCTTTCCCTAATCTGTCTTCTTTTAAACGCTCCCTAAAGACATTTTTGTTCAGAGAGGCCTACCACACAACTAAGTAACAAATTATTTCAGTTACCTAATAATTTATTCATTCATTTCTTCATTCTAGATTGTAAATTCCCACAGGAATAGGGCCCTCAACTCCTGAATGTATTTGTCAAATTTTGTCTCGTCTTTCAAGTCTTGTATCATTGTTTTATTTAAACAAATTGTACCCTTGGACAGCGCTGCGGAAGATGTTAGTGCTATATAAATAAAGTATAATAATAATAAAATAATAACTGGAAGGTGATCTAGTCCCAGTGAAAGACTGGTCATAGACCACCATTCAGTTCTTCCATGTGGTCACTCCACTTCAGAGATCAAGGTCACATTATGTCAACTCTCAAGCTGAAGATAGGACAGCCTGGGAACATATCTAAAAGGTTTCACATACATTTTTCCTTTTATACACAACTTATATGACATAAGTGTGAAGGTTTACATAAATTACTTTAGTTACTATAAAGTAATGTGCACCTCCATGTTGGTACCTAGGATTTCCCTTTATCTTTCTCTTTAGATGAGAATTAGAGAAGATATAAAACAGGTAGTGTGCAAACATGGCTGTGTTGAATAAAGGATTGTTCTAACATTGTTTCCACTCAGCCTTGTTTACATACTCTCTTTAAAGTGATGGTAAACTCTCCCCTTTTTAAAATCAGATCTGGAATGTAAGCGCTATTTTAGATGGAGTTTTATTCACCATGTGCAATGAAGATGCACTATAACTTAGTTATTAATATAGATATGAAATTCAAATACCCCACGTTACACCACCCACTTCAAAAGTCAATTTTCCTGTCAGCTAAATGATTGAATTACTCTCCAATCAATGCTCTAGCTACAACAAAAGTGCCAGATGGGGAGAGCGCTGATTGGACAACAATTCAATCTGTTAGCTCACAGAACATTTTACTTTTGAAGTGGGCGGAGGAGCATGCAGTATTTGAATTTCATATCTATATTAAAAAGCATGTTATACTGCATCTTCATTACAGCTAATGAATTAAACTCCATCTAAAATAGCGCTTACATTCCAGATCTGATTTTAAAAAGGGGAGAGTTTACCATCACTTTAATGACTGTGTCTTATCTGTCCCTAATTTTCTGCAGAAGAGAAACATAAGGGAAATATCTCATTTACATCATGGCAGGGATATGAAACTCAAACTTTTCTTTCACGATTCAGATAAAACATGCCATTTTAAACAACTTTCTAATTTACTCCTATTATCAAATTTTCTTTGTTCTCTTGGTGTCTTTTGTTGAAAACTAGCGACGAAGCTCAGGAGCGTGAATGTGTGTTGGAGCACTAAATGGCAGCAGTTTTGCAAGAATAATATACATTTGCAAGAGCACTAGATGGCAGTGCTATCTTGTGCTCCAGATGGACACAATGAATACCATGGAAACAAAGCAAATTTGATATTAGAAGAAGTATCTTGGAAACTTTTTTTTTTTTTTTAATTGTATGCTCTGTCTGAAATACAAAAGATTTTTTTGGGGTTTCATATCCCTTTAACCTTCTCATCCCTACAGGATTTTTGGTGATGGAAAGTTTTTTATTTTGAGTGCCTGAGGAAAGTGCAGAATCTACTACTTTTGAAAAATGAGTAGACTGACCTTTGACATAAGTCCATTTGCTCATATTTGATAAACATGTGTATGGTATCTCACAGTGTGCTCTTTGTCCTACAGTTAACCTTAAAGGGATAATAAAGTCCAAATTAAACCTTCATGATTGAGATAGGACATGTCATTTTAAACAACTTTCTATATTACTTTTATCATCAAATGTGATTGTTCTCTTGGTGTTCTTAGTTGAAAGCTAAACCTAGGTAGGCTCATATGCTAATTTCCAAGCCCATAAAGGCCGCCTCTTATTTAAATGCATTTGACAGTTTTTCACAGCTAGAGGGCGTTAGTTCATGTGTTTAAAATAAATAACATTGTGCTCACACACGTGGAGTTATTTAAGAGTCAGCACTAATTGCCCGAAATGCAAGTCTGTCAAAAGATCTAAGATAAGGAGGCAGTCTGCAGAGGCTTAGATACAAGGTAATTACAGAGGTAAAACATATTTTAATATAACAGTGTTGGTTATGCAAAACTGGGAAATGGTAAATAAAGAGATTATCTATTTTTTTAAACAATATTTTGGTGTTTACCATACCTTTAACCCTTTGATGACCGGGTTAATTAGTCTACATCAGAACAATGTTCCGATGTAAACAAATTGAAATCCTGTGATCGTGCACGCGATCGCGAGATTTCAATGATGGGATCGGGTCAGGGGGGCGTCCCTGTGACGCTAGGGCACTCCCTCCAGACCGCGATCACATCATGGAAGCGCAGTTGGCTTTAGGACAGCCAACGGTTATGACGTTCTATTCCGTCAGAACGGCACTAAAGCCCAGTGTAATAATGACGGAATAGAACGGAATAACGGCGTTAAAAGGTTAACTATACTAAGCTCACTGATTTGGTTACACACAATATTTTTTTCCAAAAAATCTTAGTTATTAAAAACTAGTGTGTCCCTTGAGGGATAAAATGGTGATTGCTTTAATACACTATCCTCCAAAAGCTGCAATATAGCAAATCAGGTAACTGATATAATACAGTAAGGGCTAGATTTATCAAAGGCTAGGCAAACTCTGTATGTGCTTCGCCTGTAACTGCGCCCCAGCTCGCCTCCGGAGAGGCGCACATGTGCGCCTAAATTTATAAAAAAATAGACGTAACTTTGCGCAGGCGAGCTGGGGCGTAGTAATGATAAATTGCGCCTGTCGGGAACAGCATTTACTCCCTATAAATATTTGCGCCGCCATGTTTTGATTATTAAAAAAAGTTTTTTTCAGGTAACTAATAAGCTAATATTTATATTACACAATGTTTCTGTGCTGTTTGTGCCATAAGTCGACACAAAAATGAATATATCAATATTTCGATATATACATATAAAACTTTTAGTACCATATGCGCCTGTGGAAGCGCAAATTACTGGGAATAACAGTATCTTCTTTGCGCTGAACTTTTGAAAAATTAGTTGAAAGAGTAAAGTACTGCATCTCAAGATGTAAAAGCATGTATTATAATGGTGTTCGACTCATCAGTCTGTATGGCGAAATATACAACACGCAATTACAGCCGGAATTATCGGCGCAAAGCAATGATGAATAAGCAACTGGGCGTATTTGTAGGCCGGGCTGTTAAATTACGCCTATTACTAATGTATATTGGTGTACTTGGGAGCGCGCTTGTGCGCCTAGGCGAATGCAAGTGAAGTGTGAAGAAGTTTCTTTCAGATTTGCGCAATTATAGGCGCAGAGTGCTTTGATAAATATGAGGATCCGTTTGTATGCGTTATTTTGGACAATATTAGAGGAGAATGGCTTTGATAAATCTAGCCCTAAGTGTGTGGATGTCCAAGGGTTTCCCCTTCCTTGGCTCCAATAACCATATTTTTATTTTAAATAAATAACTAAATAATGGAAAATCCCTCTATCCATTATAGCACTAAATCTGATAGTATTTATTGAGAAATTCTACAATCACACAAAATCCTCTTAAAGGAACAATCTACGCCAGAATTTTTATTGTTTAAAAAGATAGATAATCCCTTTATTACCCATTCCCCAGTTTTGCATAACCAACACGGCTATATTAATACACTTTTTACCTCTGTGATTACCTTGTATCAAAGCCTCTGCAACCTACCCCCTTATATCAGTTCTTTTGACAGACATGCATTTTAGTTAATCAGTACTGACTCCTAGGTAGCTGCTCCACTGGCGTGAGCACAGTGTTATCTATATGGCACACATGAACTTACGCACTCTGGTTGTGAAAATATGTCAATATGCATGCAGATAAGAGGCGGCCTTCAAGGGTTAAGACATTAGCATATGAGCCTACCTAGGTTTAGCTTTCAACAAAGAATACCAAGAGAACAAAGCAATATTGATAATAAATGTAACTTGGAAAGTTGTTTAAAATTGCATGCTTTATCTGAATCATGAAAGTTTATTTTTGACTGGACTGTCCCTTTAATAGTATTTTCTCTCTGTATTAGTATGCTATTCTTTTAGGAACCTTGTTTATATTTGCTGTGGAGTATGTCTGTCTTCATTAGCATGTGTGAAGGATACATGGAAGCTGTGTATCCCAGTGTAATTATGCTCAGTAAAAACAAAACAAATAAGCAAACAAAACCTTTGTATTGTGCTTTTATACTTCTGTAATTGATCTCAGAACTATAGTTTTTTTTTATCGACCTTTAGGGAGTTTAGCTACTGAACTAATACTGTAGAGTTTTCTTTGAGTCAATCAAGAGAGGCAGTCAAATGTAGCCACCAATCAACAGCTCCATCTAGTCTAAATCATACCAACTTTTCAACAAGATTTGATTATCTACCTACACTTTTGTTTTAAAATGCAGACCATGGAGCCAAAGGTAGGCTCCAGCTTGGGCCTCCTTACCATCAACAAAACCTCCTTGGTGTAATGTTTTGTTTCATGTTAACTGAAAATTCTACTTCTTACACTGTTTTCTTTTACAGAGTAATAGGAAAACGCTAATGTATTTATTTTCTATGTATATTAATTGTACATAATATTATATGTAACACGGTTTGTGCAAATCTTGAGCTAGGTTTCTTTGGTAATATTATTGGACTGAAGTAAATATAGCCAACTTTACACAATGTGCTTGACTGAGAACTTTTAGGTAACAGAAAAACAAGGGTCATAAAAGATGCAATCAATAATATAGCTTCAAACCTTATTTTCTTTATGTGCGGAGGTGGGGTCTATATGAACCGAATCCCTATACAGCACTGTTATGATTATGTATCTGCACAATTCACATAGCTTGGTGTGTTGAGGTCTAGCACACACGTGTGGCTGCTGAGGGAGGAGCCGTGTGTCACAGGCAGACTGGGGCGTGGAACTCAACAACATACACACTTTGCTTGTGGAAAGGGCGGATCAGGAACACACAAGTGACTGTGCGGTGACCGATTAAACGGAGAAACGAAACTGATAGCGGTAACTAGGATACACCCGGTCTTTCCATCATACAGATTCTGCTTGGCCTAGCTTGGCTCTGGGTCTGCTGTAAGGGGCCTGGCCCGGTTGCGGGTAATGTGGGTGTCCACAGCAAGGTACCTGAGGCTGAAGTGTCCGCGACAGCGGTAACGATTCGGTCTGCTGAGTGAGAGCAGATAGTGATCCTCTATACAGCTGGCATTGGAGACACAGGTGAGTCTTGTGTGACGTACAGGCATATTGCTCTGGTTCATGTAGCTTGTATGTGTGGAACTGTGTTTTGTATGTACGTCTGTCATATATTGATGTGTATAAAATTTACGTTTTGTGCATCCTTTGTAGAGTTCTGTATTTATGTCTAATTATGTATATTGATGTAGTGTGTGAAACTGTTGTTGGTGTAATATAATGCACCCAAATGGTACCCATGTATATGGAGATTGGTGCAGCTGTGTTATATATGATGTAGGTCACTTTTAGTCAGCTTTAGGAAGAACCACAGACGAAATATATGTAGATTAATCCAATAAATTCGTAGCCAGTACTAGTAACCCCCAGTAGACACTGCTCCCTAACTTCCAGTTGATCAGGCCTGATCTAGGTGTGTAATTGTGGAATTACTTCATCTAGGTTGGTGTTTGTGTAACTTGAGCGTGTGTGTGTGTGTATATATGTGTATATGTATATATGTGTGTATATGTATGTATGTATATATATATATATATATATATATATATATATATTAAAAAAATATGGCTTTTTTCGTGGAGGTACTCACTGGTACTGAGTACACCCACCTCAGTTAACTCATAACAGGTAAAATTTGTAATCATCTTTTAAGTACTCTACAGTTCATAAGACGGGGCTGCAAAATACATCAAACATTGTAAATAATGTTGTCCCTTTTTATTTTCTCAGTTACTAAGCAGAATTTATCAATCAATAAAAGTACCAGCACCTTTTTCTTTTACAAAAAGCACTTAATGTATGTATGTGTGTGTGTGTGTATATATATATATATATATATATATATATATATATATATATATATATATATATATATATATATATATATATATAATGTGTGTGTGTGTAAAATATTATTATACTTTATAGTGCCAACATTCTGCAGTGCTGTCCATGGGTACAACTCATTTAAATAAAACAATGTTAACAAAAATGACCAAATTTGACACAAACATACAGAAGGAATGGAGGGCCCTTATCCTGTGAGAACTTTACAATCCAGAAGATATATCTAAGATATGTTATATATCATTTTATAGTAGATCTTTGTCAGTGGAGGTGTATGTTGGGTTTGTATAGATAACTAACATTTGTGCAATGCACAATAATAGATTGAGACTTGTGATTTTGTTACTGTTCCAGAATATGTAACAAAGCTGTTGACCATATATATGTCTGCCATTCTCAAACACTAGCAATTCTATTTATGTGTTCTAGGACCATTTGTAAATTGAATTAGTTAAAGTTACATAGATGGGAGTGAAATAACATAGGTTTCCTATATGTTAACTGCATTTAGTAGTCTTGTGTGTGTGTAGATGTAGAGCTATATATATATATATATATATATATATATATATATATATATATATATATATATATATATATATATATATATATATATATATAATGTTATTTTGCCAGTAAACCTAGCAAATAATGTTATATCATTCTGCACATAGTGCAGAATGATATAACATTAGCTAAGCACCAGATTTCTAAAGTGAAGGGTTAAATAGATATCTTGCAAAGAAAACAGAAAGCCGCTCCCTGGCTCTACTGAGCGGGTCTGTTTCCTTCTCCAAAGCGCATCGCGGGCACGCTGTCTAGTCACAGTGCGCCAGATTGTGCTATTAAACTCAATGTAGCTCGCTCCCGCTCTGGTCTGGTAGCGGGAGCGAGCTACATTGAGTTTAATAGCGCGATTGGGCCGGCTGTGATTAGACAGCGTGCCCGTGATGCGCTTAGGTGAAGAAAACAGACCCGCTCAGTAGAGCAAGGAGCAGGGTTCTGTTTTCTTTGCATGATATCTATTTAACCCTTCACTTTAGAAATTTGGTGCATAGCTAATTTTATATACAGGGAGTGCAGAATTATTAGGCAAATGAGTATTTTGACCACATCATCCTCTTTATGCATGTTGTCTTACTCCAAGCTGTATAGGCTCGAAAGCCTACTACCAATTAAGCATATTAGGTGATGTGCATCTCTGTAATTAGAAGGGGTGTGGTCTAATGACATCAACACCCTATATCAGGTGTGCATAATTATTAGGCAACTTCCTTTCCTTTGGCAAAATGGGTCAAAAGAAGGACTTGACAGGCTCAGAAAAGTCAAAAATAGTGAGATATCTTGCAGAGGGATGCAGCACTCTTAAAATTGCAAAGCTTCTGAAGCGTGATCATCGAACAATCAAGCGTTTCATTCAAAATAGTCAACAGGGTCGCAAGAAGCGTGTGGACAAACCAAGGCGCAAAATAACTGCCCATGAACTGAGAAAAGTCAAGTGTGCAGCTGCCAAGATGCCACTTGCCACCAGTTTGGCCATATTTCAGAGCTGCAACATCACTGGAGTGCCCAAAAGCACAAGGTGTGCAATACTCAGAGACATGGCCAAGGTAAGAAAGGCTGAAAGACGACCACCACTGAACAAGACACACAAGCTGAAACGTCAAGACTGGGCCAAGAAATATCTCAAGACTGATTTTTCTAAGGTTTTATGGACTGATGAAATGAGAGTGAGTCTTGATGGGCCAGATGGATGGGCCCGTGGCTGGATTGGTAAAGGGCAGAGAGTTCCAGTCCGACTCAGATGCCAGCAAGGTGGAGGTGGAGTACTGGTTTGGGCTGGTATCATCAAAGATGAGCTTGTGGGGCCTTTTCGGGTTGAGGATGGAGTCAAGCTCAACTCCCAGTCCTACTGCCAGTTTCTGGAAGACACCTTCTTCAAGCAGTGGTACAGGAAGAAGTCTGCATCCTTCAAGAAAAACATGATTTTCATGCAGGACAATGCTCCATCACACGCGTCCAAGTACTCCACAGCGTGGCTGGCAAGAAAGGGTATAAAAGAAGAAAATCTAATGACATGGCCTCCTTGTTCACCTGATCTGAACCCCATTGAGAACCTGTGGTCCATCATCAAATGTGAGATTTACAAGGAGAGAAAACAGTACACCTCTCTGAACAGTGTCTGGGAGGCTGTGGTTGCTGCTGCACGCAATGTTGATGGTGAACAGATCAAAACACTGACAGAATCCATGGATGGCAGGCTTTTGAGTGTCCTTGCAAAGAAAGGTGGCTATATTGTCACTGATTTGTTTTTGTTTTGTTTTTGAATGTCAGAAATGTATATTTGTGAATGTTGAGATGTTATATTGGTTTCACTGGTAAAAATAAATAATTGAAATGGGTATATATTTGTTTTTTGTTAAGTTGCCTAATAATTATGCACAGTAATAGTCACCTGCACACACAGATATCCCCCTAAAATAGCTATAACTAAAAACAAACTAAAAACTACTTCCAAAACTATTCAGCTTTGATATTAATGAGTTTTTTGGGTTCATTGAGAACATGGTTGTTGTTCAATATTAAAATAATCCTCAAAAATACAACTTGCCTAATAATTCTGCACTCCCTGTATATATGTGTGTGTGTGTGTGTGTGTGTGTGTGTGTATATATATATATATATATATATATATATATATATATATATATATATATATATATATATATATATATATATATAATAAAAATTTTAATAAATATTTACATATAAGTAATTATAAAAGGCTATTCATACTTTCTGATGATTTTAGATTTGAAATAAAGATACATTTGCATTCTTATTTATGTGTTGTGACTTTATCACATATCTATGTAAGATGAACATAAATGATCACCAATAATTAAAGGGACAGTTAACACACAAAATAAACTTGATTCAATCATTTACTTGCCACACGATTATGGCACACATCCTTCTTCCTATTCTGCAGTCCACAGTGAATCGCTATTATTATTATTTTTATTTTTTTTTAAAAACCCAACTGCCGTTCCTAGAAAAAAATAGAAGCCAAACTCCTCCTAAGTTGATTTCATTTTGCAGCTGATTGTAACAGCAAACTACATGAGTGTCAGCCACGACGTTCACGCCCATTTGCGCATGCACATTTATTTTGTATAGTCGCTAGCGGCCTCTTTATTGAAGGAACTGAAAGAAGGTTCCTATTGTGCGCATTCATTTAGCTAAAGGCTCGTAATCAAGTTTGGCGTGCACGAGAATATTGAAAAACAAGCTCCAGGGAAGAAGACAATGGGAGGAGTAGTTTGGGTTCCATTTTTTTTTCAAAACAGCTCCAATTCAATTTAAAAAAGAAAACCCAATCCACTGTGGACTGCAGAATAGGAAGAAGGATGTGTGGCAAGTAAATGATTGAATCAAGTTTATTTTGTGTGTTAACTGTCCCTTTAATTATTGCTTACACATGTAAAGGGCCAGTCAACACAAAAATGTTATTGTTTAAAAATAATATAGATAATGCCTTTATTACCTATTCTCTAGCTTTGCATAACCAACACAGTTATATTAATATACTTTTTACCTTTGTGATTACCTTGTATCCAAGCATCTTCTGACAGCCCCCTGATCACATGACTTTATTATCTATTGACTTGCATCTAATACTGTGTTGTGCTAAATCTTGCATAACTCCTCAGGCATGAACACAATGTCGCCTATGAAGTAGCAGTATCCTGTTGTGAAAAGCAAATAAAAAAAGCATGTGATAGTAGTGGCTTAGAAACAGGCAGAAATTTAAAGGTTTAAATGTTATAAAGTAGATTAATATATCAATGTTGGTTGTGCAAAGCTGGGGAATGAATAGTAAAGGCATTATCTATCTTTTTAAACAATAACAATTTTAGCGCAGACTGTCCCTTTTAAATTAAAGGGACAGTTTACCCAAAAAAATTCTCCCCTTTTAATTTGTTCCCAATTATCTACTTTTACCTGCTGGAGTGTATTCAATTGTTTACAATTATTTCCTTTACCCTTATATTGGCATTTTTAATAGTTTATTTAGCCTGTGGTATCCTCACCTATTCTGAAAGTTTCTGGCCTTCGGTCCAAGCTATAGATAAGCTGTGTAAACACAACCAGCAGAAGAAATTGCTCTCCCAGTGGGGTATAGAAGAGATAAGGTAATAAAATTAAAATTTTCCATTATTCTCTTCAAGTATTGGTCTTTGGTTTATGGACAGGTATATGTACACAATGTGATAAAGTAATGAGATCTGATTATACCTACAAGCTCAACCCATTTTATTAGGTTGTGTCTTCAGAACACAAAATCAGCTAATTCATATGCACAACTAAACCTTTAAAAAGCATATTCTTATACATTTTATAATCTGCAGTTGGTAAAAAAAGTAATTGGAAACACATTAAGGGGAAAACAATTTGTGTACTGTCCCTTTTTAATATACTTTATAACATTTAAACCTCCTAAATGTCTGCCTATTTCTAAGGCACTACAGACAGCCTCTTATCACATGCTTTTTATTAGCTTTTCACAACAGGAAACTGCTAGTTCATGTGGACCATATAGATAACATTGTGCTCAAGCCCGTGAAGCTGTGCACAACAGAGCACTAATTGGCAAAAATGCAAGTCAATATTTAATAGTCATGTGATCAGGGGTCTGTCACAAGAGGCTTAGATACAAGGTAATTACAGAGGTTAGGGCTCGATTTATTAAAGCCCTACGGCTGCAAGTTCTCATAAGAACTTGCTTGCCGTAATTTAACAAGCAACGGTCACCAGACCGCCGCTTCCCTAACCTCTTCGCCATCTCTAAGGTGGGGAAATTCAATCTCCGCGGTCGAGTCCGACGAGATTGACAGCTCCTGCCCGCGCGTGATTGGCTTTGTGCGGGCAGGGGGCAGGTTTGCATGCGAGCGCAAAATTGCGTTTGTGTGCAATGGTGAATACTTGTGGTTAATTTTGCGTATACGCGCCCCTGTACGCCTCAGCTTTGATAAATCTAGCCATAAAAGTACTTTGTTGGCTGTGCAAAACTGGGGAATGGGTAATAAAGGGATTATCTAGGTTTTAAAACGATAAACATTTGGAGTTGACTGTCCCTTTTTAAAGGGAGAGTCTGGTGAAAAATGAAATGCACATTGATGAATTTGAATTGAAACATATTTACAAATACATATATTGGCAAAAATGCTCCTAGTAAAAGTTATCACTGGTATAGTGTTAACATTTTTCAAACTAAAATGTGATCACTAAACGGCTAGAAAATATATACACACAACCTAAAGGTAGTTTTATATAATGTTAAATACTTTTTTTATACATAGTACCCTTAAAAAGTGCAGTACTTTATTCAGAAATGTAATAGTCTATATTTATTTAATACTACTATCATTTGCATTTTAGAACACAAAAGACACAGGTAAGAGAAGTTTGTGACTTGAGGGGAAAAAAATGCTGTTTTTTTGTTTTTAAAGTCTGGATTTCGAATTAAAGGGACACTGAACCCAAATTGTTTTTCTTTTGTGATTCATATAGAGCATGCAATTTTAAGCAGCTTTCTAATTTACTCCTATTATAAATTTTTCTTCGTTCTCTTGCTATCTTTATTTGAAAAAGAAGGCATCTAAGCTAAGGAGCCAGCCAATTGTTGGTTGAGGACCCTGGGCAGCACTTGTTTATTGGTGCTGTCCAATCAGCAAGGACAACCCAGGTTGTTCATCAAAAATGGTCCGGCATCTAAACTTACATTCTTGCTTTTCAAATAAAGATGCCAAGAGAATGAAGAAAATTTGCTAGTAGGAGTAAATTAGAAAGTTGCTTAAAATTGCATGCTCTATCTGAATCACGAAAGAAAAAATGTGGGTTCAGTGTCCCTTTTAATTCTGGGTTTTGTAATTCAGGATTTGGGAATTTGTACCAGTACTTCATGACTGGGCTCAAAAAACAAATAACAATTGCCCTGTCACCATGGATGGGGTCCATACATAATTTCCAGGGACTGAAAATGTTGAGTGACGTATCTATAGGCTGATGATCTATTTCTATTGTGGATTAAAGCACTGGCATTGAAGCTTTAAAGGGCCATTATATTAAAAAAAAAAAAAAATTACATTGTAATTGTAAGACTAGCAAATCTGCACCTCTGTGTTTAACTCCCGCACAGGACCCGCAGAGCACAGAGATTTATCAAGCCTTCTTCTCCCCTACGACTGCAGGTTCTCACAAGAGAACCTACAATCAGTATTTATCAAGCAACAGTCATCAGACTATTTTCCTAACCTCTTCTCCAACTCGTAGGTGGAGAATTCCAATCTCCCCGGTCTTGTCGGACCAGGGAGATTGACAGGTTCTGGCTGTGCGCAGGCAGGGGGGTGTTGCAAGAAAGTACCATTGCATGCGAGCGCTATTTTGCAAATTCCAGCAGTAGATTGCTGCCCACCAGAGGCAAGCTGGGGCGGACAGGAGCGAATATGTACACAGCTGTCTGTCCTAGCTTAAAGGGACAGTCTAGTCAAAATTAAACTTTTATGATTTAGATAGGGAATGCAATTTCAAACAACGTTCCAATTCACTTTTATCATCAAATTTGCTTTGTTTTCTTGGTATTCTTTTGTTGAAAGCGAAACCTACGTAGACTCATGCTAATTTCTAAAACCTTGAAGGCCACCCCATATTTCAATGCATTTGGCAATTTTTCACAGCTAGAGGGCGTAAGTTCATGCGTGCCATACAGATAACATTGTGGCAACGCCCATGGATTTACAAGTGAGAGGGCACTGATTGGCTAAAATACAAGTCTGACAAAACTGAAATAAGGGGACAGTCTGCAGAGGCTTAGATACAAGGTAATCACAGAGGCAAAAAGTATATTAATATAACCATGTTAGTTATGCAAAACAGGGGAATGGGTAATAAAGGGATCATCTATCTTTTTAAACAATATCAATTCTGGTGTAGACTGTCCCTTTAATAAATCAAGCCCATTGAGGTGCAGGGTCTTAAACTTAAAGGGACAGTCTACACCAGAATTTTTATAGTTTTAAAAGAGATTCCTTTATTACCCATTCCCCAGTTTTGCATAACCAACAGTTATAGTAATGTACTTTTTACCTCTGTGATTAACTTGTATCTAAGCATCTTTTGACAGCCCCCTTATCACATGGGTCTTATATTTAATTGCTTTTTAGCCAATTCTTGCTGTGTTGTGCTGACTATTAAATAACTCAACAGGCGTGAGCACAATGTTATCTATATGGCCCACATGAACTAGCAGTCTCCTGTTGTGAAAAGCAAATAATAATAAAAAAAAGCATGTGATTAAGAGGCTGTCTGTAGTGGCTTAGAAACAGACAGAAATTTGGAGATTTAAATGTTATAAAGTATATTAATATAACAATGTTGGTTATGCAAAACTGGGGAATGGGTAGTGTAAAGACGTAATTTTAGTGCTGACTGTCCCTTTAAATGCTCTAAGGAATGAGAGCATGTCATTTTGTTTTCAGCTATAATGGACCTTTTTAAATGCAACTGCCATGTCTCTACACTTACACTCTGCTCATGCTTTGACAATTCTCAATGATGGGAATGATTTGAGTGCCAGTGATATCATGCAACACAATCGGCCTGTCACATGCACTTTAAACCACTGGCTCCTAACTTTTTGGGTTATTCTCCATTTATCTTTATACAACTACCACTGTTTGGATCCTGAAAGAATGTCTAGCTCCTAAACTATCCTTACTGCCAGTCAATAAATATCAGTGACAGGTTACAGAGACCACTGTTAAAAAATAAATAAATCAGAGGATCACAAAGTTAGAGACAGAGTCAGACCCAGTGACAGCTCAATAGATCACAGTAAAACAGATGAAGAATATTTATTGACTGGCAGTATAAGGCAGTAAACAGTGACAGGACAGTCTAACAGATCAGGGGGCGGTACTAAGCCTCACTGTTACCCGTTTCATGTTGGCCGGTAGTTTGGCCCAGGGATAGTTGTGCCTGATATGAAACTCCACGTCAATGTTCATGTTGCTTTCCCAGAGCTCACACAGGGAGCCCACAACTTACAGTCCCCGAGCTATCACAGCAAACCGTATAGATCCACAGCGCTATCACCGTGTGCCTGCTCGCACAGCTGCACACATCACCATCCCACATATCCCCTATTACCAACCTGCCGTATGGGGCGTTATAATGTGCCTATTACATATACAGACGCACAGTGTACAGCTGCACAGATTCGGTACGTTATAGGAACATACATCATAATGATGCACACAGCACACACATCTGTTTACTGCGCAGAACTCTGGCGCACACAGCACAAAAATAGGGAGCGTATACGGACGAAAAGTAACTGCGATCACAGCCAGATCATGATGCTGGTGACGAAATAGGGGAGGGGGTAGACAGACATTTTAAATCAGCAGAGCCGCAAAAAGCAAGTCTAATTACTTGGAAACTATATATGTTACAAAATTTGCCTAAAGTTGGTAATAATAAGCAGTTTGACACAACTTTGCGTTCTTCCCGCTTTTGGGTATTACAATAATCTTTGCCTGAAGCATTTCCCTAGGTACATTCCGGCCTTCCATAATCCCATTACATAAATTAGTTAGGTGAGGTGTCAGCTCTTTCTTAAAGACTTTATAGTATTCGCTAATCAGACCGTCAGGACCCGCCGCCTTGCCAACTTTTAGGTCTTTAATTACTCCCAGTACTTCCCCCTATTGTGATTTTAGAATTAAGGTTCTCTAAATCAGTTGCCGCTATAGTTTTTAGATTGGCTCTATCCAGAAACTCGGATATCTGGGTGTCTATATTTCCTACTTTAACCTTATTTCCATCATATAATTGTTCGTAATATTGAGCAAAACTTTCCGCTATTTCCTGCGGGTTCGTTGTCGTCTCCCCTCTTAAAGTAACTAACTTAGGAATTGAAAAGAACTTATTTCTCTCCCTTAGTTTATGCGCCAAGTATCTGTCCGGCTTGTTTGCAAACCCGAAATAATGAGTCTTTAGCCGCAAAGCGGCTTTAACTGAGGCGTCGTTTAATAATGTAGCTAGTTCCCTTCTCTTTAAAACCAAATTCTTATATACCCTTTCAGATAATGTACGTTGGTGTTCCTTGTCTAATTGCTCCACTTCCCCCTGTAATGTGTTAGCTAGGGCCGTCATTTTTTTGTTCTTCATTGCCTTTTCCTTTATCAACAGCCCCCTCAGTACAGCCTTATGAGCCACCCATGTCACTAACGGATTATCAACTGATCCTTCATTTACCTCCCAACATTCAGTCAGTGCCCTTTGAATTCTACCATGAATCTCAGGGTCTTTCAATAAAGTCGGGTTGTATGTCCAAGATCTTTGTCTAGAAAAATGCACAAGTCCCGCAAGTTCCAATAGTATGAGTGAATGATCAGACCAAACACATGTCTGAGTTTGTGATGTCACTAAATTCGGTACTAGAATCTGACTTATATATATATATATATATATATATATATATATATATATATATATATATATATATATATATATATATATATGTGTGTCGTGTAAGTCTTGTGAGCGGGTGAGTAGTAGGTGTAATCATGTTCTGAATTACCCAAAGCCTCCCAAGAGTCCACCAGTCCCTGCTCTTCCAACGAGTGCCGAATTGATTTGACTACGCTATTATGTCTGTGTTGTTTGATATCTTCACTACTTCTGATCCGCCAAAGGAGGACATATTAACATTGAAATCCCCAGCCACTATTAGTCTAGTCTGTGACCATTGTGTAAGTATTTCAGAAATCCCAGAAAAGAACAAGTTCTGTGACTCGTTCGGGGCATATAGATTACAGAGCGTTACCTTAGTGCCTTGAAGTGTTCCCTGAACTACAACGTAACGCCCCTCTTTATCTCTATCTCTAATCACCTTCTCCAACTCAAAATCTAATGATCTATGTATCAAAATCGACACCCCCCTTTTTTTGGTATCCGCTGTAGCGTGATAATGTAATGGAAAGTGGTGTGACCAAAATTTGGGGATATTCGATTTCACAAAGTGTGTCTCTTGCAAAAATATTATTTTGGCTTTCGCTTTCAAATACTGTGACATGGCAGTCTTTCTTTTAATGTCCATGTTATGTGAGAGGAGTACAAAATTATGCGCCATTGTTACACTTTCTTTTCCCCCCTCTTTGTCTCCCCCCCCCCCCCCCGTTGTGGAGAAGATATCTGATGTGCAGAAAGAGTCCTTTCCTTCATCGTGTGTCCCTGATCTAGCTTCCCTCCCTGTCCTCCTTACTTTACTGACCTCACCTCTATCCTTAATTGGCACCCCCTGGTAAAAAACATATATTAACACACAAAAAAATAACAAATAAACAACAACTTTCATTGTAATAACAACATTGTGCATCATAGTAACCTAAAAACCTACACAGGTAGTATAAATACTTCTTTAAATATTCTCGTTAACATTTAAGGCTAGCATTTGGTTCAATTTATAGTTTCCTCAGTCTGTTTGGGACAATAGATTTAGTCTATTTTAAACACGTTTAGTGATCTCCCCTTAGCATCACTTTAGTGATTGTCCAGTTTTTGAAAGCAACTTTTGCAATCTGTCATAGAAAGACAGAAAAGAAGAAAAAAAAGAAAAAAAATGTTTTATGATGGAGTCCTATGTAACTTCTACCATCAGTCTGTGCGCCTAGTCCTTTTACACAGGTCCATAGAGATTGCGCCATATTTTTAAGTAAAAATAAAAACTATTACTCCTCTCATTTGTGCATACTAAACAAAACAGTACATTTTGAACAACATTAACTTATACTCATCTGTCCGATGACTTGTATTGTCCTTGAACTCTTGGCTTTTGTCTTCTTAAGTTTGCAAGTCTGTAGTCCGTCCAAAAAGCTCGGGATTTCCCCAACTTTCTCGTGTCCTGTAACCCTTTTCTTTCCTGTAATTACTTTCAAGGAGTGATCCCAAGGATTTCAAGTCTTCCGTCTCTTCTCAGGCATTCTCGCCCATTTTTTCTGGAAAGGCGGTCTGCCTCTCTCTTCCTTTCCTGCGGAAGATTGTTGTTGTGGAAGTTCTGGGATATCCAACTTCAATTTTCTGCAGATGTCTGGCATTTCCTCCGGCTCTTTAATGGACATCATTTTATTTTCCCAAGTAATATGCAGAGCAAAAGGGAAGCCCCATCTGTAAGGTATTTGGGCCTTCCTTAGTTGTGAAGTGAGGGGCCTAAGGGCACCCCTTCTCTGCAAAGTCCTTAAGCATAAGTCCTGGAAAAATTGCACCACATTTCCCTGGTGTTTAAATGTAGGGTTTCTCCTTGCTGCAGTCAGGATTTCTTCTTTTTCCTGATATTTGAGCATCTTAATAATGATATCACGAGGCGGCTCTTCTCCCTTAGGCTTAGTCCGTAATGCTCTATGAGCTCTCTCCATTTGGAATTTATTTTCTTCAGCGTTGCCCGTTATTCCTTGGAACAAATTGAGCAAATATGAATTTAATTCTTTAGGAGTCACCGATTCTGGTACACCTTTCAACCGTATATTACGTCGGCGACTCCTATTCTCCAAATCTTCTAGTTTGTCATAGATATCTTCTATGTCATGTCGCTGAGCATTTGACTGATTTACAATTTCGTTTAACCCTTCTGCCAAAGCGTCTCCACTGTCTTCAAGAGAATTAACTCTGGATCCAAGTTCCCCCATCTCCTGTTTAAGATCATTCAAGCTACTCGTAACTGTATTTTGCAACGTTTCCATTTTCTCTAGGAGCTTCTCAAAATTGATGGAAATGTCTTGCTTCGACACTAGATTATCTAGGTCAGCTCTCGTTAAAGGGGCTTGACTGTCTAATTCCGTTGGATCGCCTGCTGTAAAAGCCTGTTCCCCCTCTGATCTGGGTGAAAGTTGCTCTGGGGACCTCTGCCAGTTTTAAAGAAAATGGGGGCTGTGGTTTGCTTGCCTAGTGGCGTGGCCTTTGCATTTCTTTTAGCTGCCATACTTATAACTCTCTACTGCCAGTATTGTCTCCCTTCTTAGCTATTATTTTGTTTATAGCCGTCTCTCTGCAATTGATTTCCCTTTTTTATTTTATGTGTACAAAGCTCTATGACTTTTGTCTATAAGGTGCTATTTCTTTAGAGTTGGACCCCTCTAGTATTCAATTTTTCCTTTTTATAGGGATGAAACAAAAACGGACTGTAGTCGATTATCACATATGGATTATATATCTGAACATCCGCTCTCACCACTCCTGAAAAGCTTATCTTGCTTGTGTCATTCAATGCCTTTTATGTCCCCTGCTACTATACCACCTTTATGTCTCTCCGCAATGTAAGCTTACAAGAACGGCTTAAGTTCTGGGGACTTATATTACTGCCTTCATGCACGCTGTTTCTTTTTCCTTTCCTCTCCCCTACATTGGCGCCATCTTTATACTACATGCCTTCTCTTTGTTTAGTAAAGACCTCTCACTGTTATACTTCGCCCCTCATATGGCTCTTAATGCCATCTATATTTTCCCCAGCTGCCGACCACTCTGTACCTTCATTCGGACTTTCTGCGATCTCTGCCGCACTACGTGGCTTTCCGCCCGTTGCCTCCGCTCTGAATACTGTGCAGCTCCGTCTGTCACGGCTCCTTAACAGAGCGTTACCGCTCGCAGCTTTCTCCTTTTATTTTCGGGTAATGACCCAAACAATCCGGTCCATAGTTTGAGTGCCCCCAGCTGTTGTCTACCAACCATGCCAGCCTTCTAATACTTTAAACTACCTGGAGCTTCACAATTATGTGGCCATTACTCGGCTCCGCCTCCTCCTTTTAATTCTTTAAAGGGACAGTCTAGTCAAAATTAAACTTTCATGAATCGGGGCATGTACTTTAAAACAACTTTACAATTTACTGTTATCATCTCTTGGTATTCTTTGTTGAAAGCTAAACCTAGGTAGGCTCATGCTAGGTTGGTATTTTCTTAGGGACATTGTTTTCTGTCACCCTGGGTTTGAATCACAAAAATCGCTGTAGTGAGAAGACTTTATTGCCCCCTGTATCCTGTTTAACCAGATGTAGGTAGTAAAAATCAATGGTCCCATAAGTTTGACTTTTAGAGTTCTGTGTTTTTTAAATAGCAGAGAGAAAAAAATTAAGCCCGACATCCTAAAATCATAAGGTCTTCATGACAGTCCCATTATCCCTTTGCAGTGAGTGTTGCTCATTGATTCCTGAGATCTTTGTGTAAATTGCACTAAACGTTTGAATTTGGAGCAGATATCAGTCAAGAGAGTTGGTGGAGATAGACGGCAGCATGATATGAGCTGTACTGAGCAACCGTTATTCTGGTCAGTCAGTGCTTCTAAACCTGTCAGACCCCGCCCCCCAGGACCATGCTGGCTCATCTGCAACCTCTTCCTGCAAGTGGAGAGCGGGAGCAGCTGTCCTGTCTTTATTTACTTTCTACCCAGAGTGCAAGGGAGTAGGGGGGGCAGAGTACCTAGATTTGTAAAAGATTAGCTAGGCAACTTTAAAGGTTCGTGTTGCAGCTGCCATCATGCCTAATTTGCACATTGTATGATAGTAATTGTAATTCCCATTCCTGTGCAATTTTAAGCATAATGTAGGCATCTGATGCAGTAGCATAGTGCACAGTGCAGCTACTCTCTCTGGCTTGTAAATGTACCTGCTGCTCTCAAGGAGCAGTGTGCAGTAAGCATGCCGGTTGAAGACCAATGAGTGCATCAGTTCTCTGTACAGGGCTGCTGGAGTGGCTGTCTCCCAGGAGCAGTAGTTTTTGCTTTAGATTGGCTGCGGACTGTGCTTTGAACAAACTTTAACTAGCAGCTGGTACCCATGGCTTTCAGAGAGCTGAAGTGTCAATCAATTCCTCCACACGTCTGACAGATTGGCAGTGCTTTCTTGTGTCAGTTCAGGCTAAATGCTGCTGTTTTTGTGTGTGTGATCTCTCACTTGTAAAAGGTAAGGAAGAGGGCCAGACTTTTTACAAGAAATGTTTTGTATTTTACAAGCATTTAACCCCTTAGCTGCAAAAGGGTACTTTAGAATTTTATAATTTAGATTAAAAAAAAAAAACCTTCATACTATATTAAACACACTACATTTGTATACTTAAAAGAAGAGTGGTAAAAAAGTTGTGACCGCAAATCCGTGTGTGTTTCTATTGACCTATAATAAATGCCTGCAATATTTTTTTATTTTTTTTTAAATGAAATGCCATCTATCTAAGGCCCTGATATTCCAAACCTCTGCTCAAGTGAGATATTCTAAAATGATCCTCCAGCACTGCTAAATCCTTAGTGAAGTTTTCAAAAGGCAGATTTTGCTTTAATTCTCCAAGGGGCATTCCCTGCATTTCTCTATGTGAAGGAGAGACATTCCATTGCATGACATGACAGTTCTGCTGCATTTACACTTTGTGCTTTCTATTTTATATCACGTTACACTTCAGATTAACTTTTATAATATTTAAACTTTTCACTTTCTATTTTGTATACAGCAGTGTATTTAGGAATGTGATTTTTCACATTTTGATTAGGCCTTCACAGTTTCTGTGTAACTTTAAGAAATTAGGCTCAAACATTGTATATTTAACAAATTAGATTGCACTTTGTATGTCTTTTATTTAAATTAAAACTGAAAAACATTTAGCTTCGGTTTCCCAGAGAAAGCGTCATTACTTTCTATGGGCCAGATAATTTAACATTCTCTAGTTTGGAGAGATATTATAGTGATCAGAGACAGAACTCACTAAATGTTCTAAGAAAAAGAGGAGGAACCTGGAAGAGATGCCTTCCATAGAAAGTAATGAAACTCTCTGGGATACAAAATTTCACATGGGAGAGAGAATGTAACTGGAGAACCCCTGGGGCTGTTATAAATGCTCTGTGGTCATCAATTCCAAATTTAAACAAATGTTCTCACTACAATTTAACTTGCTTTTGTCTGTATTTTAGTATATATTACTTTTCTGTTAGTTAAATATGTGTATTGTAAAAGTGAGACCAGCTTGTTTAAAATGCTTACAAAATTTTACAAGACTTGTGATAGAGCTTCAGACATACCCAGGGAACTGTCCTACCCCTCCCACTTTCTGAAGCTGCCAGTTTTAGAATCATATACTTTGCAAGGCATGATTCTAATCTGTTAAAGTAACACAGAACCCATTTAAACATAATCATATAATTTGTAAAATCACTGCTAGAGCTAAATTTAAATATATTTAAATATAAATGAGTGCAAAGCTTTAATGCTATAATACTGAAAGACCCAATCTAAGGTTTAAAGTAGTCTAAAATACAAAGCACAAAGTTTAAGTGTAACAAAACTCTCATATCTCGCAGCACTGGGCTTGTCTCTCCTTCATATATAGACATGAGAGAGATCTCACAGTGCTGGAGAGTTCCACCCTTTTTTTATTTGTGAGTCTGAACTGAAATTTCTCTCCAAGCTGGAGAACCTTTGAATTTCAGGGCCTAAGCTATCAGTCGGCATAATTTGTTAAAAATATACTTTGTTCCTGTTAGTTAACTAGTAGTATTTTAACAACTAATGCAGAGATATGGTTTACTATTTTAACCAATGATGCATGCACATTTTTTATTTATTATATTTTTAAATATGCAATTTTCCTCTATTAGAGGAATTTTTGTCATGGTGATTTTTATTTTTCTATCCTGGATTAGGAAAATGTGATTCTCTAACCTAATCAACATACTCACAAAAATCAAGTTAACCGATTTAAAATAAAAAAAAAAATAATCTATTATGCTGGCTGGGTTTGCTCATTTTTTATAGTTTCAAGTCTGATGGTAATTTACATGAGCAATGCGATAGCTATGAAGAAGTCATAAACCTTAGCATTTGTAATTTTTTGTGAAGTATGTAGTAAAAATAGTTTTTTACGTTTATACATTTTTTATTTATAGTAAATGTAAATATTGTATTCCTTACAGGACCACTCTATGCAGTAGAATTACATAACCAACAAGTATATAATAAAAAGACAATGCAATAGCACTTATTCTGATTTTTTTTTTTCTGACAAATTAACTTTTTCTCCCATTTTTCTGCCCCCCCTGTATCATGTGACAGAAATCAGCCAATCACAGACTAGTATACATAGACCCTTTCTGTAAAGAAGCGCTTCCTCAAATTATTCCTGAATATACTACCCTTCAGCCCAGAGGCAGAACTTTTTTTTCATTTTCTGCAGTGTCTCTGAGGAGCTAGTGTTGCTGCGTTCTTTGCTCTTACTCAGTTTGCATGAGGACAGGTTCATGTACAGCCTCACTGATGCCTGCTGTACGTTCTGGCTCCTAAGTATATTGGTTGGCTCCTAGAATAAATTTAAGCCCTGACTTACCTTTTCTGCAAAGGGCGGAGGAAATTGAAAAGAGAGGAACGTAGTAAATATTTACACTGAAAACGGAACGGTGACACCTGCAGGTAAAAATTTAAAAGTGCAGGCAATTTTTTTTTCTTTTTTAACTGTCATGGCCGGTCTTTCTACAGACACATTACAGTTTCTGCGATGAGATCGCACAGTGTTCTGCCTTGGGGGTGTACTATTCCACAGGTAGATGATTTTATCTCCTATTTGGCTAGGTGAACTACCATTCATTTAGAGGACAGTATCTCCTTTAAAGTACTGCCTTTACTGTTCTGGCTGGAAGAGCCTTATGGCTCAGGTTAGTGGCATGCTGAGATTGATCTAATAGCAGAATACTTTCCCGTATCATCTCAGGGAATGATCTTGTTTGGACCTGCACTGGACGCTATTATTGCACTGCAGGAAAAGGAGCTTTCCTGGCACAAGATAAAGTAAAAGGCAGGGTTAAGCCTGCTGGACGATTTCACTTCTTTTGTCACAAAAATAGTCTTCAGTGTCTCCGAAGTCGGACTTCTCCAAGTCATATTGAAGCCTGGTTCATCTTCGTCCAAAAAGCCTGCCCCTTCCTTCAAATTGCCATGAAGGTGTGGCCCCAAATCCAGACTCTCTTCTGGTGAAGGGGGGGCAGACCTAAAAAAAATTCAGGAGGCTTGGGAAAAATCAGTTAAATATCCTTGGATAAGCAATATAATTTCAAAGGGGTGCCACATAGTGTTTCAATCTCTGCTTTCTTGAGCAAGATTCCTCCTTTCTCATTCTTAATGGGACAGTATTACAGTATACTCCAGCATTCCCCAGGTTTGCATAACCAACACGGTTATTTTAATATACTCTTTTACCTATGTGACTACCTTGTATCTAAGCCTCTGCAGACTGCCCCCTTATCTCAGTGCTTTTGACAGACTTGCATTTTAGCCAATCAGTGCTGACTCATAACTATTGCGAGTGAGCACAATGTTATCTATACGGCACACATGAAGTAGTGCAGTCTAGCTATAAAAACTGTCAACATGCACTTTGATAAGAGTCGTTTTTCATGGGCTTAGAAATTAGCATATGCACCTCCCTAGGTTTAGCTTTCATCAAAGAATACCAAGAAAACCAAGCAAATTTGATGATAAAAGTAATTTGGAAAGTTGTTAAAATTGCACGACCTATCTGAATCATGAAAGTTTAATTTTGATTAGACTGTCCCTTTTTTAAAGATTATTTTAAAGGTTAGAGTTTTCTTAGCATGAGTAACAGAACCATGGGAGTGTTTACTCCAGTCCCCTTAGAAGAACAGAATCCTGGGTTCTATTCAAACATTTAATTGTTCCAAAGAAAGACAGGACGTACAGGCCTATCTTGGATCTCAAAACTCTAAACAACTTTCTGAAAGTTCCAAGATAGGAAATATATTACATTTAGTGCAGGAGGCTCATTTTATAAAAGATGCATATTTACTTATCCAAATTCATAGGGATCATACAAAATTCCTCAGATTTGTATTCAGACCTGCTTCCCCTCCATGGAACCTTAAAAGGACATGAAACACATTTTTTTTTTCATGATTTCAAATTGCATGCTTTAATAAATAAGAGTGTGTAATATTTTAGCTATTATGGTCCTTTAACTCGGTTTTGAGGGTTCTTCATGCTCAGCCGTTTGAGCCTATTCATGGTCTGTACTTAAAATTGTTGTCTTGGAATGGTCTTTCTCTCTTGGTCATTTCCTCGGCCAGAAGGGTGTCTGCATTTTTCTTGTGATTTTTTTTTTTAACCTCTTCTCTTTTTTTTTGTTGGTCAGGATAAAGTGGTTTGAAGAGCCAACTACTCTTTCCTTCCTAAGGTAGTTTCCTCTGAAAACATAAATCAGGAAATTGTAGTCCCATCTCTCTGCCCACCGCCTACAAAATACTAAAGAGAGATTACTTCATAACTTGGATGTAGTCGGTGATTTGAAAGCTTATCTTGAAGCCAATTAAGGATTCAGAAATTTTTCTTCCTTGTTCATGCATTTGTCTGGTCCTTGCAAGGGACAAAAAGCTTCTGCAATTACCTTGGCCACTTGTCTTAAATCTTTAATTCCCACAGTATTTCTGGCAGCAGGGAAGTCTCCCCCAGAACAAATTACTGCTCATTCACCATGAGCATTCACCACCTTTTTAGGTTTTACGGGATGTAGCTTCTATTGAACAGAATTGGAAGGCAGCTACTTGGTCATCTTTGCATATATTTACCAGATTTTACCATTTAGATACATTTGCCTTTTCTGAAGCTGCTTTTGGTAGGAAAGTTCTGCAGGTCACAGTGCCTGTTTAGTGTCCTTACCTGACTTATCTGTTTCTTCCTGCCCTATTTCATGGTGATGGCGAGGTGGAAATGAGGCGCTAGAGATAGCACTAGGGGTTAAAAGTACTATGGATAAAGTGATATCTTACTATTATATTAGTGTGTGTTTAGAGAGTTAGGCTTGTAGATGTTGAAATCACATCAGATTAGATAATTAGCGACAGGTGTAAAACATATAAACGTCTTGTAAATGTTGAAATCACTAAAGAACTATTGACAAGATATAAAACATAAATAAACAACAATTTATTACAAATGTAACCCTGTTAATAGAGAAGCACAAATCTTAGTGCTATAAAATGGGCATGTAAAATATACAATAAAAATTATATAATACCTAAGTGTTGCAACACTGATTCATAAATTCAAGTTATTTTGATTAGCACAAAAAACAGTGGGTTTTCTGAGGGGGGCTTTTCTAAAGTATACCAGGGGTTAAACCACAAAAACTGTTACAGAAGTTATATGAGCGGTGATGCAATGTATCTGATAAAAGTCAATCCTTGCAATGATGCTGTTAGGGATATATATCATGCAGTTACTTTCAGGTTATAATCCCATATGCAGCGATATTAGCTGTGTAGTGGAGTATTAGTGGCAAATATCAGATGACAACGGTATTCACGTTTGTAAATGAACAGGAATGCTTGTAATTTTAAGTCGGTTCACTGAATATTCCATTTAGGTAAGGGTTATTAGTGTAAATGTTCTTACCCTTATTTGAAGATGAATCCAGCTAACCTTATTTGCAGCGTTCTGCCTTATTCCCCAGCGCTTGCCGCATCTACTTACTCCGTATCTCAGGTGGGGGAGTTCCGGGAGGTCAATTGCCCTGTGACCTGAGCCCCCGTCTGGATCCTCTGTGCCCGTAAACGTAAGGGCAGACACCTCAAGCTGTAGTCTTCTTTTTTTTTTTTTTTTTTTTTTTTTTTTTTATATACTTGCGCAAGTTATTCCTTAGAAGGTTCTTACTTGAAGTCTTTCCTGCTCTTTAGTACTGAACGTACGCAGGTAATTCTCCGGTCTCCTTCTGGTGTAATAGAAAGTCACACTCTGGCTTTTTCAAGATTCAGATTCTTGGGGATGTTATTTCAGCACCAATAAAACTGAAAACAGATTTAAGCACTAGTATATAATATTATATGAATATGTTAAAAAAAAAAAAACAAACAAAAAAAAACAATAGAGAGATATATGTGATTTATATGTATGTCATAATGGGACTTTTTTTTTCTACTACAGACTTCACTAGAATCTTTTGTCTTATGTTGATTTTTCTATTTCAGGTACTTCAAGATGCTGGAATCGGAGAAGGATCTGGTTGCGAAGATGTTGAGGGCTGTATTGCAGGCAAATAAACATGGTGTACCTCTATCTCGGCTGCAAGGAGAATACAAGTCACTTACCGGAGAGTTTATTCCTTTTAAGGCAATGGGCTTCTCTACACTGGAGGCATGCCTGAAAGCCAATCCTTCTGTAGTAAAAGTTGAAGTTAGTCGTGTTGGTGAGGTAATAATCCACACAGTTCAAATAATTTCGTTCCAATATATTTTAAGAAACATTCCCCATGTTATCCTTGCTAATAGAAACACACATTGAAACTTTTTTAGGAAAAGTTGAAACTATAATTTTTAAAGGAGCATTGTAATGCCGAAAATAAATTGCTGTATCTTAAGTCCATAAAGTAGTCTAATTTTCTGATAAGGTAATCCTTTTTCTAACTTTTCCCCTGCTGTCTGTCCCCCCTCTTGGCTCAGCAAAGATATAGCTGTACCAGTTCATGCCATACTAGACAGAATACTGCCTATAGATCATAGTTTGTGCAGATAGAGCTACCACGTTGGTGGGTTGAGAGAGAAGATTGTTTAAAGCATAGCTCGACAAATTTGTTCAAAATTTAGGAGCCAGCCCATAAATTTAGGAGCCAGAAACTTTTATTAGGGACATGCATTCGGAGGTCTCAGATACCTCCGAATGCGGAAGAAGGTGGCAGCTCACATTGTTCGGCTCTTTTCGGAGATGGATTTCTGCTTGTGAAAGTGCAACACACTAAGATCTGTGCAAATTCAAACCTAATAAAAAAAAAAATGTATTATAAATACTTATCAGGATCAAAGCAAACCTAGAAGCCTCAAATCATCCTCTCACTTGTGCATTGTACATACATATGTACTCAAACAAAAAAAAATACTATATCTATATAGATTGAATATGTATGGGGTATGCATGAGTGAATGGATGATTTGGTCCTCTTGATATATTTTATTATGCAAGTAGTTTGCTTTGCTCTAGGACAGAATTTATAATAGAACCATTTGGTAATTTTTTTTGTATGTTTAGGGAATATGTTTCTCCAACATAGGTGTGTCCGGTCCACGGCGTCATCCTTACTTGTGGGATATTCTCTTCCCCAACAGGAAATGGCAAAGAGCCCAGCAAAGCTGGTCACATGATCCCTCCTAGGCTCCGCCTACCCCAGTCATTCTCTTTGCCGTTGTACAGGCAACATCTCCACGGAGATGGCTTAGAGTTTTTTAGTGTTTAACTGTAGTTTTTCATTATTCAATCAAGAGTTTGTTATTTTCAAATAGTGCTGGTACGTACTATTTACTCAGAAACAGAAAAGAGATGAAGAATTCTGTTTGTATGAGGAAAATGATTTTAGCAACCGTAACTAAAATCCATGGCTGTTCCACACAGGACTGTTGAGAGCAATTAACTTCAGTTGGGGGAACAGTTTGCAGTCCCTTGCTGCTTGAGGTATGACACATTCTAACAAGACGATGTAATGCTGGAAGCTGTCATTTTCCCTATGGGATCCGGTAAGCCATGTTTATTACGATTGTAAATAAGGGCTTCACAAGGGCTTATTTAAACTGTAGACTTTTTCTGGGCTAAATCGATTGATTATTAACACATATTTAGCCTTGAGGAATCATTTTATCTGGGTATTTTGATATAATAATATCGGCAGGCACTGTTTTAGACACCTTATTCTTTAGGGGCTTTCCCAAAGCATAGGCAGAGTCTCATTTTCGCGCCGGTGTTGCGCACTTGTTTTTGAGAGGCATGGCATGCAGTCGCATGTGAGAGGAGCTCTGATACTTATAAAAGACTTCTGAAGGCGTCATTTGGTATCGTATTCCCCTTTGGGTTTGGTTGGGTCTCAGCAAAGCAGATACCAGGGACTGTAAAGGGGTTTAAAGCTTAAAACGGCTCCGGTTCCGTTATTTTAAGGGTTAAAGCTTCCAAAATTGGTGTGCAATATTTTCAAGGCTTTAAGACGCTGTGGTGAAAATTTGGTGAATTTTGAACAATTCCTTCATGTTTTTTCGCAATTGCAGTAATAAAGTGTGTTCAGTTTAAAATTTAAAGTGACAGTAACGGTTTTATTTTAAAACGTTTTTTGTACTTTCTGATCAAGTTTATGCCTGTTTAACATGTCTGAACTACCAGATAGACTGTGTTCTGAATGTGGGGAAGCCAGAATTCCTATTCATTTAAATAAATGTGATTTATGTGATAATGACAATGATGCCCAAGATGATTCCTCAAGTGAGGGGAGTAAGCATGGTACTGCATCATTCCCTCCTTCGTCTACACGAGTCTTGCCCACTCAGGAGGCCCCTAGTACATCTAGCGCGCCAATACTCCTTACTATGCAACAATTAACGGCTGTAATGGATAATTCTGTCAAAAACATTTTAGCCAAAATTAACCCTTGTCAGCGTAAGCGTGGCTGCTCTGTTTTAGTTACTGAAGAGCATGACGACGCTGATATTAATATCTCTGAAGGGCCCCTAACCCAATCTGAGGGGGCCAGGGAGGTTTTGTCTGAGGGAGAAATTACTGATTTAGGGAACATTTCTCAGCAGGCTGAATCTGATGTGATTACATTTAAATTTAAATTGGAACATCTCCGCATTTTGCTTAAGGAGGTATTATCCACTCTGGATGATTGTGAAAATTTAGTCATCCCAGAGAAACTATGTAAAATGGACAAGTTCCTAGAGGTGCCGGGGCTCCCAGAAGCTTTTCCTATACCCAAGCGGGTGGCGGACATTGTTAATAAAGAATGGGAAAGGCCCGGTATTCCTTTCGTCCCTCCCCCCATATTTAAAAAATTGTTTCCTATGGTCGACCCCAGAAAGGACTTATGGCAGTCAGTCCCCAAGGTCGAGGGAGCGGTTTCTACTTTAAACAAACGCACCACTATTCCCATAGAGGATAGTTGTGCTTTCAAAGATCCTATGGATAAAAAATTAGAAGGTTTGCTTAAAAAGATGTTTGTTCAGCAGGGTTACCTTCTACAACCCATTTCATGCATTGTCCCTGTCACTACTGCCGCATATTTCTGGTTTGATGAACTGCTTAAGGTGCTCGATAGTGACTCTCCTCCTTATGAGGAGATTATGGACAGAATCAATGCTCTCAAATTGGCTAATTCTTTCACTCTAGACGCCTCTTTGCAATTGGCTAAGTTAGCGGCTAAGAACTCTGGGTTTGCTATTGTGGCGCGCAGAGCGCTTTGGTTGAAATCTTGGTCGGCTGATGCGTCTTCCAAGAACAAGCTACTAAACATTCCTTTCAAGGGGAAAACGCTGTTTGGTCCTGACTTGAAAGAGATTATCTCTGATATCACTGGGGGTAAGGGCCACGCCCTTCCTCAGGATCGGCCCTTCAAGGCAAAAAATAGACCTAATTTTCGTCCCTTTCGTAAAAACGGACCAGCCCAAGGTGCTACGTCCTCTAAGCAAGAGGGTAATACTTCTCAGGCCAAGCCAGCTTGGAGACCAATGCAAGGCTGGAACAAGGGAAAGCAGGCCAAGAAACCTGCCACTGCTACCAAGACAGCATGAAATATTGGCCCCCGATCCGGGACCGGATCTGGTGGGGGGCAGACTCTCTCTCTTCGCTCAGGCTTGGGCAAGAGATGTTCTGGATCCTTGGGCGCTAGAAATAGTCTCCCAGGGTTATCTTCTGGAATTCAAGGGACTTCCCCCAAGGGGGAGGTTCCACAGGTCGCAGTTGTCTTCAGACCACATAAAAAGACAGGCGTTCTTACATTGTGTAGAAGACCTGTTAAAAATGGGAGTGATTCATCCTGTTCCATTAAGAGAACAAGGGATGGGGTTCTACTCCAATCTGTTCATAGTTCCCAAAAAAGAGGGAACGTTCAGACCAATCCTAGATCTCAAGATCTTAAACAAATTTCTCAAGGTCCCATCGTTCAAGATGGAAACCATTCGAACTATCCTTCCTTCCATCCAGGAAGGTCAATTCATGACCACGGTGGATTTAAAGGATGCGTATCTACATATTCCTATCCACAAGGAACATCATCGGTTCCTAAGGTTTGCATTCCTGGACAAACATTACCAGTTCGTGGCGCTTCCTTTCGGATTAGCCACTGCTCCAAGGATTTTCACAAAGGTACTAGGGTCCCTTCTAGCGGTGCTAAGACCAAGGGGCATTGCAGTAGTACCTTACCTGGACGACATTCTGATTCAAGCGTCGTCCCTTCCTCAAGCAAAGGCTCACACGGACATTGTCCTGGCCTTTCTCAGATCTCACGGCTGGAAAGTGAACGTGGAAAAGAGTTCTCTATCCCCGTCAACAAGGGTTCCCTTCTTGGGAACAATTATAGACTCCTTAGAAATGAGGATCTTTCTAACAGAGGCCAGAAAAACAAAGCTTCTGGACTCTTGTCGGATACTTCATTCCGTTCCTCTTCCTTCCATAGCTCAGTGCATGGAAGTGATCGGGTTGATGGTGGCGGCGATGGACATAGTTCCTTTTGCGCGCATTCATCTAAGACCATTACAACTGTGCATGCTCAGTCAGTGGAATGGGGACTATACAGACTTGTCTCCGAAGATACAAGTAAATCAGAGAACCAGAGACTCACTCCGTTGGTGGCTGTCCCTGGACAATCTGTCTCAAGGGATGATGTTCCACAGACCAGAGTGGGTCATTGTCACGACCGACGCCAGTCTGATAGGCTGGGGCGCGGTCTGGGGATCCCTGAAAGCTCAGGGTCTTTGGTCTCGGGAAGAATCTCTTCTACCGATAAATATTCTGGAACTGAGAGCGATATTCAATGCTCTCCAGGCCTGGCCCCAGCTTGCGAGGACCAGGTTCATACGGTTTCAATCAGACAACATGACGACTGTTGCGTACATCAACCATCAGGGGGGAACAAGGAGTTCCCTAGCGATGGAAGAAGTAACCAAAATTATTCTTTGGGCGGAGTCTCACTCCTGCCACCTGTCTGCTATCCACATCCCAGGAGTGGAAAATTGGGAAGCGGATTTTCTGAGTCGGCAGACATTGCATCCGGGGGAGTGGGAACTCCATCCGGAAATCTTTGCCCAAGTCACTCACCTGTGGGGCATTCCAGACATGGATCTGATGGCCTCTCGTCAGAACTTCAAAGTTCCTTGCTACGGGGCCAGATCCAGGGATCCCAAGGCGGCTCTAGTGGATGCACTAGTAGCACCTTGGACCTTCAAACTAGCTTATGTGTTCCCGCCATTTCCTCTCATCCCCAGGCTGATAGCCAGGATCAAGCAGGAGAGGGCGTCGGTGATCTTGATAGCTCCTGCGTGGCCACGCAGGACTTGGTATGCAGATCTGGTGAATATGTCATCGGCTCCACCTTGGAAGCTACCTTTGAGACGAGACCTTCTTGTTCAGGGTCCGTTCGAACATCCGAATCTGGTTTCACTCCAGCTGACTGCTTGGAGATTGAACGCTTGATTTTATCGAAGCGAGGATTCTCAGATTCTGTTATCGATACTCTTGTTCAGGCCAGAAAGCCTGTGACTAGAAAGATTTACCATAAAATTTGGAAAAAATATATCTGTTGGTGTGAATCTAAAGGATTCCCTTGGGACAAGGTTAAGATTCCTAGGATTCTATCCTTCCTTCAAGAAGGATTGGAAAAAGGATTATCTGCAAGTTCCCTGAAGGGACAGATTTCTGCCTTGTCGGTATTACTTCACAAAAAGCTGGCAGCTGTGCCAGATGTTCAAGCCTTTGTTCAGGCTCTGGTTAGAATCAAGCCTGTTTACAAACCTTTGACTCCTCCTTGGAGTCTCAATTTAGTTCTTTCAGTTCTTCAGGGGGTTCCGTTTGAACCCTTACATTCCGTTGATATTAAGTTATTATCTTGGAAAGTTTTGTTTTTAGTTGCGATTTCTTCTGCTAGAAGAGTCTCAGAATTATCTGCTCTGCAGTGTTCTCCTCCTTATCTGGTGTTCCATGCAGATAAGGTGGTTTTACGTACTAAACCTGGTTTTCTTCCAAAAGTTGTTTCTAACAAAAACATTAACCAGGAGATTATCGTACCTTCTCTGTGTCCAAAACCAGTTTCAAAGAAGGAACGTTTGTTGCACAATTTGGATGTTGTTCGCGCTCTAAAATTCTATTTAGATGCTACAAAGGATTTTAGACAAACATCTTCCTTGTTTGTTGTTTATTCAGGTAAAAGGAGAGGTCAAAAAGCAACTTCTACCTCTCTCTCTTTTTGGATTAAAAGCATCATCAGATTGGCTTACGAGACTGCCGGACGGCAGCCTCCCGAAAGAATCACAGCTCATTCCACTAGGGCTGTGGCTTCCACATGGGCCTTCAAGAACGAGGCTTCTGTTGATCAGATATGTAGGGCAGCGACTTGGTCTTCACTGCACACTTTTACCAAATTTTACAAGTTTGATACTTTTGCTTCTTCTGAGGCTATTTTTGGGAGAAAGGTTTTGCAAGCCGTGGTGCCTTCCATTTAGGTGACCTGATTTGCTCCCTCCCTTCATCCGTGTCCTAAAGCTTTGGTATTGGTTCCCACAAGTAAGGATGACGCCGTGGACCGGACACACCTATGTTGGAGAAAACAGAATTTATGTTTACCTGATAAATTTCTTTCTCCAACGGTGTGTCCGGTCCACGGCCCGCCCTGGTTTTTTTAATCAGGTCTGATATTTTATTTTCTTTAACTACAGTCACCACGGTACCATATGGTTTCTCCTATGCAAATATTCCTCCTTAACGTCGGTCGAATGACTGGGGTAGGCGGAGCCTAGGAGGGATCATGTGACCAGCTTTGCTGGGCTCTTTGCCATTTCCTGTTGGGGAAGAGAATATCCCACAAGTAAGGATGACGCCGTGGACCGGACACACCGTTGGAGAAAGAAATTTATCAGGTAAACATAAATTCTGTTTTTATGCACTGCATGAATAACTTTAGTGATAGCGACTATTACATTTTGCTCCTGTATGAGGAGAGTCCACAACATCATTCCTTACTGTTGGGAAATACTGAACCTGGCCACCAGGAGGAGGCAAAGACACCCCAGCCAAAGGCTTAAAGGGACACTGAACCCAAATTTATTCATTTGTGATTCAGATAGAGCAGGAAATTTCAAGCACCTTTCTAATTTACTCCTATTGTCAAATAATTTTCTTTATTCTCTTGGTATCTTTATTTGAAATGCAAGAATGTAAGTTTAGATGCCGGCCCATTTTTAGTGAACAACCTGGGTTGTCCTTGCTGATCGGTGGATAAATTCATCCACCAATAAAAAAGTGCTGTCAAGAGTTCTGAACAAAAAAAAAAGCTTAGATGCCTTTTTCAAATAAAGATAGCAAGAGAACAAAGAAAAAATAATAGGAGTAAATTAGAAAGTTGCTTAAAATTGCATGCTCTATCTGACTCACAAGAGAATTTTTGGGTTCAGTATCACTTTAAATACTCCCCCTACTTCCCTCATATCCCAGTCATTCTTTGCCTTTCATCACAGGAGGTTGGCAGAGAAGTGTCAGAAGATTCGGAGTAGTTCCTTATGAAGGGTATCTACCCTTCGAAATAGGAATGGAGTTTTAAGTAGTCTTGTCAGCCTCTCAGTGAGAGCTTTGACGAAAGTTAGAGTCTGGAGATGCAGGGAGAATCTTCCTGCAAACCCATCCAGACTCGTATTAACAGCTCCTAAGCAATCGGTGTTGACGAGTTTCACTGCCTGCTTCCATCACTCAAGTCCATGTCAGGAGCAATGTTACAAGACTGTCACACTTGAGAGAGAGGCTGTGTTTCTTTTCCACGGCATAGATTCCGGTAATATTGTTTAATTTTTTACACATATGATAATGCCAGAAGGCAGGGTCACAGTGTGGCTCCTTTTATCTGTATGGAATCAAGGGTTAATATCTCTGAAGGCGATTATTGAACAGTGAGGATTAATCACATACATTTATTTGATTATGCTGCGACATGTGTGAGATGATTTTTGGGCCCAGGCAGTTGAAAGGTACAGGTTTTTACTTTGTTTTTTAAGCTGCGCAGCTTAAAAGGCTTGGCGCTTTTTTTTTTTTGCTCTTATAGTAGGGGAGGTCCTGCATCGCGCACCATGTGACTGCGTGTGGTCACACTTTATTTTCTCTTTTCTGTCTGACCGTGCTGGTTACAGGAGAAGAAGCGGTTTCTCTGTTTTGCCTGGGTCATAGGAGGTGGTGAGTGCCCCAGCCATTGGGGATATAAAGGTGACTTTTTCTCTTCTTAATCAATAGTCTGCTTTTGTAAGCGCAAGCTATGGAGGATTCTGATGCGTTAGAGGGTACTCCCTCTTTACCTAAGTCTAATACCTGTCTATATTGTGAGGAGGCCGCAGTATACCCGCCCGCTCAACTATGTTCCACATGCCTTGATAAAGTAATCATGTCAAAGAAGGTTAATATGTTTGATACCACTGAGCCATCCACCTCTGAGGAGTCTCCGTCCCATGAGGTGCGCACCCTACAGTCATCTCCTAATACACATGCAGCTTCCCGTAGCACTCCTAATACTCCATCTGGAGGGGGCCTTTTACTGCCAGACTTTACTGGGCAGTTACAAACGGCGGTATCTGCGGCCTTTAGTGCTTTACCTCGCCCTACTAAGCGCAAGGTCAAATATTGCTATCCTTCCCAGGGGTCATCAACTAGTTTGTTGGATTTATCTGATACAAGATTATCCGATGATGAAGGCGCCTCTGATACTTCAGAGGGCGCACTTACTGGGTAGTAGTCTGCTGCCTCTAAACCTACAGCTGCGGAGGTACCACAATTTAGATTTAGGATTGAACATTTACGCTCTCAGTTGAAGGATGTTTTGGCTATGTTAGAGGTTCCAGAGCCCAAATTGCCAGAGAAACCTTTGATTCCTAAATAAGATAAGGTCTACGAGGACAGGGTTGTACCACAATCTTTCCTGGTTCCTGTAAAGATGGCGACCATTATTAAGAATGAATGGGAAAGGATTGGTTCTTCCTTTTCTCCTTCATCTTCCTCTAAGAAATTGTTCCCGGTCCCGGACTCTCAACTGGAGTTGTGGGGTTCCATCCCCAAGGTGGATGGCGCTATCTCCATGCTTGCTAAACACACTACTATCCCGCTTGAGGATAGTTCGTTGTTCAAAGAGCCAATGGATAAGAAGATAGTAACTCTGTTAAGAAAGATTTTTCAACATACTGGATATTTGTTTCAACCGGCAGCGGCTGTTGCAGCGGTTGCTGGAGCAGCTACCTACTGGTGCGGCTCCTTATCTGAGTTGATCGAGGTGGAGGGTCCCCTCGATGTGATCCAGTAAAGAATTAAGGGTGGCTAATTCTTTTACTTGTGATGCAAATATGCAAATTATTTGCCTGAATGCTAAGGCTTCAGGTTTCTCTGTTCAAGTACGTAGGGCACTCTGGCTGAAGTCCTGGTCTTCGGACATGACTTCGAAGATTTTATTTGGTCCAGGCCTGGGCTCAATTATCTCCACGGTTACTGGAGGTAAAGGTGTCTTTTTACCGCAGGATAAGAGGAACAAGCCTAAGGGATAAGGTCCTAATTTTCGTTCTGATAAATCCCAACATCAGCAGCCCTCTGCAAAGCCCAAGCAATCCAAGAGTACTTGGAAGCCGGCTCAGTCCTTGCATAAATTCAAGCAGAGCAAGAAGCCCCCGAGACAAAGTCGGCATGAAGGGGCGGCCCCTGATCTGGTTCTGGATCACGTAGGGGGCAGACTGTCGCTCTTTTCAGACGCTTGGTTTAGAGACGTGCAGGACCCATGGGTCCTGGAGGTCATCGCTCAGGGATACATGATAGGTTTCAAGTCTCATCTACCCAGGGGCAGATTCCTCCTATCAAACCTGTCGTTCAGGCCAAAAAAGAGAGAAGCCTTTCTGGAGTGCGTGAGGGATCCATCCTCCCTAGGAGTCATTGTCCCGGTACCTCTCGCAGAAAGGGGTTTGGGATACTATTCAAAACTTTATGTGGTCCCACAGAAGGAGGGAACTTTCTGCCTGATTCTGGACCTTAAACAAATTCCTATTTATCCCCTTGTTCAAGATGGAGACAATGAGGTCCATCCTTCCCTTAGTTCAGGAAGGACAGTTCATGACCGCTAAAGATCTGAAGGATGTTTTGCTTCATGCATCAAGCAGAAGCAGGCATCAGTGATACTGATTGCTCCATCATGGCCTCGAAGGATGTGGTTCGCGGACCTGGTGTGGATGTCCTCATCTCCTCCGTGGAAGTTACCTTGTCGCAGGGATCTTCTGGAACAGGGTCCTTTTTGTTCATCAAAATCTAGATTCTCTGAGGCTGACTGCGTGGAGATTGAACGCTTAGTCGTAGCCAAGAAAGGTTTCTCAGAGGGTTATTGATGCTCGTAAGCCTGTTATTCGTCGCATCTATCATAAGGTGTGGAGAGCTTACTTATTCTGGTGTGAAGAACATGGTTCAGCCTGGCATAAGGTTATGGCTGCCAGGATACTTCTTTTCTTCAGGAAGGTCTGGAGAAGGGCCTTTCTGCCAGTTCCCTGAGGGGACAGATTTTGTCCTTATCTGTTTTGCTGCACAAGAGGCTCGCAGAGCTCCCTGATGTGCAATCTTTCGTTAAGGCTCCGATTAGGATCAGACCTGTGTTTAGATCTAATGCTCCACCTTGGAGTTTGAATCTTGTTCTTAAAGGGACATAATACTCATATGCTAAATCACTTGAAACTGATGCAGTACAACTGTAAAAAGCTGACGGGAAAATATCACCTGAGCATCTTTATGTAAAAAAGGAAGACATTTTACCTCACAACTTCCTCAGCTCAGCAGAGTAAGTCCTGTGTAAAAGTTATACTTCAGCTGCAGGTAAAAATAAATAAAGAAATGAAGAAATGAACAGCAGCCAATCGGCATCAACAGTGCTGAGGTCATGAACTCTTTTACTTTGATCTCATGAGATTTGACTTAACTCTAAGGAAGTTCACTATGAAACTGAATAGGGAAATAAAGAGTGTTCACGAAGCTCACTCCCTTAGCTGTCCCGGGACAGACATACTGATTTGCTGCTTAGAAGTCCTTTACAATGGGATGTGGCTACTGAGGAACTTTTGAGGTAAAATATCTTTCTTTTTTACATAGAGATGTTCAGGTGATATTTTCTAGTCAGCTTTTTACAGCTATGCTACATTGCTTTCAAGTGTTTCAACATTTTGAGTATCATGGCCCAAGGTTTTGCAATGGGCTTTGTTTGAGGCTATGCATTCGGTTGACATCAAATTGTTGTCCTGGAAGGTTGTTTTTCTATTGGCTATTGCATCGGCACGCAGAGCTTCTGAAATTGCTGCCTTGCAATGTGAGCATCCTTATCTGGTGTTCCACACTGATAAGGCTGTCCTACGTACCTGCTTGGGTTTTCTACCTAAGGTTGTGTCTGATCGCAACATCAATCGGGAGATTGTGGTTCCTTCCTTGTGTCCTAATCCTTCTTCTTCGAAGGAACGTTTACCTCATAATTGGATGTGGTTCGAGCTTTGAAGTTTTATCTTCAAGCTACTAAGGATTTTAGACAAACTTCTTCCTTGTTTGTTATCTACTCTGGGAAGCGTAAGGGTCTGAAGGCTTCTTCGACTTCCTTATTTTTTTTGCTTGAGGAGTGTTATACACTTAGCTTATGAGTCAGCTGGATTTAGTCCTCCTCAGAGTATTACGGCTCATTCCACTAGAGTGGTGGCTTCCTCTTGGGCCTTTAAGGAGAAGGCCTCTATGAATCAGATTTGTAAGGCGGCTACCTGGTCTTCCTTTCATACTTGTTTCTAAACATTACAAGTTTGACGTTTTTGCTTTGGCTGAAGCAGCTTTTGGGAGAAAGGTTTGGCAGGCTGTGGTGCCCTTAGATTAGGATCCGCCTCTCTTTTACCCCTCCCTTTATCATTCAGTGTTCTCTAGAGCTTGGCTTTAGTTTTCCCAACAGTAAGAAATGATGCTGTGGACTCTCCTCATATTAAGAAGGAAAACATAAATTATGCTTACCTGATAATTTAATTTCCTTCTGTATGAGGAGAGTCCACGGCCCCCCGCCCGTATACTCCGATGGGCGGACCAAAATTAGGTTTTCTCTTCTGGCACCATTTATACCCTGATATTTCTCCTTATGTTCCTTGTTCACTTGGCAGAATGACTGGGATATGAGTGAAGTAGGGGGGAGTATTTAAATGAAATATATTTTTATTAGTCACACTCCTCCAACAGTAACTTCAAAAGAAAATACAGGCATTTAATCATTAGAAAACACCAGACCTTGGGGAATAATAATCACATTTCATAAAGCAATATCTTTCCGGAGCACTTCTTGTTTCGAAAAACTCTTCTTTAACTGGAGATTCGACCAAGTCATTGCATAAAGCTACTGTAGAAGTCATCAAACAGGCCTCTCCATTTTTACTTTCATAAGATTAACCCCATTCACTTTATGCAGTCCTCTGTACAACTTCAGGAGAGAGTGTTTAATTTAAAGGGACAGTCAAGTCCAAAAAAAACTTTCATGTTTCAAATAGGGCATGTAATTTTAAACAACTTTCCAATTTACTTTTATCAACAATTTTGCTTTGTTCTTTTGGTATTCTTAGTTGTAAGCTAGACCTAGGAAGGCTCATATGATAAGTTCTAAGCCCTTGAAGGCTGCCTCTAATCGCATTCTTTTGTATTTGCTTTTCACAGCAGGGGAGAGCTAGTTCAGGTAAACCCTATAGATAACATTGTGAGCACGCCCGTGGATTGTGGCAGACACTGCACTAATTGGCTAAAATGAAAGTCAATAGATAATAAATAAAATGTCATGTGATCAGGGGGCTGGAAGAAGGTTCCTAGATACAAGGTAATCACAGAGGTTAAAAGTATATTAATATAACTGTTGTTTATGCAAAACTGGGGAATGGGTAATAAAGGGATTATCTATCTTTTAAAACAACAAAAATTCTGGTGTTGACTGTCCCATAAGCATATGATCCCTCGGGCATTTTTCTAACAGAACCCATCACATATTGTCTACACGGGGAACATATAATATTCTGGGGGCATAATCTTCGAATATTTCCAACCTCAATAACAATAGCGTAAAACTATATAAACATGAACCGAACTAAACCAAAAAAAAAGAAAATTAAAAACATAAAAACTTGTATCTTTAACATTTCTAAAAATTGCTTACTCATCTTATCCTGTTCCCAAAGTTGACATCTAGGTTTGCTCCTCACCTCTCTCTTCTTCCCTCTCCCCTAACACTATCTTCCTCTCGCCCCCAGCTCCACATCTCCTTCAATTACAGCAGGAGTTGTTCTGTTATTCCCCTCTAGCATCCAGTAAAACCAGACCTTTTGAAATTGAGCTTCCGTATCCTGTACCTGTGCAGCTGATTCGTACATTAAGTATACCAACTTCATTCTAGCTATGACCTCTAACCACGACGGTACCTCTGTCTTCCAATATTTAGCAATCCACTATTCTTGTTGTGGTACATAGTATTCTGATAAATGTATTAATGTGTTTGTTCAATCTAGGGATCAGTGCCGCCATCAGGGGGTGACAGGGGTGACTCCTGTCAGGGGCCCAATGAGCCAGGGGGGCCCCATGAGGCAAGAACTAAAAAAAAAAAAAAAAAAAAATTTTTTTTTTTTTTTTTTTTTTTTTTAAATTTTGGCAGCCACCAGTGGGTACTATAGCAGAGTGCTAATTGAGCATGGGAAATGTTATTACAAGGAGTAAAGTATTAGCATTTGAGAGGATTTCTTAGTGTGCACTAAACCACTATGCTCAGTGTGAGACAGACTTGGCACTTTGTACAGTGAGTGCCTGAGTCAGACGGCAGATCACTTTCATTTGAAGAGGAGGTAGGACTTACTTAGCAAATGTTTTTTATTTCTTTGTGCAATTTTGGATTGTAACTTCAGTGTGGTAGTAGTTGTATGGTGGGGCTTTTTTTTAGCAGCAGTATATTTATGATTATTTGACAATGCTGTAGAAATTCTATATTTAAAACCATGCAGAAATGTTTCCTCCTCAATACACAAATGGTAGATGCCCTTTTGGCAGATATGCATTATATATATATATATATATATATATATATATATATATATATATATATATATATATATATATATATATATATATATATATATATATTACATTCCAGTTTACTGCCCCTTTATGCAAGGACTTTCCAGATGCAAGGAGGCATTTTATCTAAGATTTTTACATCTGCATAAAATGTTATACTCTCAGACTAAGATTGCTCAGTGTTTGAAATGAGACAGGTTAACTTAAAAATGTTCAGTTTACACTACAGCTGACTTAGTTTTGAAATACATACCAACAAGCCTAAATCCTGCATTTAACCAGATCTAATGGTATGAGTACCACAGCTTATGGTCCCACCAAGACCATATAGAGTACAGCATTTTCAAAATCCATAAGTACAGCTGACAGATGGGAAAATTTGTACACTATATTTGAAGTGGTACTCTTGGTTGGGGAAAATGGGAAAAAAACAAACAAACATATGTCAACCTTTTAAAGGTACTTTTCTTCATCTAGCCATCTACCCAGCTCATTAATGTACAATTTTGAATTCACAGAATTATTTTTGTTTGCAAATTTACAAATATAATTCTTTAAAAAGTGATCTCTTAATTTCTGCATTTTTTTTTATCATGCATGTCACACACTGTTGATTTAGGGGATGCAAGGTGCATAAATGTTTCCTCCTGTGAGTGTTTCTGTGGGTGTATGTGTTTATGTCTTTGTGCTTTGGTTTGTGTCTCTATGTGTAAGTAATTTGTTTTCTGTGGGTCTCTCTGTGAGGGTGGGTGTTACCGTGTGTATGTCTTTGTGCATTTTCTGTGGATGTCTGTGAGGGTGTGTGCATATGTCTTTGAGCTTTTTCTATGGGTGTTTCTGTGAGGGTGTTTGTGTGTATGTATGTATGTCTGTGTTTTCTGTGGGTGTCTCTGTGAGGGTGTGTGTATGTCTTTGGGTGTTTTCTGTGGATGTCTCAGTGAGGGTGTGTGTATGTATATCTTTCTGTGTTTTTCATGTGGTTGTCTCTGTGTGTGTGTGTGTGTGTATGTCTTTGTGTGTTTTCTGAGGCTGTCTCTGTCGGTGTTTCCTTGGGTGTATGTGCAAGTTTGAGTTTGTGTGTGTGTGTCCATTGTCTGTTCCTTTTTAGGACATTTTGACCTTACTACTAATTATTCACATCTTTCTACAGACTTTGAGACTAACAAGACCTTTCCGGAAGTAACCACTCCACCATTTAACCTTTAAATTATTGTTTAGGCAGTTCAGGGCCCTTCCTTTCAGCCACTGCATGCTGTTGTCATAATTTAGTTGTCATCTTCCTTTACAAAAAGATAATCAGAACTCCATATTTTGTTTTCTAAATCTCCTTTTTTTACAAAACTGTAGTTTACCTCATTACTTGTCAGGTCAATGTAAACAAGTGCTAAGTGTCTGTTTGGGTTTCTGTGTCTGAGTGTGTTTCTTTGCGTGTCTGCTAGAGTGTCTATATGTGAATCCTTATGTGTGAGTGTGTTTGTGTGTTTCAGTGTATGTTACTACCTTTACAACATTTCCAAGTTTAAATAGACAATTAAGAATAAAGTGCATATACATTTTAGTCACTTGGTCAAAAATTGCACATGTCAAAGGAGGGGGGGGGGGGGGGGCCCTGATCAATGGTTGAGTCAGGGGCCCCAAAATTTCTAGTGGCGGCCCTGCTAGGGATGTTTTCATGCAGTAGAGCTTGAGCGGGGGTAAGATTGATCTGCTCGTCTAACACTTTTTTCCTATTAATGAGGACAATTCTTGCCATATTTTATGAACCTTGGGACATTCCCACCACATGTGGAGATATGATCCTATCGCCCTACACCCTCTGTAGCAAAAGTTAGAGCTCTCTTTCCCCATATGGGCAGTCTTTGTCGGGGTTAAGTACCATCTGAAAGATGTTTTTAGTGCATTTTCTCTAAAGTCAGCACTAATGAGGCCTTTACAGGTTTGATGCAACATCTCCTGCCTATTATTTAGTTCTAACTCTTTATCAATATCTGCTTCCCATTTTACCATTAACGCTGTTTTGGAGTCGCTTCTGGCTTCCTGGATAGAAATGTACAATCTAGATATTGACCTCTTGGGTCTAGTTACCGCTGTACAAAGGTGCTCAAGTTCAGATTGTCTAGTATGTGTCAGGGATTTGTCTATATATGTGCGTGTAGCTGAGATTACTTGAAGGTATAAAAACCATTGTAGTGGAAGAGGTTAAAGTTTCTGCTGAAGCTGGGTGAAAGTCAATACTTTGCCCTGGGAGTATATGTCCGCTACCCTATATAACCCTTTATTCTCCCACTTTCTAATGTGATATTTAAATTCTTCATTAACAATGTATTTTAAGGGTAGTATCTTTGAGTGTAAAGGAAGAATTCTCTCCATGCTTTGTGAGGATGGCCACTGCCGTCTAGAGAGTAGTGTGGTTTTATTTTGGTATATAGTGTGTCTACCAACCAGCTCATTACACCAGAGGATGCCATCCGGAGTCTCCTGCCCCATCATCTCTGCCTCTAAAAGAGGCCATAGAACAGCTCCCTGCCTCCTGCTTAATAGGGAGTCTTGAGCTAGTCTCGCTGCTCTATAGTAATCAAGTAGATTGGGGACACCTACCCCTCCTAGTTGTCTGTGTCTATTTAAGATAGTATGGGGGATTCTCGGTGCTTATTGTCTCTTAGGAAACTATGTATGTCTCTCTGAAGATTAGTTATGTCAGCAGCATTAATCTTGATTGGGAGCACCCTAAATAAATATAGAATTCTAGGTAAAATCGTCATTTTTATTGCAGACAGTCTCCCATGCCAAGAAAAACCCATTTTCTTCCATTTCCCCAGATCGGATCTAATCATTTTAAGCATAGGGGCATAGTTTGCTTCATATAGCCTCGTGGAGTGTGTCATTAACTTTATGCCTAAATATTTTAACCCGTCTGGAGCCCATTTAAAGTCAAAGTTTGCCTCAATCAATTTGATAGTGTGTTTTGGGATAGAAAGAGGTAGCGCCTCACATTTATCTACATTAATTTTGTACCCCGATATCTGAGAGAACAAATGTATTGCTTGATATACATAAGGTAGCGAATGCAGAGGCTTCGAAATAGTCAGCAACACGTCGTCCGCAAAGAGGGTGATTTTATGGTGTAGCTTTCCTACCTCTAAACCGAATATATCAGGACAGTTGCGTATATATGCCGCCAGTGGTTCAATACATATAGCAAAAATCAGAGGGGAGAGTGGGCATCCCTGTCTGGTTCCATTAAGTATATGGAAATTCTCTGATTGGTGTCCTATCGCTCGAACAAATGCTGTAGGTGCCGAATATAACCCCTTAATAGCTTTTAAGAAGTTGCCTTCAAATCCCATTCTTGACAAAAGATCCAACATATATTTCCAATCGACTCTATCGAATGCCTTCTCCGCATCCAGTGATAGGACCAGAGAAGGCACTTTTCTGTCTCGCAATAAATCTATTACCGATACCATCCTGCGGATATTATCTGGGGCTTCCCTATCCTTAATAAATCCCACCTGGTCAGGGTGAATAATACTGGGTAAAATATGTTTTAGTCTGTTGGCCAAAATTTTTGTCACTATCTTAACATCTTGGTTAATAAGGGAGATGGGTCTATAACTGCTACATAAATTAAGATTTTTCCCCTGCTTTGGTATTACCACAATCTTGGCTCTAAGAAGTTCCTCTGGTATTTGTCCCCCTTTCATAATATGATTTGCAAACATTACTAAGTGTGGCACCAGGACTTCCCGAAACGCCTTGTAGTACTCCCCCGGGAACCCGTCGGGTCCCGGGGCCTTACCGGGCTTAAGGTCTTTTATAGCTGCTATCACTTCAGCTCTTGTGATCTCAGCATTCAGAGCGGCTCTGTCTTCATCAGTGATTGTTGCCAAATCTGCCTTGTGCAAAAAAGAGTTAAAAACTTCTTTTGTCTCAGCGTTATGTTGCACTTTCGTGCCGTCATATAGTTTCTTGTAGAACTTGGCAAATGTGTCAACAATGTCCTGTGGATGAGTGGTAGTCTGACCTGCAGATGTCTGAATGCATGGAATAGAAAGGGATTGGTAGTTATCTCTGAGTTTTTTTTGCTAGGTATTTATCGGGCTTGTTGGCATAAATAAAGTAGTTTGTCTTCAGTCTATGTGCAGCTTTTATAGAATGCTCATTCAATATAGATTGCAGGGTTTGCTTTTTGTCAACAAGCCTGGTCAGTGTGGTTTTAGAGTTGTTTGATTTATGTAGCTTTTCTAATGAGGCAATTTCGGTATTTAGATGTTTAATGCGATTGTCATTTTTTTTTTTTTTTTATATATCGTCTTTTCTTTAATTAGGATACCTCTGATCACCACCTTATGCGCTGCCCAGGGCATAACAGGGTTTTCAGTGGTGTCTACGTTAATTTGCCAGTATTCTTTCAGATTATGTAAAATCCTATTCTTAACGAGTTTGGCACTAGATGTGTCATATGTCCACGTCCTAGTTCTCTTGGGGTCTGTTAGATCTCCTAAAGTAAGCGCTGTCAGGGAATGATCTGACCAAACACATGGGTGTATATCTAAGGAATGTATTGCTGGCTGTAATATCTGACTTGTAAACACATAATCTATTTTTGAGTAGCTGTCGTGTGGTGTTGAATAATATGTAGTGTCTCCTAGCCCCCCATGCAGTACCTGCCATGTATCCTGTAGCGTGTGTTGATCCAACAATCCCAGAATATTTTTAGCAATACTTTTCTGTCTCTGTTTTTTCTTAGATTGTTGGTTGGCTGTTTGTCTAGTCAATGATTGTAGGTCAATGTTAAAATCCCCTGCCAAGATTATTCTTAGTCTAGACCAGTCAGTTAACAAATTGGAAATGATATTAAAAAATTTGTCTTGTTCATTTGGGGCGTATATATTACATAGAAGTACCTCTACATTTCCCAAACGGCCAAATACCAAAAGGTATCTACCCTCCTTATCAGATATAGTCTCTTTATGAATAAAAGGTATCGAGGAGTGTATTAAAATAGAGACTCCTCTTTTTTTGGAATCTAAGGCAGAGTTAAACTGCATTGAGTAGTCTCTTGCCCAATATTTGGGGATAGTATAGTATCTTTCAGAAAGTGAGTCTCCTGAAGATAAATAATATTGGCCTTCAGGCGTCTATAATTTGACATGGCTGTCCTCCTTTTTACATCAGTGTTCAAACCTCTCGCGTTATGCGAGATCAAAACTATCTTAGGTAGTATCATTATAATATTTGTACCAACATTGCACCCTAATCCTACCTTTGGCAGCAGGAACCCCGAATGGCAAACCTCCTTTTGAGCATAAGAGCCGTTCTCTATAACCTGAAAGTATAAGCATGGCTACTTCCCTCTTCGTTCCCTGTCCTCTTAACTGTCTTTTCAGCTTCCTAGAACCCTGTAGAACATTTCCACAAGGTGAGCATAGTATGGTCATACAACATTTCATGCATTAATATATTAATAGCATGAACAAACAAATATAAGAACATAACAACAAATAATAACTAAACATTTGAATACAATTATGTCGAAACCAGCAGATGATACCTGTACTGTGCAATTCCAACATGGATTTCCAACTTTACATCACTTACAACAAGTGAAGAGTCCAAGTCTAACTTGTGAGTCTAGATCTTAATTGACCTCTTGGTCATTTTCAGTATCACCCGGGGCAAAAAGTGATCCACATGTTATGGTAGAAAGTAAAGGCATTCTCGGCTATGACGGTCATGCGCTATATGAGTGTCTCATGTTTTAGATTTCTTTTTATTTGTCACTTTCTTCCACTTTGATCTTTGGGGCTTCGCCTTTGATGAAGGTGTATCGGAAGAGGTAGATGCCGATTCCGCCCTCAAGATGTCGGGTGGTTCCAAGTCTAGGAACTTACAGATGTCTGGGATCTCCTCAGTGGTTTTAATAGTAGACATTCTGCCATTTCGCATCACATGCAGTGCGAAGGGAAAGCCCCATCTGTAGGGTATATTCTTTTTCCTTAGGAGAATAGTGAGAGGTTTCAGCGCATATCTTTTTTGTAGTGTTTTGACGCAAAGGTCCTGGAAAAACTGGATAATATTTCCCTGAAACTTAAATGTGGGGTTTTGTCTAGCGGCCAATAGTATCTTTTCTCTGTCAGGGAACCGTAGGAGTTTAATAATAACATCTCTCGATGGCTGATCCGCTTTGGGTTTCGCTTTAAGGGCTCTGTGTGCCCTCTCGATTTGGGTATTCAGAGTCCATCGGTCCTCCCATTATAGCATGAAATAGCTGCTGGAGATAGCTGTGTAGATCTTCTGCTCCGATTGACTCAGGGATTCCTTTGAGCCTAATATTAGAGCGTCTGCTTCGGTTCTCCAGGTCTTCAATTTTTTCTTCTAGATCCTGTATGTTTTGGTTGTGTGAGTCAAGAGTTTGGGAAACTGTTGTAATCTCCTCTCCCATTTCTTCTGTGGCTGTTTCTAAGGAGTCTACTCGAGTTCCCAACTCTAGTATCTCTGTTTTAATGTCCGTAAGACTATTGGTGACTGTGGCTTGGAAGCTATCCATCTTCTCCCACAGTTTTTCAAAATTAGAAGCTATATCCTGTTTGGATACCAGGCCCTGCAAATCTGCTTTGGTTACGGGAGTTAGTTCTTCAGACTCCTCCTCATTATCGGAATCTATATCTTCCTCAGTTTCCGCCAGAACATGTTCTTGGGACTTAGTGATCTTAGAAGTTTTGAAAAAGGTATCTACTGATAAGGGTTTTGGCCCTCTGTCCCCTTTGGAAACTTTTCTTGTAGCCATAGTGCTTGTGATGAAAGTTCAGCTGTTCTATGTTATTTGTGCCTTGACGGTGCTTTCTGCTTAACGAGTATTTCTAGATTTCCCCACTTCTCATTTGAAGAGGTTTTTATCTGCCAAGACCTCTGCTAGATATTTATGTAGAGATACATTTGCAGACTCTCTATCTCTCTTCACTCATTCCAATCATCAGCTTAATTGTTCAATGCCTTGCCCTTCATAGCTTTTGGGTGCATTTCTGCAGACTTGACTCTCTTGTAGTAAGAGTGAGTGAAAGGTGGCGATGTTGCAAGTAATGCAGTAGTGGGTTAGGGGTTATATTAAAGCATCCATGTCGGGCCGCCTCAGCACAGTGTATTTCAAGTAACTACATCGCACACAAAAAAAAGAGATGCTTCAGGAGGCTTTTTTTTTATGTCCTTTTTCTTTCCCTTTGCTGTATCAGCAACAATACCACAATATTCTTTAGCCAGTAAACTTAAATGTCCCAAAGCAGTTCTATGTAAATAACCCCCACCTAATTCACAGTTCACTTTGTTTTGCAGTTTTCAAACAACCAAAAAAGAAAAAATTACTTTGTGCAGTTTAAATGTATTAGCGCTTGTTGCGCACTTACAAGACCCACGTGGCTGGTGTTAGGGGATAACACTTATAGGAGAGGCTGTCAGGGAGTGAGATATATTAGTGTAACACAAATTACTTGTAGAGTATATCAGGTCTGATCAGTGCAGGGTCACTTTAAGGTGTGATTAGTCAGCAGAGAATCCTGAGGTTTGCACTATTTTTGCTACAGGTGTTTACTCTCTCTCCCTTGGGGAGGTGTCTCTATCAGACGATTGAGGGGAAAGGAATTGGTGTATGACCCACAGGCACAACGGTCCTGCAGGAAAGGGAAGGGAGAGAAAGTATGTGCAAGTTCCCCTAGTTGCAAGAAGTGTGTGAATAACTCAAGTGCAGATCCTAGTTGCTCTAGATCTAATAAGGATTTTAGTTATAGCTTTATAAAGTCCACGTGGGTTGCAGACTTATAACAGTTGGTTGATAAAGCTGTAATTTTTATATAACTGTCAGCTATTTGTTGTGCTGTGTTCCTTTAAATATGTACAAAGTAGCTAGGACAGTTTCCCAATCGCTTTGGTTCAGTATCAGGACTGGATATTTTATAAGAGTCCCAGATTCTGCCTTTATGAGTACTATGCAGCTCCGGCTGTTCACAGAGTGCTTACAAAATGGCGTTTCGCGCCACAGTAAAATTGCAGTCAAAATAATATCCTCTCTGTATTGTCCTGTGGCAGAGGCTGCTAGAGGTTAAACCCCGTATGTGTTATCCGATGCAGTCAAGCTGCCGGTCACTCTCACTTATAACCCTGGGTTTCTAGGGGTTTTAAAGATGATGTCCCCCTAAATGTTCTGTCTCCTGATGCGGTAATGAGAGTTGTGCTCCGGAGCGGATCCCCGACCCTCCGGAGCAAGATGAAGCAGGTGATTTAGCGTGGGCTAGAGTGTAGGGGAGTTTGTATGGATGGGAGCTGTATGTTAAGAACTAAGTGTTGTGGGGTTCTCACCTCTGTTCCGACAGAGCTCTCACCGCCAGCGGCCTCCACGCTCTAGATGTCCTGCAGCAATATCGGTAATGCAGCTGGTCCGGTTTGTTTGACAGCGATCTGTCAGTCCATGTCTAGCTAGGGCTGATTGCCTGAGGGTATCCACACAGTCCCAGAGGTCAGGGCTTTCTTTTAGTAGGAAAAATATACTCATTTAATAGATCACCATAGAGGAGCTCTTAGGAATGGCGACTGATCTGTACGGCAGTTAGCTCCGCCCCCAGGGGGGAGTATTTAAAGGGACACTGAACCCCAATTTTTTCTTTAGTAATTCAGATAGAGCATGCAACTTTCTAATTTACTCCTATTATCAAATTTTCTTAATTCTCTTGGTATCTTTATTTTAAATGCAAGAATGTAAGTTTAGATGCTGGCCCATTTTTGGTGAACACACTGTTTTTCTTGCTGATTGGTGGATAAATTCACCCACCAATAAACAAGTGCTTTCCATGGTTCTAAACCAAAAAAATAGCTTAGATGCCTTCTTTTTTAAATAAAGATAGCAAGAGAACGAAGAAAAATTGATAATAGGAGTAAATTAGAAAGTTGCTTAAAATTGAGAGCTCTATCTGAATCAAGAAAGAAAAAATTGGGTTCAGTGTCCCTTTAAGCGTTTGGCTGGGGTGTCTTTGCCTCCTCCTGGTGGCCAGGTTCAGTATTTCCCAACAGTAAGGAATGATGCAGTGGACTCTCCTCATACAGAAGGAAATGAATTATCAAGTAAGCATAATTTATGTTTTTCCTTTTGTTTATTATTACTCTGAAATATTTGCAACACAGTTTAATGTTCTAACCTGCTTATTTAACTTTTTATGGCATGTTACTTTCTGGTTTGCTGTGTCTATTATTAGTGAGGCTAAGCTACTGTAGTTCATAAATGGATGTCCGTGTTTGCATGGCTGCAAACAAAGCCAACGTTAATCCTCTTTAGCCACTTAGCCACATATGTTTCATTTCCAGAAGCATTTTCTGCTTGCCATGCTAGAATAGAGGTTTGTTAAAAGTGCAGATGCTCTGGGGTTTTTTAACCTCTAGACATTAAACAATAATATGTGCATTTTAGTTGTTGTTACTCATTAATTTTGTTATAATTTGCAGTATGTATGCTTATGTTAAAGGGACATGATACTCATACATTTGTTTGTTTTTTCCTCCATCTAAAAGAGAATCTTTTTTTAACTTCCTATTTTGTTTCACTTTTAAATATAAACTGCTTTTACTTAACCATTTGTTTTCATCAAAATATATTTATAACATGTTTAAAGGGATATGAAACCCAACATTTTTCTTATGTGATTCAGATAAAGCATACATTTTAAACCACTTTCTAATTTTACTTCTATTATCAAATTTTCTTCATTCCCTTGGTATCTTTTGTTGAAAATCAGGGATATATGCTTAGGAGCTGGCCCATTTATGGAGCGCTATATGGCAGCAGTTTTGCAAGAATGTGTTATCCATTTGCAAGAGCACTAGATGGCAGCACTATTTCCTGCCATATAGTGCTCCGGGCTACCTATCAAGGAACTTAGAAAATCAAGGCATTAAGCAAATTTGATAATAGAAGAATATTGGAAACTTTTTTTTAAATTGTATGCTCTGTGTGAATTACAAAAGAAAATGTTTGGCTTTCATATCCCTATAACTATTACCCTTTCATATAAACAGAATTTTGGGCACAGTATCCCTTTACTTTTCTTCATTTTATCTTAAACCGGACATTTCAAGATTAGTTTTGTTTTTCAGGGGTAAAACACAGATCATTTTATCACTGCACAATTGATTACATGTAACTAACATATTAGAACTTTTTGTTTTTGTACTTTTATGTCAATTTTAACAAATAAAATTACACAATGCAAATAAAATAAAAGGTAAACGATAACAAAAACCATTTCTGTCCCAAATGCGATATGAGGAAGTTTTCATCCACAATTGTCGGCTGCCTTATGTAAGGGGGAACGCTCTCCAAAGAAGCAGCAATCCTTTGTGTAGCTCTCGTGTTAAACAATGAATCATGATTCATTGTTTACATTGGCAGCGTAGACGGACGAAATTCTGGGGTGTGCATTTTCTACTATGTAGAGTGTGGGTGGGACTGCTCTGTCACTACACTACAGAAAAATAGAATTAATGCAATAAAAAAAGCTAAGTTTCATCATTTTACATCTCACAAACAAGTCAACATAGCGGTTTAGATTTTATGATAAAGCTTACATTTTTTTTTTTAAATTAGATAGAATTTACTATCACTTTAATCTTCAATTACTAGTCCAGCATTTTTTACAGGGCAAGGTGGGGGTGCAATGCCGTCCTTTATGTTGGGTAATAAGCCAGCTCCCAAGACCTGGATTAAAATATTAAAGGGGCAGTATACTGTAAAATAGTTTTTCCCTTAATGTGTTTTCAATGACTTGTACGAGCTGCAGAGTAGAAAATGTATGAGAAATTGAATTTTCAGGGTTATTTTTTGTGTGTATATGAATTTGCTGGTTTTATGATTTTAACCCACAGATTATTAAAATAGGTTGAACATGCAGGTAATATCAGATCTCATCATGTTATCACTTTTATTTAAGCACACTTGCTTCCTTATCTTATATTTGTCTGCATAATACTTAATAGAACAATGGAAAATTAACATTTAATTGCTTAACTTTCCTGCACCCCACTAGGACTGTAATTTCCTCTGCTGAATATGTTCACTTAGGCTTGTCAAAAGCCTAGACTACAGTATAGAAACGTTCAGTATAGGTGGGGATACCACAGGCTATATCAGCTATTTCAAATGCTGAAATAAGGGTAAACAAGCTACTTGTAAACAATTTAATACACTCCAGCAGGTAAAATGGATCACTGGGAACAATTTAAAAGGAAGAAAATTTTTGGGTAAACTGTCCCTTTAACTACGTAAGACACTTAAGAAATTGCCCAGACCTTGCGGTAAAAGAAACCATAAATTATGCCAGCTGCAATTTTAAATGTCTCCTCAGACCTTTATTGTAGAAAGATAAAATCCACTTTAAAGACATTAAACAACTCTTGCATAAAACAATTTGCAGCATTTTCAAAACCTAGGTTAAAGATTTTGCTTTTTGGCCTCTCTAGGTAGTGTGGAACAAAGCAGATTTTTTTGTTTTTTACACAAACTCAACAGGTGTTTAATGTTTCTTAAGAAATTAACTTTCCACCAGAAGAATACCTTAAAGAGACAGCATGCACCAATTGTCATATAACTGCATGTAATAGACATTACTATAAAGAAGAATATGCACAGATACTGATTTAAAAATCCAGTATAAAACTGTTTAAAAACTTACTGAGAAGCTTCCAATTTAGCACTGTTGATGATGAGGTTAGGCTGGGACACCCACTGAAAGGGGCTAAGAGCAGACACTCCCATGCATATGAAAAGACCCATCATACAAACAGAAGCAGTCTGAAGTCTGTATACATCAGTATATATCTAAAACTTTGGGGCTTGGTTAGGAGTCTGAATATTAGCTCAATGTTATTTAAAAATAAAACTATTCTTTGGTACAAAAACACTCCCAGATGAGCTATATAAATGGATCATCTACAAAACATTTTTGCAAAGAAAAATTTAGTGTACAATGTCCCTTTTTAAAGGGACAGCAAACACCTTGAGAATTTTATATGACTTTTATATAGCAAAGTTCTGTCATTATGCATAACAATTTTAGTTATTTTACCCCTTTTCACATAATTTAGCTTTGACAATTGAGTGATTTCTAACTCCCAGAACTTGAAATATACCCTGCAGAGGTTTTTAAGGCTAACTCTACTACATATCTGTCCCTAAGGGGCTTTATCGGATAACAAATGCCAAACAATGCATTTTATACTAACAGATACATTGGCTAGCCTTGTCTGTGAACTAAACCTCAGATTCCTTCAAATAAATCAAACTGTCAGTGGAGTTTGGCTATTGAAAAATAATTGAAGTAAAAAAGATGTTAATTTGTTTTAAAAGTGTTAAGACATAGCTGATATGTCATTCTATAGCAACAAAACAGAAATGCCTCATTACAATGTGCATCCCAAATACTAGCTGCAAGTAATGGTGACTGGCTGGGTTGTGCAACTGCTACTGCCATTTGTCTCAGAACCTGCACATTTCTGTGGCTCTGGTTTCCATTTAATCAGTTTTGACATGTTTATTTGCAGCTTTTTCATATGCATGATATAAAGTATTTGAGTTTAATCTAATGTTTTTTTTAGGTCACCTGTTTTGCGGTGGTTAATAAAGAAACAGCCCAAATTGCTGAGCTTGTTGCACGCCAGAGAAGTTCAAAAAAGAAAGCTGGAGGGCAAGTGAACTGCTATATGAGGCTGAAATCTAGCTCTTCTGTCACACACATAGGTAATGTGTATGTGTTTAATGTAAATTGGCAGCCATGATCATAGCTTGAATTATATGAATGTTAATCCATAAAGTGGTCTACGCTACATCTAATGTTTCCAAACCCCATTAAAGGGATACTGAACCCACATTTTTTCTTTCATGATTCCGACAGAGCATGCAATTTTAAGCAACTTTCTAATTTACTCCTTTTATCCATTTTTCTTTGTTTTCTTGCTATCTTTATTTAAAAAGGCAGGAATGCGAGCTTACGAGCCGGCCCATTTTTGGTTCAGCGCCCTGGATAGCGCTTGCTGATTGGTGAATACCATTTAGCCACCAATCAGCAAGAACAACCTAGGTGCTGAACCAAAGATGGGCCGGTTTGTAAGCTTATGTTCCTGATTTTTTAAATAAAGATACCAAGAGAACGAAGAAAAATTGATAGGAGTAAATTAAAAAGTTGCTTAAAATTGCATGCTCTATCTGAATCATGAAAGAAAAAATGTGGGTTCAGTATCCCTTTAAATTTCTTGGAGTCAAATCAAAACAGGTATATTTATAGCAATACTGCAGTTAAAGGGACAGTATGCTATAAAATAGTTTTTCCCTTAATGTGTTTCCAATTACTTTTTTTTTTACCAGCTGCAGAGTATAAAATGTATGAGATTTGCTGTTTAACCCCTTAGTGACCAGAGCACTTTTCCATTTTCTGTCCGTTTGGGACCAAGGCTATTTTCTCCTGTTAAGTGTAGTCAGTCCACGGGTCATCCATTACTTATGGGATATTAACTCCTCCCTAACAGGAAGTGCAAGAGGATCACCCAAGCAGAGCTGCTATATAGCTCCTCCCCTCTACGTCACACCCAGTCATTCTCTTGCACCTTACTAATAGATAGGATGTGTGAGAGGAGTGTGGTTATTAAATTTTAGTTTTTTATTACTTCAATCAAAAGTTTGTTGTTTTAAACAGCACCGGAGTGTGTTGTTTCTTCTCAGGCAGTATTAGAAGAAGAATCTACCTGAGTTTGTGTATGATCTTAGCGGACGTAACTAAGATCCATTTGCTGTTCTCGGCCATTCTGAGGAGCGAGGTAACTTCAGAACAGGGGACAGCGGGCAGGGTTCACCTGCAAAGAGGTATGTTGCAGTATATTATTTTCTAAGGAATGGAATTGACTGAGAAAATACTGCTAATACCAATATAATGTAAGTGCAGCCTTAAATGCAGTAGTAGCAACTGGTATCAGGCTGTTATGTATGTATGTTGGCACTAAAGTATTTCTGGGGAATGGCACTTCACTAAGAAAATACGGTATACATATAACTTATAGCCTTTCTGCAGTGATAGCGACTAGCAATAGGCTTTTATTATTATTTCATATATTTAAAACGTTTACTGGCAGGTTAATCGTTTTTCTCTCTGAGGTACTTGGTGAAAATTTATGGGCATTATTTTCCACTTGGCTGTCGTTTATTTTGAATAAAATCAGTTTACTGGCTTCCCCACTGCTGTATTATGAGTGGGAGGGGCCTATTTTGGCGCTTTTACTACGCATTAAAAATTCAGTCACAGTCTTCCTTATTCTCCCTGCATGATCCAGGACGTCTCTACAGAGCTCAGGGGTCTCCAAAACTAGTTTGAGGGAGGTAATCACTCACAGCAGACCTGTGAGACTGTGCTTTGACTGTGATAAAAACGTATTTATTTGATTTGTCAATCGTTTTTTGATATTAAGGGGTTAATAATCCATTTTCTGATGGGTGCTATCCTTTGCTAAATTAATGCATTTCATATGAAAAATTGATTGCTATAACTAAACCGGTTCATTGTTATATCAAAGTGACAGTTTTTTTGTGTGCTTCTTAAAGGCACAGTAACGTTTTTTATATTGCTTGTAAATTCATTTGAAAAGTATTTTCCAAGCTTGCTAGTCTAATTGCTAGTTTGTTTAAACATGTCTGACACAGAGGAATCTCTTTGTGCAATATGTTCAAAGGCCAAGGTGGAGCCCAATAGAAATTTATGTACTAATTGCATTGATGCTACTTTAAATAAAAGCCAATCTGTACAAGTTAAGCAAAATTCACCAGGGAACGAGGGGGAAGTTATGCCGACTAACTTGCCTCATGTGTCAGTACCTGCATCTCCCGCTCAGGAGGTGCGTGATATTGTAACGCCAAGTACATCAGGGCGGCCATTACAAATCACTTTACAAGACATGGCTAATGTTATGACTGAAGTTTTATCTAAATTGCCAGAACTTAGGGGTAAACGAGACCACTCTGGGGTGAGAACAGAGTGCGCTGATAATGCTAGGGCCATGTCTGATACTGCGTCACAAGAGAGCTTCATTCTGTGGGTGACGGATCTGATCCAAATAAACTGGATTCAGACATTTCAAATTTTAAATTTAAGCTGGAAAACCTCCGTGTATTACTAGGGGAGGTGTTAGCGGCTCTGAATGATTGTAACACGGTTGCAATCCCAGAGAAAATATGTAGGTTGGATAAATATTTTGCGGTACCGACGTGTACTGACGTTTTTCCTATACCTAAGAGACTTACTGAAATTGTTACTAAGGAGTGGGATAGACCCGGTGTGCCTTTCTCACCCCCTCCTATATTCAGAAAAATGTTTCCAATAGACGCCACCACACGGGACTTATGGCAAACGGTCCCTAAGGTGGAGGGAGCAGTTTCTACTTTAGCTAAGCGTACCACTATCCCGGTGGAGGATAGCTGTGCCTTTTCAGATCCAATGGATAAAAAGTTAGAGGGTTACCTTAAGAAAATGTTTGTTCAACAAGGTTTTATATTGCAACCCCTTGCATGCATTGCGCCTGTCACGGCTGCGGCGGCATTTTGGTTTGAGTCTCTGGAAGAGACCCTTGACACAGCTCCATTGGATGAGATTACACACAAGCTTAAAGCCCTTAAGCTAGCTAATTCATTTATTTCTGATGCCATAGTACACTTAACTAAACTTACGGCTAAGAATTCCGGATTCGCCATTCAGGCGCGCAGAGCGCTGTGGCTAAAATCCTGGTCAGCTGATGTGACTTCTAAATCTAAATTGCTTAACATACCTTTCAAGGGGCAGTCATTATTCGGTCCCGGTTTGAAAGAAATTATCGCTGACATTACGGGAGGTAAGGGCCATGCCCTGCCTCAAGACAGAGCCAAACCAAGGGCTAGACAGTCTAATTTTCGTGCCTTTCGTAACTTCAAGGCAGGAGCAGCATCAACTTCCTCTGCTCCAAAACAGGAAGGAACTGTTGCTCGCTACAGACAAGGCTGGAAACCTAACCAGACCTGGAACAAGGGCAAGCAGGCCAGAAAACCTGCTGCTGCCCCTAAGACAGCATGAAGTGAGGGCCCCCGATCCGGAAACGGATCTAGTTGGGGGCAGACTTTCTCTCTTCGCCCAGGCTTGGGCAAGAGATGTCCAGGATCCCTGGGCGTTGGAGATCATATCTCAGGGATATCTTCTGGACTTCAAAGCTTCTCCTCCACAAGGGAGATTTCATCTTTCAAGGTTGTCAACAAACCAGATAAAGAAAGAGGCGTTTCTACGCTGTGTACAAGATCTTTTACTAATGGGAGTGATCCATCCGGTTCCGCGGTCGGAACACGGACAAGGGTTTTACTCAAATCTGTTTGTGGTTCCCAAGAAAGAAGGAACCTTCAGACCAATATTGGATTTAAAGATCCTAAACAAATTCCTAAGAGTTCCATCGTTCAAAATGGAAACTATTCGGACAATCTTACCCATGATCCAAAGGGGTCAGTACATGACCACAGTGGATTTAAAGGATGCCTACCTTCACATACCGATTCACAAGGATCATTACCGGTATCTAAGGTTTGCCTTCCTAGACAGGCATTACCAGTTTGTAGCTCTTCCCTTCGGGTTAGCTACGGCTCCAAGAATCTTTACAAAGGTTCTGGGTTCTCTTCTGGCGGTACTAAGACCGCGAGGAATATCGGTAGCTCCGTACCTAGACGACATTCTGATACAAGCGTCAAGTTTCCAAACTGCCAAGTCTCATACAGAGTTAGTACTGGCATTTCTAAGGTCACATGGGTGGAAAGTGAACGAAGAAAAACAGAATTTATGTTTACCTGATAAATTACTTTCTCCAACGGTGTGTCCGGTCCACGGCGTCATCCTTACTTGTGGGATATTCTCTTCCCCAACAGGAAATGGCAAAGAGCCCAGCAAAGCTGGTCACATGATCCCTCCTAGGCTCCGCCTACCCCAGTCATTCGACAGACGTTAAGGAGGAATATTTGCATAGGAGAAACCATATGAAACCGTGGTGACTGTAGTTAAAGAAAATAAATTATCAGACCTGATTAAAAAACCAGGGCGGGCCGTGGACCGGACACACCGTTGGAGAAAGTAATTTATCAGGTAAACATAAATTCTGTTTTCTCCAACATAGGTGTGTCCGGTCCACGGCGTCATCCTTACTTGTGGGAACCAATACCAAAGCTTTAGGACACGGATGATGGGAGGGAGCAAATCAGGTCACCTAGATGGAAGGCACCACGGCTTGCAAAACCTTTCTCCCAAAAATAGCCTCAGAAGAAGCAAAAGTATCAAACTTGTAAAATTTGGTAAAAGTGTGCAGTGAAGACCAAGTCGCTGCCCTACATATCTGATCAACAGAAGCCTCGTTCTTGAAGGCCCATGTGGAAGCCACAGCCCTAGTGGAATGAGCTGTGATTCTTTCGGGAGGCTGCCGTCCGGCAGTCTCGTAAGCCAATCTGATGATGCTTTTAATCCAAAAAGAGAGAGAGGTAGAAGTTGCTTTTTGACCTCTCCTTTTACCGGAATAAACAACAAACAAGGAAGATGTTTGTCTAAAATCCTTTGTAGCATCTAAATAGAATTTTAGAGCGCGAACAACATCCAAATTGTGCAACAAACGTTCCTTCTTCGAAACTGGTTTCGGACACAGAGAAGGTACGATAATCTCCTGGTTAATGTTTTTGTTAGAAACAACTTTTGGAAGAAAACCAGGTTTAGTACGTAAAACCACCTTATCTGCATGGAACACCAGATAAGGAGGAGAACACTGCAGAGCAGATAATTCTGAAACTCTTCTAGCAGAAGAAATTGCAACCAAAAACAAAACTTTCCAAGATAATAACTTAATATCAACGGAATGTAAGGGTTCAAACGGAACCCCCTGAAGAACTGAAAGAACTAAGTTGAGACTCCAAGGAGGAGTCAAAGGTTTGTAAACAGGCTTGATTCTAACCAGAGCCTGAACAAAGGCTTGAACATCTGGCACAGCTGCCAGCTTTTTGTGAAGTAACACAGACAAGGCAGAAATCTGTCCCTTCAGGGAACTTGCAGATAATCCTTTTTCCAATCCTTCTTGAAGGAAGGATAGAATCTTAGGAATCTTAACCTTGTCCCAAGGGAATCCTTTAGATTCACACCAACAGATATATCTTTTCCAAATTTTGTGGTAAATCTTTCTAGTTACAGGCTTTCTGGCCTGAACAAGAGTATCGATAACAGAATCTGAGAACCCTCGCTTCGATAAGATCAAGCGTTCAATCTCCAAGCAGTCAGCTGGAGTGAGACCGGATTCGGATGTTCGAACGGACCTTGAACAAGAAGGTCTCGTCTCAAAGGTAGCTTCCATGGTGGAGCCGATGACATATTCACCAGATCTGCATACCAAGTCCTGCGTGGCCATGCAGGAGCTATCAAGATCACCGACGCCCTTTCCTGCTTGATCCTGGCTACCAGCCTGGGGATGAGAGGAAACGGCGGGAATACATAAGCTAGTTTGAAGGTCCAAGGTGCTACTAGTGCATCCACTAGAGCCGCCTTGGGATCCCTGGATCTGGACCCGTAGCAAGGAACTTTGAAGTTCTGACGAGAGGCCATCAGATCCATGTCTGGAATGCCCCACAGTTGAGTGACTTGGGCAAAGATTTCCGGATGGAGTTCCCACTCCCCCGGATGCAATGTCTGACGACTCAGAAAATCCGCTTCCCAATTTTCCACTCCTGGGATGTGGATAGCAGACAGGTGGCAGGAGTGAGACTCCGCCCATAGAATGATTTTGGTCACTTCTTCCATCGCCAGGGAACTCCTTGTTCCCCCCTGATGGTTGATGTACGCAACAGTTGTCATGTTGTCTGATTGAAACCGTATGAACTTGGCCCTCGCTAGCTGAGGCCAAGCCTTGAGAGCATTGAATATCGCTCTCAGTTCCAGAATATTTATCGGTAGAAGAGATTCTTCCCGAGACCAAAGACCCTGAGCTTTCAGGGATCCCCAGACCGCGCCCCAGCCCATCAGACTGGCGTCGGTCGTGACAATGACCCACTCTGGTCTGCGGAAGGTCATCCCTTGTGACAGGTTGTCCAGGGACAGCCACCAACGGAGTGAGTCTCTGGTCCTCTGATTTACTTGTATCCTCAGAGACAAGTTTGTATAGTCCCCATTCCACTGACTGAGCATGCACAGTTGTAATGGTCTTAGATGAATGCGCGCAAAAGGAACTATGTCCATTGCCGCTACCATCAAACCTATCACTTCCATGCACTGCGCTATGGAAGGAAGAGGAACGGAATGAAGTATCCGACAAGAGTCTAGAAGTTTTGTTTTTCTGGCCTCTGTCAGAAAAATCCTCATTTCTAAGGAGTCTATTATTGTCCCCAAGAAGGGAACCCTTGTTGACGGAGATAGAGAACTCTTTTCCACGTTCACTTTCCATCCGTGAGATCTGAGAAAGGCCAGGACAATGTCCGTGTGAGCCTTTGCTTGAGGAAGGGACGACGCTTGAATCAGAATGTCGTCCAAGTAAGGTACTACAGCAATGCCCCTTGGTCTTAGCACAGCTAGAAGGGACCCTAGTACCTTTGTGAAAATCCTTGGAGCAGTGGCTAATCCGAAAGGAAGCGCCACGAACTGGTAATGCTTGTCCAGGAATGCGAACCTTAGGAACCGATGATGTTCCTTGTGGATAGGAATATGTAGATACGCATCCTTTAAATCCACCGTGGTCATGAATTGACCTTCCTGGATGGAAGGAAGAATTGTTCGAATGGTTTCCATTTTGAACGATGGAACCTTGAGAAACTTGTTTAAGATCTTGAGATCTAAGATTGGTCTGAACGTTCCCTCTTTTTTGGGAACTATGAACAGATTGGAGTAGAACCCCATCCCTTGTTCTCCTAATGGAACAGGATGAATCACTCCCATTTTTAACAGGTCTTCTACACAACGTAAGAATGCCTGTCTTTTTATGCGGTCTGAAGACAACTGAGACCTGTGGAACCTCCCCCTTGGGGGAAGCCCCTTGAATTCCAGAAGATAACCTTGGGAGACTATTTCTAGCGCCCAAGGATCCAGAACATCTCTTGCCCAAGCCCGAGCAAAGAGAGAGAGTCTGCCCCCCACCAGATCCGGTCCCGGATCGGGGGCCAACATTTCATGCTGTCTTGGTAGCAGTGGCAGGTTTCTTGGCCTGCTTTCCCTTGTTCCAGCCTTGCATTGGTCTCCAAGCTGGCTTGGCTTGAGAAGTATTACCCTCTTGCTTAGAGGACGTAGCACTTTGGGCTGGTCCGTTTCTACGAAAGGGACGAAAATTAGGTTTATTTTTGGCCTTGAAAGGCCGATCCTGAGGAAGGGCATGGCCCTTACCCCCAGTGATATCAGAGATAATCTCTTTCAAGTCAGGGCCAAACAGCGTTTTCCCCTTGAAAGGAATGTTAAGTAGCTTGTTCTTTATTACTGCAATTGTTAAACACTAAAAAACTCTAAGCCATCTCCGTGGAGATGTTGCCTGTACAACGGCAAAGAGAATGACTGGGGTAGGCGGAGCCTAGGAGGGATCATGTGACCAGCTTTGCTGGGCTCTTTGCCATTTCCTGTTGGGGAAGAGAATATCCCACAAGTAAGGATGACGCCGTGGACCGGACACACCTATGTTGGAGAAAGAGTTCTCTATTGCCACTCACAAGAGTTCCCTTCTTAGGGACTCTCATAGATTCTGTAGAAATGAAGATTTACCTGACAGAGGACAGGTTAACAAAACTTCTAAATGCTTGCCGGATCCTTCATTCCATTCCACACCCGTCAGTGGCTGAATGCATGGAGGTAATCGGCTTAATGGTAGCGGCAATGGACATAGTACCTTTTGCACGCCTGCATCTCAGACCGCTGCAATTGTGCATGCTAAGTCAGTGGAATGGGGATTACTCAGATTTGTCCCCTATGCTGAATCTGGATCAAGAGACCAGAGATTCTCTTCTGTGGTGGCTTTCTCGGCCACATCTGTCCAGAGGGATGCCCTTCAGCAGGCCAGACTGGACAATTGTAACAACAGACGCCAGCCTACTAGGTTGGGGCGCTGTCTGGAATTCCCTGAAGGCTCAGGGATCATGGACTCAGGAGGAGAGTCTCCTTCCAATAAACATTCTGGAATTGAGAGCAGTTCTCAATGCCCTTCTGACTTGGCCTCAGTTAGCAACTCTGAGGTTCATCAGGTTTCAGTCGGACAACATCACGACTGTGGCTTACATCAACCATCAGGGAGGGACAAGGAGTTCCCTAGCGATGATGGAAGTTTCAAAGATAATTCGCTGGGCAGAGTCTCACTCTTGCCACCTGTCAGCGATCCACATCCCAGGCGTGGAGAACTGGGAGGCGGATTTCCTAAGTCGCCAGACTTTTCATCCGGGGGAGTGGGAACTTCATCCGGAGGTCTTTGCCCAAATACTTCGACGTTGGGGCAAACCAGATATGGATCTCATGGCGTCTCGCCAGAACGCCAAGCTTCATTGTTACGGGTCCAGATCAAGGGACCCGGGAGCGGTCCTGATAGATGCTCTGACAGCACCTTGGACCTTCAAGATGGCTTATGTGTTTCCACCCTTCCCGATGCTTCCTCGATTGATTGCCAGGATCAAACAGGAGAAAGCATCGGTGATTCTAATAGCGCCTGCGTGGCCACGCAGGACCTGGTATGCAGATCTAGTGGACATGTCATCCTGTCCACCTTGGTCGCTGCCTCTGAAACAGGACCTTCTAATTCAGGGTCCTTTCAAACATCAAAATCTAATTTCTCTGAAGCTGACTGCATGGAGATTGAACGCTTGATTCTATCAAAGCGTGGATTTTCGGAGTCAGTAATTGATACCTTTAATACAGGCTAGGAAACCTGTTACCAGGAAAATTTACCATAAGATATGGCGTAAATATTTACACTGGTGCGAATCCAAGAGTTACTCATGGAGTAAGGTTAGGATTCCTAGGATATTGTCTTTTCTACAAGAAGGTTTAGAAAAGGGTTTATCTGCAAGTTCTTTAAAGGGACAGATCTCAGCTCTGTCCATCCTTTTACACAAACGTCTGTCAGAAGTTCCAGACGTTCAGGCTTTTTGTCAGGCTTTGGCCAGGATTAAGCCTGTGTTTAAGACTGTTGCTCCACCGTGGAGCTTAAACTTAGTTCTTAACGTTTTACAGGGTGTTCCGTTTGAACCCCTTCATTCCATTGATATCAAGCTGTTATCTTGGAAAGTTCTGTTTTTAATGGCTATTTCCTCGGCTCGTAGAGTCTCTGAGTTATCGGCCTTACATTGTGATTCTCCTTATCTGATTTTTCATTCAGACAAGGTAGTTCTGCGTACTAAACCTGGGTTCTTACCTAAGGTAGTCACTAACAAGAATATCAATCAAGAGATTGTTGTTCCATCATTGTGCCCTAACCCTTCTTCAAAGAAGGAACGACTTCTGCACAATCTAGACGTAGTCCGTGCCCTGAAATTTTATTTACAGGCAACTAAAGATTTTCTCCAAACTTCTCCCCTGTTTGTCGTTTATTCTGGACAGAGGAGAGGTCAAAAAGCATCTGCTACCTCTCTCTCTTTTTGGCTTCGTAGCATAATACGTTTAGCCTATGAGACTGCTGGACAGCAGCCTCCTGAAAGAATTACAGCTCATTCTACGAGAGCTGTGGCTTCCACGTGGGCCTTTAAGAATGAGGCCTCTGTTGAACAGATTTGCAAGGCTGCAACTTGGTCTTCTCTTCATACTTTTTCCAAATTTTCCAAATTTGACACTTTTGCTTCTTCTGAGGCTGTTTTTGGGAGAAAGGTTCTTCAGGCAGTGGTTCCTTCCGTGTAAAGATCCTGCCTGTCCCTCCCGTCATCCGTGTACTTTAGCTTTGGTATTGGTATCCCATAAGTAATGGATGACCCGTGGACTGACTACACTTAACAGGAGAAAACATAATTTCTTCTGTTAAGTGTGATCAGTCCACGGGTCATCATTACTTCTGGGATATTACTCCTCCCCAACAGGAAGTGCAAGAGGATTCACCCAGCAGAGCTGCATATAGCTCCTCCCCTCTACGTCACTCCCAGTCATTCTCTTGCACCCAACGACTAGATAGGATGTGTGAGAGGACTATGGTGATTATACTTAGTTTTATATCTTCAATCAAAAGTTTATTATTTTATAATAGCACCGGAGTGTGTTATTACCTCTCTGGCAGAGTTTGAAGAAGAATCTACCAGAGTTTTTTACTATGATTTTAGCCGGAGTAGTTAAGATCATATTGCTGTTTCTCGGCCATCTGAGGAGAGGTAAACTTCAGATCAGGGGACAGCGGGCAGATTAATCTGCAAAGAGGTATGTAGCAGCTTTTATTTTCTGACAATGGAATTGATGAGAAAATCCTGCCATACCGATATAATGTCATGTATGTATATTTTACACTTCAGTATTCTGGGGAATGGTACTTCACTGGAATTACACTGTGTACATAAAACCTTTTAGCCTATTTTGCAGGGACTAGCAACAGGTTTTTTAATAACTCTTAATTTATGTTAAACGTTTTTGCTGGAATGTAAAATCGTTTTCATTTTCTGAGGTACTGAGTGAATAAATGTTTGGGCACTATTTTTCCACTTGGCAGTTGCTTGATCTGTTTTCTGACAGTTTCTGTTCTCCCTCACTGCTGTGTGTGAGGGGGAGGGGCCGTTTTTTGGCGCTTTTGCTACGCATCAAAAAATTTCAGTCAGCAGCTCATTGTATTTCCTGCATGATCCGGTTCATCTCTACAGAACTCAGGGGTCTTCAAAACTTGTTTTGAGGGAGGTAATTCTCACAGCAGAGCTGTGAGATTGTAGTTGACTGTGATAAAAAAACGTTTATTCTGTAATTTTTTTTCTGCTATCAGAGTTAGTTGTCTTTTGCTAATGGGAACAAACCTTTGCTAAAGTTGTGTTGTTTACAAGGATTGATGCTATAACTGTTTCAGTTTATTAATTTTCAACTGTCATAAATCTTCTGTGCTTCTTATAGGCACAGTACGTTTTCATAATATTTTACTAAAATTGTATTCCAAGTTGCAAGTTTATTTGCTAGTGTGTTAAACATGTCTGATTCAGAGGAAGATACCTGTGTTATTTGTTCCAATGCCAAAGTGGAGCCCAATAGAAATTTATGTACTAACTGTATTGATGCTACTTTAAATAAAAGTCAATCTGTACAAATTGAACAAATTTCACCAAACAGCGAGGGGAGAGTTATGCCGACTAACTCTCCTCACGTGTCAGTACCTGCATCTCCCGCTCGGGAGGTGCGCGATATTGTGGCGCCCAGTACATCTGGGCGGCCATTACAGATAACATTACAAGATATGGCTACTGTTATGACTGAAGTTTTGGCTAGATTACCAGAACTAAGAGGCAAGCGTGATCACTCTGGGGTGAGAACAGAGTGCGCTGATAATACTAGGGCCATGTCAGATACTGCGTCACAACTTGCAGAACATGAGGACGGAGAGCTTCATTCTGCGGCTGACGGTTCTGATCCAAACAGATTGGATTCAGATATTTCAAATTTTAAATTTAAGCTGGAGAACCTCCGTGTATTACTAGGGGAGGTGTTAGCGGCTCTGAATGATTGCAACACAGTTGCAATACCAGAGAAAATGTGTAGGTTGGATAAATATTTTGCGGTACCAACGAGTACCGACGTTTTTCCTATACCTAAAAGACTAACTGAAATTATTACTAAAGAGTGGGATAGACCCGGTGTACCGTTCTCACCCCCTCCGATATTTAGAAAAATGTTTCCAATAGACGCCACCACACGGGACTTATGGCAGACGGTCCCTAAGGTGGAGGGAGCAGTTTCTACTTTAGCTAAGCGTACCACTATCCCGGTGGAGGATAGCTGTGCCTTTTCAGATCCAATGGATAAAAAGTTAGAGGGTTACCTTAAGAAAATGTTTGTTCAACAAGGTTTTATATTGCAACCCCTTGCATGCATTGCGCCGGTCACGGCTGCGGCGGCATTCTGGTTTGAGTCGCTGGAAGAGACCATTAATTCAGCTCCTCTGGATGACATTACGGACAAGCTTAGAGTCCTTAAACTAGCTAATTCATTCATTTCGGAGGCCGTAGTACATTTAACTAAACTTACGGCTAAGAATTCAGGATTCGCCATTCAGGCACGCAGAGCACTGTGGCTAAAATCCTGGTCAGCTGATGTTACTTCTAAGTCTAAATTACTTAATATACCTTTTAAAGGGCAGACCTTATTTGGGCCTGGTTTGAAAGAAATTATCGCTGACATTACAGGAGGTAAAGGCCACGCCCTGCCTCAAGACAGGGCCAAACCTAAGGCCAGACAGTCTAATTTTCGTTCCTTTCGGAATTTCAAAGCAGGAGCAGCATCAACTTCCTCTGCTCCAAAACAAGAAGGATCTGTTGCTCGCTACAGACAAGGCTGGAGACCTAACCAGTCTTGGAACAAGGGCAAGCAGGCCAGGAAACCTGCTGCTGCCCCTAAAACAGCATGAATTGAGGGCCCCCGATCCGGGATCGGATCTAGTGGGGGGCAGACTTTCTCTCTTCGCCCAGGCTTGGGCAAGAGATGTCCAGGATCCCTGGGCGCTAGAGATAATATCTCAGGGATACCTTCTGGACTTCAAATACTCTCCTCCAAGAGAGAGATTTCATCTGTCAAGGTTGTCATCAAACCAAACAAAGAAGGAGGCGTTTCTACGCTGCGTACAAGAGCTTTTGTTAATGGGAGTAATCCATCCAGTTCCACGGTCGGAACAGGGACAAGGGTTTTACTCAAATCTGTTTGTGGTCCCCAAAAAAGAGGGAACTTTCAGACCAATCCTGGACTTAAAGATCCTAAACAAATTCCTAAGAGTTCCATCGTTCAAGATGGAGACTATTCGGACAATTTTACCCATGATCCAAAAGGGTCAGTACATGACCACAGTGGATTTAAAGGATGCTTACCTTCACATACCGATTCACAAAGATCATTACCGGTACCTAAGGTTTGCCTTCCTAGACAGGCATTACCAGTTTGTAGCTCTTCCATTCGGATTGGCTACAGCTCCAAGAATCTTCACAAAGGTTCTGGGTGCTCTTCTGGCGGTACTAAGACCGCGGGGAATCTCGGTAGCTCCGTACCTAGACGACATTCTGATACAAGCTTCAAGCTTTCAAACTGCCAAGTCTCATACAGAGTTAGTACTGGCATTTCTAAGGTCACATGGATGGAAGGTGAACGAAAAGAAAAGTTCACTCGTTCCACTCACAAGAGTTCCCTTTCTGGGGACTCTTATAGATTCTGTAGAAATGAAGATTTACCTGACAGAAGACAGGTTAACAAGACTTCAAAGTGCTTGCCGCACCCTTCATTCCATTCAACAACCGTCAGTGGCTCAATGCATGGAGGTAATCGGCTTGATGGTAGCGGCAATGGACATAGTACCCTTTGCACGCTTACACCTCAGACCACTGCAACTGTGCATGCTAAGTCAGTGGAATGGGGATTACTCAGACTTGTCCCCTTCTCTGAATCTGGATCAAGAGACCAGAAATTCTCTTCTATGGTGGCTTTCTCAGCCACATCTGTCCAGGGGGATGCCATTCAGCAGGCCAGACTGGACAATTGTAACAACAGACGCCAGCCTTCTAGGTTGGGGTGCCGTCTGGAATTCTCTGAAGGCTCAGGGACAATGGAGTCAGGAGGAGAGTCTCCTACCAATAAACATTCTGGAATTGAGAGCAGTTCTCAATGCCCTCCTGGCTTGGCCCCAGTTGATAACTCGGGGGTTCATCAGGTTTCAGTCGGACAACATCACGACTGTAGCTTACATCAACCATCAGGGAGGGACAAGAAGCTCCCTAGCAATGATGGAAGTAACAAAGATAATTCGCTGGGCAGAGTTTCACTCTTGCCACCTGTCAGCAATCCACATCCCGGGAGTGGAGAACTGGGAGGCGGATTTCTTAAGTCGTCAGACTTTTCATCCGGGGGAGTGGGAACTTCATCCGGAGGTCTTTGCCCAAATACTTCATCAGTGGGGCAAACCAGAGATAGATCTCATGGCGTCTCGACAGAACGCCAAGCTTCCTCGTTACGGGTCCAGATCCAGGGATCCAGGAGCAGTCCTGATAGATGCCCTGACAGCACCTTGGGACTTCAGGATGGCTTACGTGTTTCCACCCTTCCCGATGCTTCCTCGATTGATTGCCAGAATCAAACAGGAGAGAGCATCAGTTATTCTAATAGCACCTGCATGGCCACGCAGGACTTGGTATGCAGACCTGGTGGACATGTCATCCTGTCCACCTTGGTCTCTACCTCTGAAACAGGACCTTCTGATACAGGGTCCTTTCAAACATCAAAATCTAACTTCTCTGAAGCTGACTGCTTGGAAATTGAACGCTTGATTTTATCAAAACGTGGTTTTTCTGAGTCAGTTATTGATACCCTAATACAGGCTAAGAAGCCTGTTACCAGAAGGATTTACCATAAGATATGGCGTAAATACCTATATTGGTGCGAATCCAAAGGTTACTCTTGGAGTAAGGTTAGGATTCCTAGGATATTGTCTTTTCTACAAGAAGGTTTAGAAAAGGGTTTATCTGCTAGTTCATTAAAGGGACAGATCTCAGCTCTGTCCATTCTGTTGCACAAACGTCTGTCAGAAGTTCCAGACGTTCAGGCTTTTTGTCAGGCTTTGGCCAGGATTAAGCCTGTGTTTAAAACTGTTGCTCCGCCATGGAGTTTAAACCTTGTTCTTAACGTTTTACAAGGCGTTCCGTTTGAACCCCTTCATTCCATTTTTTAGTTTTATTTTTAATGGCTATTTCCTCGGCTCGAAGAGTCTCTGAGTTATCAGCCCTACATTGTGATTCTCCTTATTTGATTTTTCATTCGGATAAGGTAGTTCTGCGTACTAAACCTGGGTTCTTACCTAAGGTAGTCACTAACAGGAATATCAATCAAGAGATTGTTGTTCCTTCTTTGTGTCCAAATCCTTCTTCGAAGAAGGAACGTCTTCTGCACAATCTGGATGTAGTTCGTGCCCTAAAGTTTTATTTACAGGCAACTAAGGAATTTCGACAAACGTCTTCCCTGTTTGTCGTTTACTCTGGTCAGAGGAGAGGTCAAAAGGCTTCTGCTACCTCTCTTTCTTTCTGGCTTCGTAGCATAATTCGTTTAGCCTATGAGACTGCTGGACAGCAGCCTCCTGAAAGAATTACAGCTCATTCTACTAGAGCTGTGGCTTCCACTTGGGCCTTTAAGAATGAGGCCTCTGTTGAACAGATTTGCAAGGCTGCAACTTGGTCTTCGCTTCATACTTTTTCCAAATTTTACAAATTTGACACTTTTGCTTCCTCGGAGGCTATTTTTGGGAGAAAGGTTCTTCAGGCAGTGGTTCCTTCTGTATAAAGAGCCTGCCTATCCCTCCCGTCATCCGTGTACTTTTGCTTTGGTATTGGTATCCCAGAAGTAATGATGACCCGTGGACTGATCACACTTAACAGAAGAAAACATAATTTATGCTTACCTGATAAATTCCTTTCTTCTGTAGTGTGATCAGTCCACGGCCCGCCCTGTTTTTTAAGGCAGGTAAATATTTTTTAAATTATACTCCAGTCACCACTTCACCCTTGGCTTCTCCTTTCTCGTTGGTCCTTGGTCGAATGACTGGGAGTGACGTAGAGGGGAGGAGCTATATGCAGCTCTGCTGGGTGAATCCTCTTGCACTTCCTGTTGGGGAGGAGTAATATCCCAGAAGTAATGATGACCCGTGGACTGATCACACTACAGAAGAAAGGAATTTATCAGGTAAGCATAAATTATGTTTTATGCTTACCTGATAAATTCCTTTCTCCTGTAGTGTAGTCAGTCCACGGCCCGCCCTGTTTTTTATGGCAGGTCTAAATTTTAAATTATGCTCCAGTCACCACTGCACCCTATAGTTTCTCCTTTCTCGTTTGGTTTTCGGTCGAATGACTGGGTGTGACGTAGAGGGGAGGAGCTATATAGCAGCTCTGCTTGGGTGATCCTCTTGCACTTCCTGTTAGGGAGGAGTTAATATCCCATAAGTAATGGATGACCCGTGGACTGACTACACTACAGGAGAAAGGAATTTATCAGGTAAGCATAAATTATGTTTTTACATTTCTGCGGTGTTTGTGTTTAGCTGAAATTTTCCTCTTCCTCATTTACTGTACCCACACATTATATACCGTTTTTCTCGCCATTAAATGGACTTTCTAAAAATACCATTATTTTCATCATATCTTATCATTTACTATAAAAAAAAAATATAAAATATGAGGAAAAATGGAAAAAAACACACTTTTTCTAACTTTGAACCCCAAAATCTGTTACATATCTACAACCACCAAAAAACACCCATGCTAAATAGTTTCTAAATTTTGTCCTGAGTTTAGAAATACCAAATGTTAACATGTTCTTTGCTTTTTTTGTAACTTATAGGGCCATAAATACAGGTAGCACTTTGCTATTTTCAAACCATTTTTTTTCAAAATTGGCGCTAGTTACATTGGGACACTAATATCTTTCAGGAATACCTGAATATCCATTGACATGTATATATTTTTTTTTAGAAGACATCCCAAAGTATTGATCTAGGCCCATTTTGGTATATTTCATGCCACCATTTCACCGCCAAATGCGATCAAATACAAAAAATCGTTCACTTTTTCACAATTTTTTTCACAAACTTTCAGCAGTTTCTCACTGAAATTATTTACAAACTGCTTGTGCAATTATGGCATAAATGGTTGTAAATTCTTCTCTGGGATCCCCTTTGTTCAGAAATATTAGACATATATGGCTTTGGCATTGCTTTTTGGTAATTAGAAGGCCGCTAAATGCCACTGCGCACCACACGTGTATTATGCCCAGCAGTGAAGGGGTTAATTAGGGAGCATGTAGGGAGGGAGCTTCTAGGGTTAATTTTAGCTTTAGTGTAGTGTAGTAGACAACCCCAAGTATTGATCTAGGCCCATTTTGGTATATTTCATGCCACCATTTCACCGCCAAATGCGATCAAATTAAAAAAAACTTTAAATTTTTCACAATTTTAGGTTTCTCACTGAAATCATTTACAAACAGCTTGTGCAATTATGGCACAAATGGTTGTAAATGCTTCTCTGGGATCCCCTTTGTTCAGAAATAGCAGACATATATGACTTTGGCGTTGCTTTTTGGTAATTAGAATGCTGCTAAATGGTGCTGCGCATCACACGTGTATTATGGCTAGCAGTGAAGGGGTTAATTAGGTAGCTTGTAGGGAGCTTGCAGGGTTAATTTTAGCTTTAGTGTAAAGATCAGCCTCCCACCTGAAACATCAGACCCCCTGATCCCTCCCAAACATCTCTCTTCCCTCCCCTACCCCACAAATGTCCCCGCCATCTTAAGTACTGACAGAAACTCTGCCAGTACTAAAATAAAAGGAAAATTTGGGCTTTTTTGTGCATTTTGTTTTGCATATTTACATATGCTTCTGTGTAGGATCCCCCTTAGCCCCCAACCTCACTTATCCCCCACCAAACAGCTCTCTAACCCTCCCCCTCTGACTTAATGTGCGCCATCTTGGGTACTGGCAGCTGTCTGCCAGTACCCATTTTAGTGAATAATATGCTTTTTTTTTATTAAAAAATGTCCCTTTTCTGTAGTGTAGCTTTCCCCCCCCCCAATACCAACCCCCCACCCCTTCCAGATCCCTTAGATGCTTTGGAAAAAAAGTATTTAATTTTATTTGACAATTTACTTTTAAAAAAATTTCTGTAGTGTAGCGGTTCCCACCCGCTCCCGCCCCGTGCACGTGCCCGCAGCCACCCCCCGTGCCGGTGCGCGCCCCCGAAGGCTCCGATCCCGCCCCCTCCACCTTCCAGATCTCACCGATGGCCGCCCACCCGCCTCCCAAGTCGGCTCCCACCCACCAACGATACGGCCATCGATGTCCGGTGCAGAGAGGGCCACAGAGTGGCTCTCTCTGCATCGGATGGCCAAGGGGGGTTATTGCAGGATGCCTCCATATCGAGGCATCACTGCAATAACCGGAAAGCAGCTGGAAGCGAGCAGGATCGCTTCCAGCTGCTTTCCAGACCAAGGACGTACGCCACACGTCCTCGGTCATTAACTGCATTTTTTTTGAGGACGTGTGGCGTACGTCCTTTGTCGTTAAGGGGTTAAAGGGACACTGAACCCAAATTTTTTTCTTTCGTGATTCAGATAGAGCATGACATTTTAAGCAACTTTCTAATTTACTCCTATTATCAAATTTTATTTATTCTCTTGGTATCTTTATTTGAAATGCAAGAATGTAAGTTTAGTTGCCGGCCCATTTTTGGTGACAACCTGGGTTGTCCTTGCTGATTGGTGGATAAATTCCTCCACCAATAAAAAAAATGCTGTCCACAGTTCTGAACCCAAAAAAAGCTTAGATGCTTTCTTTTTCAAATAAAGATAGCAAGAGAACGAAGAAAAATTTATAATAGGAGTAAATTAGAAAGATGCTTAAAATTGCATGCTGTATCTGAATCATGAAAGAAAGAATTTGGGTTCAGTGTCCCTTTAAGGGTTATTTGTGTATATGAATTAGCTGAAGCCACAACCTAATAAAATGGGTTGAGCTTGTAGGTATAATCAGATCTCATTACTTTATCAAATTGTGTACACATACCTGCTTCCTTATCTTAAATCTGTCTGTTAACCAATCACCAATACTTGGAGAGAACAATGGAAAATTAAATATTTTATTACCTTATCTCTTCTATAACACACTGGGAGTGTAATTTCTTCTACTGGCTGTGTTAACACAGCTTGACCTTGAGGCCAAAAACTTTCAGGATGGGTGGGGATACCACAGGCTAAATAAACTATTTCAAATGCCAATATAAGGGTAATGGAAATACTTTTAAACAATTTAATACAATCCAGCAGGTGAAGTGGATCATTGGGAAGAAATTAAAGGGGAGACATTTTTTAAGTAAACTGTTCCTTTAAGTTTCATTAATCTAAAATGGTACCTTGAAAAATGTATTACTGTATGTTGTTTAAAAAAAATGTGTTCCTGTCCTGAATAATCCAACATTTACTTGTATGGCTTGCAGAGGAGTTTTCTACCAATGCTTAGAAATTGGGGTTTTGAAAATAACCCACATTTACTGCAAATGCACAGATTTATATTGGTTACTGATTTCAAATGCACCAAATGTCACATTAACCCTTTGGATGCACATGGCGACCCATGGCTGTCATACACATCCATTCCCCAGTATGTATGATGACCACTTGCCGTTATCCTGGGGGATGACCCCCTCCAATCCATATTCTGGAATGTAATGAATGTTACCTCATTCCCCTTCACCAGCTCCTTGAGGAACAGCTCCTGCTGTCATCATTGCGTGATGACATCAGAGAGTGGGTGCATACTTTCTGCTAATTCAGGGAATTCTAGGAAGTGATTCTGGGGCTGTCATTTCTAAAGCTGGGGCAGGGGAGCTACTACAGAGTCAGTCCCTCCCTGCACTCTTGTTTGTAGTAGAGGAATAAGTGACCACCTCATTTGAAAGTGGAGACTGCCTATTCAAATGCAAGCTCACTTGTTCCTCTAGCACAAACAAGGGGAGTAAAGGGTTTTATTGGGTAAACAGCACATGTTAGTGCAGATGCATCCTACAGGGGTATGCTCCCTCTCATGTAAAAAAAAGAATTGCCCTCTTAAATGAAGGGTCACACCCTCCTCTAATTGTCAGGTAATCACCATGGATCATCTGTTGTAAATACACACCTGTTTAGTGTTTCCAGAAGGGTATGAAACTCAAGTTTAAAAAGAGGGGAACCCCTCTGTCGAGTGTGGGGACTTATTCCCCTGTCATAACAGGGATCAACAGATTTGTTCAAAATCTAGGAGTCAGTCCATAAATTTAGGAATCAGAAACTTTTGACAATCCCTTTGATAATTTTTATATAATACTTAATTACACACAAATACATTATATAATAACCCAATAAAAGCTGGATTTGTATTTTACAGCTTAAATTATTAAATACAGTAGAATTACATAATTACAAAGGGACAGTAAAGTCCAAATCAAAACTTTGATTCATTCAGATAAAGCATGCAATTTTAAACAACTTTCCAATTTACTAATGTTATCAAATTTGCTTTGTTCTTTTGGTATCTTTTATTTCTCTTGTAAGGTGTATCCAGTCCACAGATCATCCATTACTTGTGGGATATTCTCCTTCCCAACAGGAAGCTGCAAGAAGATCACCCAAAGCAGAGCTGACTGTATAGCTCCTCCTCTAACTGCCACTCCCAGTCATTCTCTTGCAGCTCTCGACAAGAAAGGAAGTAGCTAGAGAGATGTGGTGTTTTTATTTAGTTTATCTTCAATCAAAAGTTTGTTATTTTCAAATGGTACCGGAGTTGTACTATTTTAGCCTCAGGCAGAAAGTAGAAGAGTCTGCCTGTGGTCTTTGATGATCTTAGCAGGTTGTAACTAAGATCCATTGCTGTTCTCACACATAACTGAAGAGAGAGGTAACTTCAGCTGGGGGAATGGCGTGCAGGGTCTCCTGCTATAAGGTATGTGCAGTTTAAATTTTTCTAGAAAATGCTGTTAATACTGGATTGCTGTTAATACCGGATTTATTTAAGGTAAGCCTGATTACAGTGATTTAATAACGACTAGTATCATGCTTGCTGTAAAAAGTAATATTCTTATTACTTTCTAACATTACTGAAAAATAAAACGTTTGCTGGAAGTGTTTAAACGTTTTTTTTTTATACATATTGGTGATAAAACTTTATTGGGGCCCAGTTTTTTTCCACATGGCTGGCTAGATTTTGCCTAGGGATAGTTTTGTTAGGCCCTCTCACTATGAATACAGGGTGGGAGGGGCCTATTTTCGCGCCTAAATGCGCATTATATTTTGCAGCTTGAGACATCCAGTTTCCCTGAAGGAGTCCCATGAACTCTTAGGACCTCTCTAAAGGGTTTTTGTGCCTTTCAAAGTCGTTATATGGGCAGGTAGGGCCACAGCAGAGCTGTGGCAGTTTGTTTTGACTGTTGAAAAACGTTTATATCGTTTTTTTTGATCCGGTTTTGAAACTGTGGGGTTAATCATCCAATTGCAAGTGGGTGCAATGCTCTGTTAGTCTATTATACACGCTGTAAAAATTTCGTAAGATTTACTGCTTTTTATCACTGTTTTTCAATTTCTGAAGAAAGGTCTTGCAGGCAGTGGTGCCTTCCGTTTAAAGGACCAGTCAACACTGTATATTTGCATAATCAACAAATGCATGATAAGAAGACAATGCAATAGCACTAAGTCTGAACTTCAAATGAGTAGTAGATTTTTGTTAAATAAATTGCAAAGTTATGTCTTTTTCCACTCCTCCTGTATCATGTGACAGTCATCAGCCAATCACAAATGCATATACGTATATGCTGTGAACTCTTGCACATGCTCAGTAGGAGTTGGTGACTCAAAAAGTATAAATATAAAAAGACTGCGCACATTTTGTTAATGGAAGTAAATTGGAAAGTTGTTTAAAATTGCATGTTCTATCTGAATCATGAAGTTTAATTTTGAGTTGCGTGTCCCTTTAAGCACCTGCCTTGTCCCTCCCTTCATCCGTGTCCTATAGCTTTTGGTATTGGTATCCCACAAGTAATGGATGATCCGTGGACTGGATACACCTTACAAGAGAAAACGAAATTTATGCTTACCTGATAAATTTATTTCTCTTGTGGTGTATCCAGTCCACGGCCCGCCCTGTCATTTTAAGGCAGGTGTGTTTTATTTTAAACTACAGTCACCACTGCACCCTATGGTTTCTCCTTTCTCTTGCTTGTCTTCGGTCGAATGACTGGGAGTGGCAGTTAGAGGAAGAGCTATATAGACAGCTCTGCTGTGGGTGATCCTCTTACAGCTTCCTGTTGGGAAGGAGAATATCCCACAAGTAATGGATGATCCGTGGACTGGATACACCACAAGAGAAATAAATTTATCAGGTAAGCATAAATTTTGTTTTTATTGGAGTAAAACTAGGTAAGGCTTATAAGAGCTCAGGAGTGTGCACGTGTGCAGGAGTGGCAGCAGTGTTTTGCCACATTATTTGTGGCTTTGTTATGCAATGTGGCAAAACACTGCTGCCATAGAGTACTAAAGACGTGCACACTCCTGAGCTCTTATGAGCCTACCTAGCTTTACTCTTCAATAAAAGATACCAGTAGAATGAAGCAAATTTAAAAACAGAAGAAAATTGGAAAGTTGTTTAAAATTACATGCTCTACCTGAATCATGAAAGTTTTATTTTGACTTTACTGTCCCTTTTAAGTGCATAATAAAAAGACGATGTAGTTATACACTGAAATTAATTAAGCCATAATTAAGTCGTCATAATCTGAATTTTAGTAAGCAGATTTTTTTTTTCCCCCTCACAATTCTTTTACCCCTATTTGCTGGCCTCTTATCATGTGACAGCCATCAGCCAATCAGACTAGTTTATTTTTTTTCTGTAAACTGATGCATGTATATAAAAAGAGTGTGCAAAAAATAATGGAAGTAAATTGGGATAGCTCTTAAAACTGGTTACTCTAGCTTAATCATAAAAGTTTGATTTTGAATTTAGAATCAAGCTGCACCAAGCTACATTTTTAGGTTCAGCTGGTAGCTGTTATTGAAAAATACTGAAACCATTGTCTGGTTAGGAACTAACAATTATCATGCTGCACAATGGTGGTGTTCTCCCATATGGTGGTATTTCTATATAAAAGTTATTTTCTACAAAATTCTCGGTCTGCTAAACAAAAACAAAAAAACCCCAAAGAATTAAAATATATGTGTAAACAAAGAACGCTAAAAACCGATCCAACACAGGGGTTTGAAAATGGTTCAGTAGGGACAGCGGGGCTTGACAAGTACATTCAAAACCTAGAAGCCAAGTATTTTTAAGGATTATATATGCCAGACATTAAACGCATTTTTCTTTTGTGTAAAAATGGTGCTTTGTCATCCAAGTGAGGGGGAAAAAAAGAAAATCTGCAACCTAAAGTGATGGTAAATTCATACCAACTGCTCAACATATTTTAGAAGCTCTTACCTTAAAGGGACAGTCTAGGCCAAAATAAACTTTCATGATTCAGATAGAGCATGTAATTTTAAACAATTTTCCAATTTACTTTTATCACCAATTTTGCTTTGTTCTCTTGGTATTCTTAGTTGAAATCTTAACCTAGGAGGTTCATATGCTAATTTCTTAGACCTTGAAGCCCACCTCTTTCAGATTGCATTTTAACAGTTTTTCACCACTAGAGGGTGTTAGTTCACATATTTCATATAGATAACACTGTGCTCGTGCACGTGAAGATATCTGGGAGCAGGCACTGATTGGCTAGACTGCAAGTCTGTCAAAAGAACTGAAAAAGGGGCAGTTTGCAGAGGCTTAGATACAAGATAATCACAGAGGTTAAAAGTATATTATTATAACTGTGTTGGTTATGCAAAACTGGAAAATGGGTAATAAAGAGATTATCTATCTTTTAAAACTATAAAAATTCTGGTGTAGACTGTCCCTTTAACTAGCACATTGATATGCTTTTATAATATTAAAAACATCTGTTTACGGAATAACTTCAATTTTATTACGGTAACGTTAGGCTGTTATATTCAGCCTCTCTCTAAATTTTTCTAAAGTACTGCTTTTTTTCTTTCAAATGCGCAAGTAGCGTTAGAGTTGTGCAGGCCCTTTTTAAACATGGGGCATATGGTGAGCAGATGATTGGCTATAACGAATGTCATTCAAAGCAGTACCTTAGAAAAATTTAGAGAGAGGCTAAATATAACCGTGTAACGTTACCGTAATAAAATTGAAGTTATTCCGTAAACAGATGATTTTAATATTATAGAAGCATATCGATGTGCTAGTTAAGGTAAGAGCTTCTAAAATATGCTGAGCAGTTGGTATGAATTTACCATCACTTAAGTTTGTTCCAAGTTGACAATACCAGCTATTTGATTTGCAGAGTTCAGAATTTGCCTTTTCATTTCTCTAGGGAGCGTGTGACAAGCAAAATCTTTACACAACAAGAGGTATTTAAAGGGACAGTCTACACCAGACTATTGTTTTAAAAGATAGATAATCCCTTTATTACCCATTCCCTAGTTTTGCATAACCAACACAGTTATATTAATACACTTTTAACCTCTGTGTTTATCTTGTATCTAAGCCTCTGCAAACCTTATTTCAGTACGCTCAGTGTGGTCTCCTAGGAACTCCACGTGCGTGAGCACAGTTATCTATATGAAACACATGAACTAGCACCCTCTAGTAGTGAAAAACTGTCAAAATGCACTGAGCTAAGAGTCAGCCTTCAAGGGCTTAAAAATTGGCATATGAACCTCCTAGATTTAGCTTTCAACTAAGAATACCAAGATAACAAAGCAAAATTGGTGATAGAAGTAAATTGGAAAATTGTTTAAAATTTACATACTCTATCTGAATCATGAAAGTTTGTTTTGGACTAGACTGTCCCTTTTTTAATTTACCAAATTTTAGTGCTTATATGAGGATTCTAGGGGCCCTTACAGAAACTAAAATGCTTTAAAAGGCACCTGGTAAATTGGTGATTGCTATAGGAATTGCAATCAGCTTCTGCATACAAGACAATTAACCCCATGATTTGAAATCTCTCAATCCCCTTGCTAAAGGGATATGAAACTCAAAAAATGTATTTTGTGAAATACAATTAAAGGGGTAGTCTAGTCAAAATTAAAGGGACAGTATACTCTCATTTTCATATAACTGCATGTAATAGACACTACTATAAAGAATAAGATGCACAGATACTGATATAAAAATCCAGTATAAAATGGTTTAAAAACGTACTTAGAAGCTTTCAGTTTAGCTCTGTTGAAAAGGCAGCTGGAAAGCCCACTGCAAGTGGGAAATAAGACACTCCCCCCTCCCCCTTCTTTTGCATATGAAAAGACCCTTTACACAAACAGGAGCAAGCTGGAGAAGGTAGCTGACGGTATTCAAATAAAACTTTGGGGCTTGGTTAGGAGTCTGAAAATCAGAGCAATGTTATTTAAAAATAAGCAAAATTATACATTTTAAAAAAAATAATAAATAGATCATCTACAAAACATTTATGCAAAGAAAAAATGAGTGTATAATGGCCCTTTAAACTTTCACGATTCAGATAGAGCATGTAATTTTAAGCAACTTTCTAATTTACTCCTATTATCAATTTTTCTTCCTTCTCTTCGTATCTTTATTTGAATGTAAGCTTAGAAGCCGGCCCATTTTTGGTTCAGCATCTGGGTAGCGTTTGCTGATTGGTGGCTACATTTAGACACCAATCAGAAAGTGCTACCCAGGTGCTAAGCCAAAAATGGGCTGGGTCCTATGCTTCCATTCATTGCTTTTTCAAATAAAGATACCAAGAGAGCAAAGAAAAATTTATAATGGGAATAAATTAGAAAATTGCTTCAGATTGCCTGCTTTTTCTGAATCATGAAAGTTTAATTTTGACTAGACTATCCCTTTAACCCTTTGAGTGCTAAGCACTTTCTCACCTGGGTGCTCAGCTGTTTTAAGTTTTTTTTTGTTTTTTTCAGATCTCCAAGACTTAGGCGATTACCTTTCCAACGGTGGGTCTTGGTGTCTGTAGCTGCTTAGATGCCTGAGATACAGGCTTCTAAGCAGCATGCCCCCTTTTCCTATACTTAACATTGTCTTTTTTAAATAAAGTTGCGCGGTGATGTCATCACGTCATTGCGCGTGACGTCACCGCCCATAACGTGAAGCTCAGGCGATGCCTGTCACTATACAGGCCCGATCACCAGGGTAGGAGCGGATTGGAGCCCCCAGATAACCCTCAAGGTGGGAGAGTGCTAGCGACGGCTCTGAGCCGTTAGCACCTGAGTGGGAAACTGCGACGACTCAGAGCCGTTGTTAACACTGAAAGGGTTAAAAAGATTTCTCTTGTAAGGTGTATCCAGTCCACGGGTTCATCCATTACTTGTGGGATATTCTCCTTCCCAACAGGAAGTTGCAAGAGGACACCCACAGCAGAGCTGTCTATATAGCTCCTCCCCCTAAGCCCTACCTCCAGTCATTCTCTTGCAACTCTCGACAAGAAAGGAAGTATCAAGAGATATGTGGTGACTTAGTGTAGTTTTACCTTCAATAAAAAGTTTGTTATTTTTAAACGGTACCGGCGTTGTACTGTTTTACTCTCAGGCACAAATTAGAAGAAGAGTTCTGCCTGGAGGTTTGATGATCTTAGCGGTTTTTAACTAAGGTCCACTGCTGTTCTCACACATAACTGAAGAGTATGGGACAACTTCAGTTGGGGGAACGGTCTGTAGATTACCTGCTTTGAGGTATGTTCAGTATTTTTTATTTCTAGAGAGATGAAATAAGTTCTAGAAAATGCTGACAGAGCCTTGTGTATTTGAGGTAAGCCTGATGCAGTGATTTAACAGCGACTGGGGTCATGCTTACAAAACAGGGTAATACTCATGTTAATACTTATTACTTAGTGACAAAACGTTTACATGACTTCATAAATAGGACGTTTTTCTCTGAGGGAGATAACTCTTTATTTGGGGCCTAGTTTCCACATGGCTAATCAGATACTCCTAGGAGTACTTTCTTAAGGCCCCTCTGGCATCCAGTACATGGTGGGAGGGGCCTATTTTAGCGCTCTAAATGCACAGTTTTAATTCAGACTGAGACATCCAGCTTCCCTAGAGGAGTCCTCTGACACCTGTGGACCATTACAAGGGGTTTATTTCTGCACAAAATCGTATTTGAGGGCAGGTAGGAGCCTCAGCAGAGCTGTGGCAGGGTGCTCAACTGTCTTTTAACGTTTTTTTAAATCCGGTTTGGGGCCTGAGGGGTTAATCATCCATTTGCAAGTGGGTGCAATGTTGCTTTAGTCCCTTACACACACTGTAAAAATTTCAAAGACTTTACTATATTTTTTCACTGTTTTGCAGTTTAAGTGTTATTTTTTTTCTCTTAAAGGCACAGTAACGTTTTTGTTTAATTGCTGTTTCACCTTTATTAAAGTGTTTTCCAAGCTTGCTTGTCTCATTAATAGTCTGTTAAACATGTCTGACATAGAGGAAACTCCTTGTTCAATATGTTTAGAAGCCATGGTGGAACCCCCTCTTAGAATGTGTACCAAATGTACTGAAATTTCTATAAACTATAAAGACCATATTATGGCGCTTAAAGATTTATCTCCAGGGGATTCTCTGACTGAAAAAAGGGAGCTTATGCCATCTAGCTCTCCCCATGTGTCAGAACCTATAACTCGCGCTCAAGTGACGCCAAGTACATCTAGCGCGTCTAATTCTTTTACCTTACAGGACATGGCGGCAGTTATGAATACTACCCTCACAGAGGTATTGTCCAAACTGCCAGGGTTACAAGGAAAGCGAGACAGCTCTGGGGCTAGAACTAATACAGAGATTTCTGACGCTTTAATGCCTGTGTCCGATATACCCTCACAGTACTCAGAAGCCGAGGCAGGTGAGCTTCTATCTGTGGGTGACATTTCAGACTCGGGGAAGGGGTTACTTCAGTCTGATTCTGAAATGACAGCATTTAAATTTAAGCTTGAACACCTCCGCTTATTGCTTAGGGAGGTTTTAGCGACTCTGGATGACTGTGACCCCATTGTGGTTCCAGAGAAATTGTGTAAAATGGACAAATACTTTGCAGTGCCTGTTTACACTGATGTTTTTCCAGTCCCTAAGAGGTTTTCGGAAATTATTACTAAGGAATGGGATAGACCAGGTGTGCCGTTCTCTCCCCCTCCTACTTTCAAAAAGATGTTTCCCATAGATGCCGCCATACGGGACTCGTGGCAGGCGATCCCTAAGGTGGAGGGAGCAGTCTCTACCCTAGCTAAGCGTACAACTATCCCCGTCGAGGACAGTTGTGCTTTCCTAGATCCTATGGATAAAAAATTGGAGGGTCTCCTTAAGAAATTTTCTCCTACATTGGTGTGTCCGGTCCACGGCTTCATCCTTACTTGTGGGATATTCTCCTTCCCTACAGGAAATGGCAAAGAGAGCACACAGCAAAGCTGTCCATATAGCCCCCCCTCTGGCTCCGCCCCCCAGTCATTCTTTTTGCCGCTCTGAACAAGTAGCATCTCCACGGGGATGGTAAAGAGTATGTGGTGTTTAGTTGTAGTTTTATTTCTTCTATCAAGAGTTTGTTATTTTAAAATAGTGCCGGTTTGTACTATTTACTCTACAACAGAAAGTGATGAAGATTTCTGTTGAAAGAGGAGTATGATTTTAGCACCAGTAACTAAAATCCATTGCTGTTCCCACGCAGGACTGTTGAAACCAGAGAACTTCAGTTGGGGGGAACAGTTTGCAGGCTTATCTGCTTCAGGTATGATCAGTCACTTTTCTAACAAGACCTAGTAATGCTAGAAGACTGTCAGTTTTTCCCTTATGGGATAGGTAAGCCATTTTCTTAGACTCGGTTACAGAATTAAGGCTTATAACTTGGGCTCTATGCTGGTTGACACTATTGTGGGCTAAATCGATTTATTTTTATCATGTTTTTATGACATTTGGAGTGTTTTGCAAACTTTGAAACACTTTTGGGGATGTTTATTTGCGCCTTGCAGTAGTTTAGACACCTAATCTTGTCAGAAAGGCCCCTTCACTCTGGAATGCAGAGGGAGGAGGCCTCATTTTCGCGCCTCAGTTGCGCAGTTACTTTCTCTAGGCAGTGCATGCAGCTTCACGTGAGAAGGTCCAGTGGCTTAGATAAGGACTCAGAGAGGCTTATTACGTTTGTGAATAACCCCTAAGGAAGGTAAAATCCGCAGCAAAGTCTGTGGCAGGGACTGTAGTGTGTTTAAACCGGTCAATGGTGATTATTTGCTCCGGTTTGGCCATTTAGGGGTTAAGGGACTTGAAATTAGGTGTGCAATATTTCTAAGGCATTAAGACACTGGGGTATAAATTTCATAAAGATCGGATATTTCTTTGATAGTTTTTCGATCATTCAGAAATAAAGTGTGCCCTTTTTATTATTTAAAGAGACAGTAACGGTTTTGTTTAAAATTGTTTTTATTGCATTCAAAGCCTGCCTAAGTCTGTTTAACATGTCTGTACCTTCAGATAGCCTATGTTCTGTGTGTATGGAGGCCAAGGTGGTTCCCCCATTAAATGTATGTGCGAATTGTGCCATGGCGTCCAAACAGTGTAAGGACAGTACTGTCACATTTAATAATGTTGCCCAAGATGATTCTTTAAATGAAGGTAGTGGGGATAGTTCATCATCCTCTCCTTCTGTGTCAACACCAGCTTTGCCCGCGCAGGCGATACCTAGTACATCTAGCGCGCCAATGCTTGTTACTATGCAGCAATTAACAGCAGTAATGGATAATTCTCTAGCAGCTCTTTTATCCAAACTGCCAGCATTTCCTAGAAAGCGTGATTGCTCAGTTTTACATACAGAGGATGAGCAAGAAGGCGCAGAGGATAATTTATCTGTTATGCCCTCACATCAATCTGAGTTGGCAGTGAGGGAGGGTCTGTCCGAGGGAGAAATTTCTGACTCAGGAAAAATTTCTCAGCAGGCAGAACCTGATATCATGGCATTTAAATTTAAGCTAGAACATCTCCGCGCTCTGCTTAAGGAGGTGCTAGCTACACTTGATGATTGTGATACTTTGGTGATTCCAGAGAAGTTATGCAAAATGGACAAATTCTTAGAGGTCCCAGTGCACTCTGATGCGTTTCCGATACCCAAGAGGGTGGCGGACATAGTGACTAAGGAGTGGGAGAAGCCAGGTGTACCTTTTGTTCCCCCTCCTATATTTAAGAAAATGTTCCCCATTGTCGACCCCAGAAGGGATGCATGGCAGACGGTCCCTAAGGTAGAGGGGGCAGTTTCAACGTTAGCTAAGCGCACAACTATTCCTATAGCGGCTATTTGCGCTTTCAAAGATCCTATGGATAAAAAATTGGAAGGATTGCTTAAGAAAATTTTTGTTCAGCAAGGTTTCCTTCTTCAACCAATTTCGTGCATTATTCCTGTCACCACAGCGGCGTCTTTTTGGTTCGATGAACTAGAAAATTCGCTCCAAAAGGAGACTCCATATGAGGAGGTCATGGACAGAATTCACGCACTAAAGTTGGCTAATTCCTTTATTTTGGATGCCGCTTTTCAATTGGCTAAATTAGCGGGGAAAAATTCAGGTTTTGCAATAGTGGCGCGCAGGGCGCTTTGGCTTAAATCTTGGTCGGCGGATGTGTCGTCCAAAACAAAATTGCTTAATATTCATTTCAAAGGTAAGACCCTTTTCGGGCCAGAATTGAAGGAGATTATTTCAGACATCACTGGGGGAAAGGGCCATGCCCTCCCACAAGATAGGCCTTTCAAAGCAAAAAATAAGTCTAATTTTCGTTCCTTACGCAATTTCAGGAACGGACCGGCTTCTAACTCTGCAGACTCTAGACAAGAGGGTAACACTACCCAGCCTAAACCAGCATGGAAACCATTGCAAGGCTGGAACAAGGGAAAACAGGCCAAAAAGCCTGCTGCTGCTACAAAGACAGCATGAAGGGGTAGCCCCCGATCCGGGACCGGATCTAGTAGGGGGCAGACTTTCTCTCTTTGCTCAGGCTTGGGCAAGAGATGTTCCGGACCCCTGGGCACTAGAAATTGTTTCTCAGTGGTATCCTCTAGAGTTCAAGGAACTTCCTCCAAGGGGAAGGTTCCACATGTCTCGCTTATCTTTAGACCAGATAAAGAGACAGGCATTCTTACGTTGCGTAGAAGACCTATTAAAGATGGGAGTGATACACCCAGTTCCAACAGTAGAACAAGGTCTGGGTTTTTACTCAAACCTGTTTATAGTTCCCAAAAAAGAAGGAACTTTCAGGCCAATTCTGGACTTAAAAATTCTAAACAAATTCCTCAGAGTTCCATCATTCAAAATGGAAACCATTCGGACGATTTTACCAACGATCCAGGAGGGTCAATACATGACTACCGTGGACCTAAAGGATGCGTACCTGCATATTCCTATCCACAAAGATCATCATCAGTTCCTGAGGTTCGCCTTCCTGGACAAACATTACCAGTTCGTGGCTCTTCCGTTCGGTTTAGCCACTGCTCCCAGAATTTTCACAAAGGTGCTAGGGTCCCTTCTAGCGGTGCTAAGGCCAAGGGGCATTGCAGTAGCACCTTACCTAGACGACATTCTAATACAAGCGTCGTCCCTTCCCAAAGCAAGGGCTCATACAGACATTGTTTTATCATTTCTCAGATCTCACGGGTGGAAGGTGAACATAGAAAAGAGTTCCCTGTCCCCGTCCACAAGGGTTCCCTTTCTGGGAACAATAATAGACTCTGTAGAAATGAAGATCTTTCTGACAGAGGTCAGGAAGTTAAAGCTTCTAAACGCTTGTCGAGTTCTTCAATCTATTCCTCAGCCCTCCATAGCTCAGTGCATGGAGGTAATAGGACTAATGGTTGCGGCAATAGACGTGGTTCCTTTTGCTCGAATTCATTTAAGACCATTGCAACTGTGCATGCTCAAACAGTGGAATGGGGATTATGCAGACTTGTCTCCCCAGATTCAAATGGACCAGAAAACCAGAGCCTCTCTCCTATGGTGGTTGGCTCAGGATCACCTGTCTCAGGGAATGAGTTTCCGCAGACCAGAGTGGATCATTGTCACGACCGACGCCAGTCTCTCAGGCTGGGGCGCGGTCTGGGACTCCCTGAAAGCTCAGGGTCTATGGTCTCGGGAAGAGTCTCTCCTCCCGATAAACATTTTGGAATTGAGAGCGATATTCAATGCGCTCCTGGCTTGGCCTCAACTAGCGAAGGCCAGATTCATAAGATTTCAGTCGGACAACATGACGACTGTAGCGTACATCAATCATCAGGGAGGAACAAAGAGTTCCCTGGCGATGAGAGAGGTATCCAAGATCATCAAATGGGCGGAGGATCACTCCTGCCATCTATCTGCAATTCACATCCCAGGAGTGGAACTGGGAGGCAGATTACCCGAGTCGTCAGACTTTCCATCCGGGGGAGTGGGAACTTCACCCGGAGGTCTTTGCCCAGTTAATTCAACTATGGGGCATTCCAGATATGGATCTGATGGCGTCTCGTCAGAACTCCAAGGTTCCGCACTACGGGTCCAGATCCAGGGATCCCAAGGGGACACTAGTGGATGCATTTGTGGCGCCTTGGTTGTTCAATCTAGCTTATGTGTTTCCACCGTTCCCTCTCCTTCCCAGGCTAGTAGCCAGGATCAAACAGGAGAAGGCTTCGGTGATTCTAATAGCTCCTGCATGGCCACGCAGGACTTGGTATGCAGACCTGGTGAATATGTCATCGGCTCCACCATGGAAGCTACCTTTGAGGCAGGACCTTCTAGTACAAGGTCCATTCGAACATCCAAATCTAGTTTCTCTGCAACTGACTGCTTGGAAATTGAACGCTTGATTCTATCTAAGCGTGGGTTTTCGGAATCTGTTATAGATACTCTGGTTCAGGCCAGAAAACCTGTGACTAGGAAAATTTACCATAAGATATGGCAAAAATATGTCTGTTGGTGCGAATCCAAGGGTTACTCATGGAGTAAAATTAGGATTCCTAGGATACTTTCCTTTCTCCAAGAGGGTTTGGATAAAGGTTTGTCAGCTAGTTCTCTAAAAGGACAGATATCTGCTCTGTCTTGTTGCACAAGCGTCTGGCAGCCGTGCCAGATGTACAAGCGTTTGTACAGGCGTTAGTTAGAATCAAGCCTGTCTACAGACCTATCACTCCTCCATGAAGTCTAAACTTAGTTCTTTCAGTTCTTCAAGGGGTTCCGTTTCAACCTTTGCATTTCATAGATATTAAGTTACTATCTTGGAAAGTTCTGTTTTTGGTTGCTATTTCTTCTGCTAGAAGAGTTTCTGAATTGTCTGCTTTGCAGTGTACTTTACCCTATCTGGTATTCCATACAGATAAGGTAGTTTTACGTACCAAGCCTGGTTTTCTTCCAAAGGTGGTTTCCAACAGGAATATTAACCAGGAAATAGTTGTTCCTTCTCTGTGTCCGAATGCAGTTTCGAAGAAGGAACGTTTGTTACATAACCTAGATGTAGTCCGTGCTTTAAAATTCTATTTAGAAGCAACAAAGGATTTCAGACAGACATCTTCTTTGTTTGTCGTCTATTCTGGTAAGAGGAGAGGTCAGAAAGCTACTGCTACCTCTCTTTCCTTTTGGTTAAAAAGCATCATCCGATTAGCTTATGAGACTGCCGGCCGGCAGCCTCCTGAACGAATTACAGCTCACTCTACTAGAGCTGTGGCTTCCACATGAGCCTTCAAGAATGAGGCTTCTGTTGAACAGATCTGTAAGGCAGCGACTTGGTCTTCTCTGCATACTTTCGCCAAATTTTACAAATTCGATATTTATGCTTCTTCGGAGGCTATTTTTGGGAGAGAGGTTTTGCAAGCTGTGGTGCCTTCCGTTTAGGTTACCTGACTTGTTCCCTCCCTTCATCCGTGTCCTAAAGCTTTGGTATTGGTTCCCACAAGTAAGGATGAAGCCGTGGACCGGACACACCAATGTAGGAGAAAACAGAATTTATGTTTACCTGATAAATTTCTTTCTCCTACGGTGTGTCCGGTCCACGGCCCGCCCTGGCTTTTAGTCAGGTTTAAAATTTTTATTTTTCTATACACTACAGTCACCACGGCACCCTATGGTTTCTCCTTTTTCTCCTAACCGTCGGTCGAATGACTGGGGGGCGGAGCCAGAGGGGGGGCTATATGGACATCTTTGCTGTGTGCTCTCTTTGCCATTTCCTGTAGGGAATGAGAATATCCCACAAGTAAGGATGAAGCCGTGGACCGGACACACCGTAGGAGAAAAATTTATCAGGTAAACCTAAATTCTGTTTTTTATACATCAAGGTTTTATTCTCCAGCCTCTTGCATTCATAGCCCCAGTTACTGCTGCAGCGGCTTTTTGGTTCGAGTCTCTTGAGGAGGCTCTGCAGGTAGAGACCTCGTTAGACGATATTCTAGACAGGATTAAAGCTCTTAAGTTAGCTAATTCCTTTATTTCTGACGCCGTTTTTCAGTTAACCAAACTAACGGCTAAGAATTCAGGTTTTGCCATTTTGGCGCGTAGGGTGCTATGGCTTAAGTCCTGGTCAGCAAACGTTACTTCAAAGTCTTAGCTTCTTAACATCCCCTTCAAGGGACAGACCCTATTCGGGCCTGATCTGAAGGAGATCATTTCTGATATTACTGGAGGAAAAGGGCACGCCCTTCCTCAGGATAGGTCCAATAAGTTAAGGACCAAACAGAATAATTTTCATTCCTTTCGAAACTTCAAGAGTGGCGTAGCTTCTACTTCCTCTAATGCAAAACAAGAGGGAAATTTTGCCCAGTCCAAACCAGTCTGGAGACCGAAGCAGGCAAGAAACCTGCGGCTGCCTCTAAGACAGCATGAAGGAGTAGCCCCCGATCTGGGACTGGATCTAGTAGGGGGGCAGACTTTCTCTCTTCGCCCAGGCTTGGGCAAGAGACGTCCAGGATCCCTGGGCGCTAGAGATTGTTTCCCAGGGATATCTTCTGGAATTCAAAGGTTCATCTCCAAAGGGGAGATTTCATCTCTCACAACTATCTGTAAACCAGATAAAAAGAGAGTCATTCTTACGTTGCGTTCAAGACCTACTGGTTATGGGAGTGATCCACCCAGTTCCAAGAGAGGAACAGGGGCTGGGTTTCTATTTAAACCTGTTTATAGTTCCCAAAAAAGAGGGAACTTTCAGACCTATCTTGGATCTCAAGATCCTAAACAAATTTCTCAGGCTCCCATCCTTCAAGATGGAGACAATCCGAACCATCCTCCCTATGATCCAGGAGGGTCAATATATGACTACCGTGGACTTAAAGGATGCTTATCTCCACATTCCGATTCAGAGATCATCATCAGTTCTTCAGGTTCGCCTTCCTAGACAGACATTACCAGTTTTTGGCTCTTCCCTTCGGGTTAGCCATGGCACCAAGAATCTTTACGAAGGTTCTAGGGTCCCTTCTGGCGGTTCTAAGGCCGTGGGGCATAGCAGTAGCCCCTTACCTAGATGACATTCTGATTCAGGCGTCGACTTTTAAAATCGCCAAGTCCCATACGGACATTGTTCTGGCCTTTCTGAGGTCTCACTGGTGGAAAGTGAACATAGAAAAGAGTTCTCTCTCTCCTCTCACAAGAGTTTCCTTCCTAGGAACTCTGATAGATTCAGTAGAAATGAAAAATTTTTCTGACAGAAGTCAGGATATCAAAGCTTCTAACCTCTTGTCGTGCTCTTCATTCCACTTCTCGGCCATCAGTGGCTCAGTGTATGGAAATGATCGGCCTAATGGTAGCGGCAATGGACATAGTTCCGTTTGCCCGTCTACATCTCAGACCACTGCAACTTTGCATGCTCAACCAGTGGAATGGGGACTACACAGATTTGTCTCCTCTGTTAGATCTGGATCAAGAGACCAGGGATTCTCTTCTCTGGTGGTTATCTCGGGTCCATCTGTCCAGGGGAATGAGTTTCCGCAGGCCAGAGTGGACTATAGTGACGACAGATGCCAGCCTTCTGGGCTGGGGCGCAGTCTGGAACTCCCTGAAGGCTCAGGGTTTGTGGACTCAGGAGGAAGCCCTCCTTCCAATAAACATTCTAGAACTAAGAGCGATATTCAATGCTCTTCAGGCTTGGCCTCAACTAGCTGCGGCCAAGTTCATCAGATTTCAGTCGGACAATATCACGACTGTAGCCTATATCAACCATCAAGGGGGAACAAGGAGTCCCCTGGCCATGATGGAGGTTTCAAAGATAATTCTATGGGCAGAGGTTCACTCTTGCCTTCTCTCAGTTATCCATATCCCAGGAGTAGAGAACTGGGAGGCGGATTTTCTAAGTCGACAGACTTTTCATCCGGGGGAGTGGGAGCTCCATCCGGAGGTATTTGCCCAGCTGATTCAACTATGGGGCAAACCAGAACTGGATCTGATGGCATATCGTCAGAACGCCAAGCTTCCTTGTTACGGGTCCAGGTCAAGGGATCCCCAGGCAGCGCTGATAGATGCTCTAGCAGTGCCCTGGTCCTTCAGCCTGGCTTATGTGTTTCCACCGTTTCCTCTCCTCCCTCGTCTGATTGCCAAGATCAAGCAGGAGAGAGCTTCAGTGATTTTGATAGCGCCTGCGTGGCCACGCAGGACTTGGTATGCGGATCTGGTGGACATGTCATCCTTTCCACCATGGACTCTACCGCTGAGGCAGGACCTTCTACTCCAAGGTCCATTCAAACATCCAAATCTAATTTCTCTGCGTCTGACTGCTTGGAGATTGAACGCTTGATTTTATCAAAACGTGGTTTCTCCGAGTCGGTCATTGATACCTTGATTCAGGCTCGAAAGCCTGTCACCAGGAAAATCTATCATAAGATATGGTGTAAATATCTTCATTGGTGTGAATCCAAGGGTTACTCATGGAGTAAGGTCAGGATTCCTAGGATACTATCTTTTCTCCAAGAAGGATTGGAAAAGGGATTATCGGCTAGTTCCTTAAAGGGACAGATGTCTGCTCTGTCTATTCTTTTGCACAAGCGCCTGGCTGATGTTCCAGACATTCAGGCGTTTTGTCAGGCTTTGTTTAGAATCAGGCCTGTGTTTAAACCTGTTGCTCCGCCATGGAGTTTAAATTTAGTTCTTAAGGTTCTTCAAGGGGTTCCGTTTGAACCCTTGCATTCCATAGATATCAAGTTTTTATCTTGGAAAGTTCTGTTTTTAGTAGCTATCTCTTCGGCTCGAAGAGTTTCTGAGTTATCTGCCTTGCAGTGTGATTCCCCTTTATCTGATGGTCCTCTTGATACTAAATCTAAACGTTTAAATAAGGTTTTTAAATCTCCTGTAGTTATTCCAGAAGTTTTTCCTGTCCCTGATGCTATTTCTGAAGTAATTTCCAGGGAATGGAAGATAGTACTTCCTTTAAAGATCCTTTAGATAGGAAAATTTAATCCTTTCTAAGAAAAGCTTACTTGTGTTCAGGTAATCTTCTTAGACCTGCTATATCTTTAGCGGATGTTGCTGCAGCTTCAACTTTTTGGTTAGAAGCTTTAGCGCAACAAGTAACAGATCATAATTCTCATATCATTATTAATCTTCTTCAACATGCTAATAATTTTATTTGTGATGCCATCTTTGATATCATTAGAGTTGATGTCAGGTATATGTCTCTAGCTATTTTAGCTAGAAGAGCTTTATGGCTTAAAACTTGGAATGCTGATATGTCTTCTAAGTCTACTTTGCTTTCCCTTTCTTTCCAGGGTAATAAATTATTTGGTTCTCAGTTGGATTCTATTATCTCAACTGTTACTGGAGGGAAAGGAACTTTATTACCACAGGATAAAAAATCTAAAGGTAAATTTAGGTCTAATAATCGTTTTCGTTCCTTTCGTCACAATAAGGAACAAAAGCCTGATCCTTCATCCACAGGAGCGGTATCAGTTTGGAAACCATCTCCAGTCTGGAATAAATCCAAGCCTTTTAGAAAACCAAAGCCAGCTCCTAAGTCCACATGAAGGTGCGGCCCTCATTCCAGCTCAGCTGGTAGGGGGCAGATTACGTATTTTCAAAGAAATTTGGATCAATTCCATTCACAATCTTTGGATTCAGAACATTGTTTCAGAAGGGTACAGAATTGGCTTCAAGATAAGGCCTCCTGCAAAGAGATTTTTTCTTTCCCGTGTCCCAGTAAACCAAGCGAAGGCTCGAGCATTTCTGAAATGTGTTTCAGATCTAGAGTTGGCTGGAGTAATTATGCCAGTTCCAGTTCTGGAACAGGGGCTGGGGTTTTATTCAAATCTCTTCATTGTACCAAAGATGGAGAATTCCTTCAGACCAGTTCTGGATCTAAAAATATTGAATCGTTATGTAAGGATACCATCATTCAAAATGGTAACTGTAAGGACTATCCTGCCTTTTGTTCATCAAGGGCATTATATGTCCACAATAGATTTACAGGATGCATATCTGTATATTCCGATTCATCCAGATCACTATCAGTTTCTGAGATTCTCTTTCCTAGACAAGCATTACCAGTTTGTGGCTCTACCGTTTGGCCTAGCAACAGCTCCAAGAATTTTTACAAAGGTTCTCGGTGCCCTTCTGTCTGTAATCAGAGAACAGGGTATTGTGGTATTTCCTTATTTGGACGATATCTTGGTACTTGCTCAGTCTTCACATTTAGCAGAATCTCATACGAATCGACTTGGGTTGTTTCTTCAAGATCATGGTTGGAGGATCAATTTACCAAAAAGTTCATTGATTCCTCAGACAAAGGTAACCTTTTTAGGTTTCCAGATAGATTCAGTGTCCATGACTCTGTCTTTGACAGACAAGAGACGTCTGAAATTGATATCAGCTTGTCGAAACCTTCAGTCACAATCATTCCCTTCGGTAGCCTTATGCATGGAAATTCTAGGTCTTATGACTGCTGCATCGGACGCGATCCCCTTTGCTCGTTTTCACATGCGACCTCTTCAGCTCTGTATGCTGAACCAGTGGTGCAGGGATTACACAAAGATATCTCAATATCTTTAAAACCTATTGTACGACACTCTCTGACGTGGTGGACAGATCACCATCGTTTAGTTCAGGGGGCTTCTTTTGTTCTTCTGACCTGGACTGTAATTTCAACAGATGCAAGTCTGACAGGTTGGGGAGCTGTGTGGGGGTCTCTGACAGCACAAGGGGTTTGGGAATCTCAGGAGGTGAGATTACCAATCAATATTTTGGAACTCCGTGCAATTTTCAGAGCTCTTCAGTCATGGCCTCTTCTAAAGAGAGAATTGTTCATTTGTTTTCAGACAGACAATGTCACAACTGTGGCATACATCAATCATCAAGGAGGGACTCACAGTCCTCTGGCTATGAAAGAAGTATCTCGAATACTGGTATGGGCGGAATCCAGCTCCTGTCTAATTTCTGCGGTTCATATCCCAGGTATAGACAATTGGGAAGCGGATTATCTCAGTCGCCAAACGTTACATCCGGGCGAATGGTCTCTTCACCCAGAGGTATTTCTTCAGATTGTTCAAATGTGGGGACTTCCAGAAATAGATCTGATGGCTTCTCATCTAAACAAGAAACTTCCCAGGTATCTGTCCAGATCCAGGGATCCTCAGGCGGAAGCAGTGGATGCATTGTCACTTCCTTGGAAGTATCATCCTGCCTATATCTTTCCGCCTCTAGTTCTTCTTCCAAGAGTAATCTCCAAGATTCTGAAGGAATGCTAGTTTGTTCTGCTGGTGGCTCCAGCATGGCCTTACAGGTTTTGGTATGCGGATCTTGTCCGAATGGCCTCTTGCAAACCATGGACTCTTCCATTAAGATCAGACCTTCTGTCACAAGGTCCTTTTTTCCATCAGGATCTCAAATCCTTAAATTTAAAGGTATGGAGATTGAACGCTTGATTCTTAGTCAAAGAGGTTTCTCTGACTCTGTGATTAGTACTATGTTACAGGCTTGTAAATCTGTATCTAGAAAGATATATTATCGAGTTTGGAAGACTTACATTTCTTGGTGTCTTTCTCATCAATTTTCCTGGCATTCTTTTAGAATTCCGAGAATTCTACAGTTTCTTCAGGATGGTTTGGATAAAGGTTTGTCTGCAAGTTCCTTGAAAGGACAAATCTCTGCTCTTTCTATTCTTTTTCACAGAAAGATTGCTAATCTTCCTGATATTCATTGTTTTGTGCAAGCTTTGGTTCGTATAAAGCCTGTCATTAAGTCAATTTCTCCTCCTTGGAGTTTGAATTTGGTTCTGGGGGCTCTTCAAGCTCTTCCGTTTGAACCTATGCATTCTTTGGACATTAAAATACTTTCTTGGAAAGTTTTGTTTCTTTTGGCCATCTCTTCTGCTAGAAGAGTTTCTGAATTATCTGCTCTTTCTTGTGAGTCTCCTTTTCTGATTTTTCATCGGGATAAGGCGGTGTTGCGAACTTCTTTTCAATTTTTACCTAAGGTTGTGAATTCTAACAACATTAGTAGAGAAATTGTGGTTCCTTCATTGTGTCCTAATCCTAAGAATTCTAAGGAGAGATCATTGCATTCTTTGGATGTGGTTAGAGCTTTGAAATATTATGTTGAAGCTACTAAGAATTTCCGAAAGACTTCTAGTCTATTTGTTATCTTTTCCGGTTCTAGGAAAGGTCAGAAGGCCTCTGCCATTTCTTTGGCATCTTGGTTGAAACTTCCTGGGCGTTTAGGAATGAAGCTTCGGTTGATCAGATTTGCAAAGCAGCAACTTGGTCTTCTTTGCATACTTTTACTAAATTCTACCATTTTGATGTGTTTTCTTCTGAAGCTGTTTTTGGTAGAAAAGTACTTGAGGCAGCTGAAATTATAAGCAGAAGAATCAAACTGGAACAGTTTTTTTCAGTATAAGATTTAAACTTTATTTTTGGGTGTGGATTGTTTTTCAGCGGAATTGGCTGTCTTTATTTTATCCCTCCCTCTCTAGTGACTCTTGCGTGGAAGATCCACATCTTGGGTAGTCATTATCCCATACGTCACTAGCTCATGGACTCTTGCTAATTACATGAAAGAAAACATAATTTATGTAAGAACTTACCTGATAAATTCATTTCTTTCATATTAGCAAGAGTCCATGAGGCCCACCCTTTTTTGTGGTGGTTATGATTTTTTTTGTATAAAGCACAATTATTCCAATTCCTTATTTTTTATGCTTTCACACTTTTTTATCACCCCACTTCTTGGCTATGCGTTAAACTGATTTGTGGGTGTGGTGAGGGGTGTATTTATAGGCATTTTGAGGTTTGGGAAACTTTGCCCCTCCTGGTAGGAATGTATATCCCATACGTCACTAGCTCATGGACTCTTGCTAATATGAAAGAAATGAATTTATCAGGTAAGTTCTTACATAAATTATGTTTTTCCTACTTGTCTTCGGTTGAATGACTGGAGGTGGGGCTTAGGGGAGGAGCTATATAGACAGCTCTGCTGTGGGTGTCCTCTTGCAAATTCCTGTTGGGAAGGAGAATATCCCACAAGTAATGGATGAACCCGTGGACTGGATACACCACAAGAGAGAGAAATTTATCAGGTAAGCATACATTTTGTTTTTCTAGTTTACTTCTATTATCAATTTGCTGTGTTCTCATGGTATTCTTTGTTACCTAGGTAGTTATCTGGAACACTACGTGTCAGCAAATGGTGCTGCCATCTAGTGCTCTTGCAAATGGATAACATTCTTGCAAAACTGCTGCCATATAGTGCTCCAGACACGTGCAGTCTCCTGAGCTTAAAGGGACACTGAACCCAAAATTTTTCTTTTGTGATTCAGATAAAGCATGCAATTTTAAGAAACTTTCTAATTTTACGACTACTATCAATTTTTCCTCGTTCTCTTGCTATCTTTATTTAAAAAAACCTAAGGAGCTAGCCAATTTTTGGTAAAAGACACTGGACAGCACTTTTTTATTGGTGGGTGAATTTACCCACCAATCAGCAAGAGAGAGGTTGTTCAACAATGGGCCATCATCTAAACTTACATTCTTGCTTTTCAAATAAGGATACCAAGCGAATGAAGAAAATTTGATAATAGGAGTAATTTAGAAAGTTGCTGAAAATTGCATGCTCTGTCTGAATCACGAAAGAAAAAAATTGGGTTCAGTGTCCCTTTAAGTCCCTGTTTTTCAACAAAAGATACCAAGAGAACAAAGAAAATGTGATAAGTAAATTAGAAAGTTGTTTAAAACTGCATGCTCTATCTAAATCATGAAAGATTGTTTTTTTGGGGGTTTGATGTCCCTTTAAAGAACCAGTAAATACAGTAGATTTGCATAATCAACAAAGGCATGATGAAAGAATGCAAAAGCACTCAAATGAGTAGTAGATTTTTTCCTGTCACATTTCAAAGTTAGGTCTAGTTCTACTCTTCCTGTATCATGTGACAGCCATCAGCCAATCACAAATGCATATACGTATATTCTCAGCAGTGTAAATATAACACGACTGTGCACATTTTGTTAATGGAAGTAAATTGGAAAGTTATTTAAAATTGCGTGCTCTATCTGAATCATGAATGTTTAATTTTGACTTGAGTGTCCTTTTAATATGAGGGGTGTTTTGAAAATGGGGTGTATGTTGTCTTTAGGTAATATGGACTCTCTTGGACCCATTAACCCTCTTACAGTAAATACACAAGGCCAATAATTACCATGTTTATTGTTATCACCAATTACAAGAGCCTTTACTCCCTGGTTGGTAACTGGTTAGGGCAGGTGATAACTTGCAAATTAGAGGTGCATGTGGCCTCTCATACAAAATGGAAGAGTATTTCCTCTTTAAAATGAGGTGTCTGTTATGCTTCTGTTTAAAATGAGAGCGGGAGATGGGGCATTCATTATTTTACCCTCCACAGAAAATCTCCCTGGTGTCCAGTCAGGTAGGTGATCACTATTTCTATTCTGTTTGCTGCAGGTCATTACGTAGTTAACCCCTTTTCAAGGCGTTAAATACATGGTAAAATACATTGTGTTTTCTTATGAAATAGAACATTTTATAATCACAGTAAAATATCCTTTTAATAAAATCTGAGAATGGTCTTGTTTTTCATTGTAGATATGACTTTTTCTTTTTTTTTTTTTTTTCTTGTAGGAAAGCCTAAAGCAACTCTCCGAAAACCTGGATTCTCATCTCAGCAAGAAAAGCCTATGAGAAGACCAGCACCTTTATCTGCAAGAGGCAGAGTGAACGTGTGGAGCAGCAGGCCTGCTCCTGAATCTATTCCCCTTGTTGCTCCTCCAGTGTATGTTACCGGAATTCTTAGAGATGTTCCAATGCAGAGGCACCCGTCTGTTGTACACAGGTTAGATACCAATTATAACTCGGACAACTCGCATGTTGCATAGGCTGTTCCCATTTTGTCATTGCTGCTTCCACTTGACCACATGAACAAAAGTAGCAAACCAAAAAGAAACTGTAAAATGGAAGCTAAACTTCTCAATTTATTTTAGCTGCATAATCAGCCAGAAAGCCCATTTAGTCGCTAGTGTTTCTATCTGAAGTTTTTTATGATTTTTTTACCAGGGTACCATCATGCATAGCTCAGACATTCTTAAATTATCTTACTGTATTTGTTCTTGCCAAATCTTTTGGAAGCCTATTCCATGCTTCAACCATAAAAGTGCTTGCTCACATATTTAATAGTATAGTTTTAGTGTTAAATGTATTGATTTACTTGGTTTTATATCGCCAGTAGTGCATTACAGATTTGATTGTAAGTGTAGCGTGTGCATAAATACTACTAGTAATACTTGTTACTGGTTTCGTGTGTGTAAACTTGCAAGAACATAGTGGTAGGTTACAAGCACATTGTGGTAGCTCACGTGAATACACTTTTCCATTGTACTTATTTTCCATCTTATTCACACAAAGAGAGTAAATGTGCATACAACCTATTTTTAGATCTCTCAAAACATACAATTGGGAATGTAGAGATAATACCTCTACCACTGCACAAAATAATAAAGTACAAAGACAGTGTTCCACCTTTTAAATATAGTTTCAACGTAAGCATTTCTCGCGCATATGAAACAGCTTTTGCATGAAAAAAAAATGTTAAAGCTGTTATAAATGTGTATTAAAACCATTTGGAAATGCATATTTGTGCACAGCTGTTAATCTGGAATCAGTTAATCACTGAGGATATCTCCCGTAGTCCTGCTGGTTGGTAGACATGGCTTCCCAAGCAGGTCAGAAACATTGACTTTACAAACATAATATATTTCTTTCATGTAATTAGCAAGAGTCCATGAGCTAGTGACGTATGGGATATACATTCCTACCAGGAGGGGCAAAGTTTCCCAAACCTTAAAATGCCTATAAATACACCCCTCACCACACCCACAATTCAGTTTTACAAACTTTGCCTCCGATGGAGGTGGTGAAGTAAGTTTGTGCTAGATTCTACGTTGATATGCGCTCCGCAGCAAGTTGGAGCCCGGTTTTCCTCTCAGCGTGCAGTGAATGTCAGAGGGATGTGAGGAGAGTATTGCCTATTTGAATGCAGTGATCTCCTTCTAAGGGGTCTATTTCATAGGTTCTCTGTTATCGGTCGTAGAGATTCATCTCTTACCTCCCTTTTCAGATCGACGATATACTCTTATATATACCATTACCTCTGCTGATTCTCGTTTCAGTACTGGTTTGGCTATCTGCTATATGTAGATGAGTGTCCTGGGGTAAGTAAGTCTTATTTTCTGTGACACTCCTAGCTATGGTTGGGCACTTTGTTTATAAAGTTCTAAATATATGTATTCAAACATTTATTTGCCTTGACTCAGAATGTTCAACTTTCCTCATTTTTCAGACAGTCAGTTTCATATTTGGGATAATGCATTTTAATTTAACATTTTTTACCTTAAAATTTGACTTTTTCCCTGTGGGCTGTTAGGCTTGCGGGGGCTGAAAATGCTTCATTTTATTGCGTCATTCTTGGCGCGGACTTTTTTGGCGCAAAAATTCTATTTCCGTTTCCGGCGTCATACGTGTCGCCGGAAGTTGCGTCATTCTTTGACGTTATTTTGCGCCAAAAATGTCGGCGTTCCGGATGTGGCGTCATTTTTGGCGCCAAAAAGCATTTAGGCGCCAAATAATGTGGGCGTCTTATTTGGCGCGAAAAAATATGGGCGTCACTTTTGTCTCCACATTATTTAAGTCTCATTTTTTATTGCTTCTGGTTGCTAGAAGCTTGTTCTTTGGCATTTTTTCCCATTCCTGAAACTGTCATTTAAGGAATTTGATCAATTTTGCTTTATATGTTGTTTTTTTCTTTTACATATTGCAAGATGTTCCACGTTGCAACTGAGTCAGAAGATACTTCAGGAAAATCACTGCACAATGCTGGAGCTACCAAGCTAAGTGTATCTGCTATAAACTTTTGGTATCTGTTTCTCCAGCTGTTATTTGTATTGCATGTCATGTCAAACTTATTAATGCAGATAAAATTTCCTTTAGTACTGTTACATTACCTGTTGCTGTTCCGTCAACATCTAATTTTCAGAGTGTTCCTGATAACATAAGAGATTTTATTTTTTAAATCCATTAAGAAGGCTATGTCTGTTATTTTTCCTTCTAGTATACATAAAAGTCTTTTAAAACTTCTCTTTTTTTCAGATGAATTTTTAAATGAACATCATCATTCTGATACTGATAATGGTTCTTCTGGTTCTGAGGTTTCTGTCTCAGAGGTTGATGCTGATAAATCTTTGTATTTGTTCAAGATGGAATTTATTCGTTCTTTACTTAAAGAAGTGTTATTTGCATTAGAAATAGAGGATTCTGGTCCTCTTGATACTAAATGTAAACGTTTAAATAAGGTTTTTAAATCTCCTGTAGTTATTCCAGAAGTGTTTTATCTCCCTGATGCTATTTCTGAAGTAATTTCCAGGGAATGGAATAATTTGGGTAATTTATTTACTCCTTCTAGACGTTTAAGCAAATTATATCCTGTGCCATCTGACAGATTAGAGTTTTTTGGGACAAAAATCCCTAAGGTTATGGGGCTGTCTCTACTCCTGCTAATGTACTACTATTCCTACGGCAGATAGTACTTCATTTAAGGATCCTTTAGATAGGAAAATTGATTCCTTTCTAAGAAAAGCTTACTTATGTTCAGGTAATCTTCTTAGACCTGCTATATTTTTAGCGGATGTTGCTGCAGCTTCAACTTTTTGGTTAGAAGCTTTAGCGCAACAAGTAACAGATCATAATTTTATAGCATTATTTTTATTCTATAACATGCTAATAATTTTATTGGTGATACCATCTTTTGATATCATTAGAGTTGATGTCAGGTATATGTCTCTAGCTATTTTAGCTAGAATAGCTTTATGGATTAAACTTGGAATGCTGACATGTCTTCTAAGTCAACTTTGCTTTCCCTTTCTTTCCAGGGTAAATAATCATTTTCGTTCCTTTCCTCACAAGGAACAAAAGCCTGATCCTTCATCCTCAGGAGCGGTATCAGTTTGGAAACTATTTCCAGTTTGGAATATATCCAAGCCTTATAGAAACCTATAGCCAGCTCCTAAGTACCTATGAAGGTGCGGCCCTTATTCCAGCTCAGCTGGTATGGGGCAGATTACGTTTTCTTCAAAGAAATTTGGATCAATTCCGTTCTTAATCTCTGGTTTCAGAAACATTGTTTCAGAAAGGTACAGAATTGGCTTCAAGTTAAGGCCTCCTGCTAAGAGATTCTTTTCTTTCCCGTGTCCCAGTTAACACAGCAAAGGCTCAGCATTTCTGAAATGTATTTCAGATCTAGAGTTGGCTGGAGTATTTATGCCAGTTCCAGTTCTGGAACAGGGGCTGGGGTCTTATTTTATCTCTTCATTGTACCAAAGAAGGTCAATTCCTTCAGACCAGTTCCGGATCTATCATTATTGAATCATTATGTTAGGATACCAACATTCAAGATGGTTACTGTAGGACTATCCTGCCTTTTGTTTAGCAAGGGCATTATATGTCTACAATAGATTTACAGGATGTGTATCTGCATATTCCGATTCATCCAGATCACTTTTAGTGTCTGAGATTCTCTTTTTAGACAAGCATTACCAGTTTTGTGGCTCTACCGTTTGGCTTAGCCTCAGTTCCAAGAATTTTTTTCAAAGGTTCTCGGTGCCCTTCTTTCTGTAATCAGAGAATAGGGTTTTGGTATTTCCTTATTTGGACGATATCTTGGTATTTGCTCAGTCTTCTCATTTTCGAAGAATCTCATACGAATCGACTTGTGTTGTTTCTTCAAGTTCATGGTTGGAGGATCAATTTACCAATCAGTTCATTGATTCCTCAGACAAGGGTAACCTTTTTAGGTTTCTAGATAAATTCAGTGTCTATGACTCTGTCCTTGTCAGACAAGAGAAGTTTAACATTGATATCAGCTTGTCAAAACCTTCAGTCACAATCATTCCCTTTGGTAGCCTTATGCATGGAAATGTTGGGTCTTAGGACTGCCGCATCAGATGCGATCTCCTTTGCTCGTTTTCACATGCGACCTCTTCAGCTCTGTATGCTGAACCAATGGTGCAGGGATTACTCAAAGATATCTCAATTAATATCTTTAAACCGATTTTACAACACTCTCTGACATGGTGGACAGATCACCATCGTTTAGTTCAGGGGGCTTCTTTGTTCTTCCGACCTGGACTATAATCTCAACAGATGCAAGTCTTACAGGTTGGGGAGCTGTGTGGGGGTATCTGACGGCACAAGGGGTTTGGGAATCTCAGGAGGTGAGATTTCCGATCAATATTTTGGAACTCCGTGCAATTTTCAGAGCTCTTCAGTCTTGGCCTCTTCTGAAGAGAGAGTTGTTCATTTGTTTTCAGATAGACAATGTCACAACTGTGGCATACATCAATCATCAAGGAGGGACTCACAGTCCTCTGGCTATGAAAGAAGTATCTCGAATTTTGGTTTGGGCGGAATCCAGCTCCTGTCTAATCTCTGCGGTTCATATCCCAGGTATGGACAATTGGAAAGCGGATTATCTCAGTCGTCAAACGTTGCATCCGGGCGAATGGTCTCTTCACCCAGAGGTATTTCTTCAGATTGTTCAAATGTAGGAACTTCCAGAAATAGATCTGATGGCTTCTCATCTAAACAAGAAACTTCCCAGGTATCTGTCCAGATCCCGGGATCCTCAGGCGGAGGCAGTGGATGCATTATCACTTCCTTGGAAGTATCATCCTCCCTATATCTTTCCGCCTCTAGTTCTTCTTCCAAGAGTAACCTCCAAGATTCTGAAGGAATGCTCGTTTGTTCTGCTGGTAGCTCCGGCATGGCCTTACAGGTTTTGGTATGCGGATCTTGTCCGGATGGCCTCTTGCCAACCGTGGACTCTTCCGTTAAGACCAGACCTTTTGTCTCAAGGTCCTTTTTTTCCATCAGGATCTGAAATCCTTAAATTTAAAGGTATGGCGATTGAACGCTTGATTCTTGGTCAAAGAGGTTTCTCTGACTCTGTGATTAATACTATGTTACAGGCTCGTACATCTGTATCCAGAGAGATATATTATAGAGTCTGGAAGACTTATATTTCTTGGTGTCTTTCTCATCATTTTTCTTGGCATTCTTTTAGAATACCGAGAATATTACAGTATTCTTCAGGATGGTTTAGATAAGGGTTTGTCCGCAAGTTCCTTGAAAGGTCAAATCTCTGCTCTTTCTGTTCTTTTTCACAGAAAGATTGCTATTCTTCCTGATATTCATTGTTTTGTACAAGCTTTGGTTCGTATAAAGCCTGTCATTAAGTCAATTTCTCCTCCTTGGAGTTTGAATTTGGTTCTGGGGGCTCTTCAAGCTCCTCCATTTGAACCTATGCATTCATTGGATATTAAATTACTTTCTTGGAAAGTTTTTTGTTCCTTTTGGCCATCTCTTCTGCCAGAAGAGTTTCTGAATTATCTGCTCTTTCTTGTGAGTCTCCTTTTCTGATTTTTCATCAGGATAAGGCGGTGTTGCGAACTTCTTTTGAATTTTTACCTAAAGTTGTGAATTCCAACAACATTAGTAGAGAAATTGTGGTTCCTTCATTATGTCCTAATCCTAAGAATTCTAAGGAGAAATAGTTGCATTCTTTGGATGTTGTTAGAGCTTTGAAATATTATGTTGAAGCTACGAAATCTTTTCGTAAGACTTCTAGTCTATTTGTTATTTTTTCCGGTTCTAGAAAAGGCCAGAAAGCTTCTGCCATTTCTTTGGCATCTTGGTTGAAATCTTTAATTCATCTTGCCTATGTTGAGTCGGGTAAAACTCCGCCTCAGAGAATTACAGCTCATTCTACTAGGTCAGTTTCTACTTCCTGGGCGTTTAGGAATGAAGCTTCGGTTGACCAGATCTGCAAAGCAGCGACTTGGTCCTCTTTGCATACTTTTACTAAATTCTACCATTTTGATGTATTTTCTTCTTCTGAAGCAGTTTTTGGTAGAAAAGTACTTCAGGCAGCGGTTTCAGTTTGAATCTTCTGCTTATGTTTTTCATTAAACTTTATTTTGGGTGTGGATTATTTTCAGCAGGAATTGGCTGTCTTTATTTTATCCCTCCCTCTCTAGTGACTCTTGTGTGGAAAGATCCACTTCTTGGGTAGTCATTATCCCATACGTCACTAGCTCATGGACTCTTGCTAATTACATGAAAGAAAACATAATTTATGTAAGAACTTACCTGATAAATTCATTTCTTTCATATTAGCAAGAGTCCATGAGGCCCGCCCTTTTTTTGTGGTGGTTATGATTTTGTATAAAGCACAATTATTCCAATTCCTTATTTTATATGCTTTCGCACTTTTTTCTTATCACCCCACTTCTTGGCTATTCGTTAAACTGAATTGTGGGTGTGGTGAGGGGTGTATTTATAGGCATTTTAAGGTTTGGGAAACTTTGCCCCTCCTGGTAGGAATGTATATCCCATACGTCACTAGCTCATGGACTCTTGCTAATATGAAAGAAATGAATTTATCAGGTAAGTTCTTACATAAATTATGTTTTTCCCATTAACAAGAAAAATAGTACACCATTAAAAAAGTGCTACTTTTTATTGACTTTCCAAAAGTGTAAAAAATAGCAAATATGAGTACTGTATGTTGAATTAGAAATGTGAACATGGTGGTTGTCCCACACTCAATAGGAGAAAGTCAAATTATGTAGACTACATTTGCTGCAAAATGCTCTGCATTTTCTGAACCAGCTACATATTTTAACATTGGTTGTTGTCAATTAGAACTAGCAGTAAATTATTTAGTGCACTACTCTCAGCAAACACAGTCTAGTCTGTTTAAGTGTTGATATTGTCTGTAGATGGTTCAAGCAAGTTTGCAACATAATATGACTTCTCAAGGTATTCTGGGACAAGCACCATTTATACATCCGAAAATTGTATTTTACAGCAAATGCTAATAAATAATGGAAATGAAACAAAATTGCTATATTTATTTATTAATTCATGGGTAAATATATTTTGAATTGATCGTTTAACTGTAATGTGACCACCTATACATTTGCCTAAATACTTAAATTTAGTGTTCATTCTGGTTTGTTCTCAGACTATGAGCTGTGAGTCATGGAGTGCTTCCGTAGCACTTTTGTTAATACTCATGACACAGATTCTTTTCTTTTTTTAAGCTGATGTCTGCCTGACTAGTGTGCAGCTTGGCATGCATATTTGCTTAAATCATCTTTTAGTTTCCACATCAGACAACAAGAGAATTTGTTCTGTTCTTTTGTTTTTTATTTGTACTGTAATCCATGCAACAAACTAAAATGCCAAGCATACAAACTGTTTGCCATTTACTTTTCCAAACGAAGCAATAATAACAAGAATTCCAATTCAATTTGTGTATTGCAGCTTTTCAATTAGTACATTACCATAAAAGTAATTAATGTGGCATAAAACATATTGTAAATACAGGATTTTTTTTAGTATTGCAATACATGATCATTTCAGCTGAGTTTGAACATTTTTTCAATACCTTTCCAGCTTATTTGCTGCAATTAATTTTAAATGGCAAAACTCCCCCTATTAAGTGCTTTATTTGGATATCAGTAGTGGGCTTCCTTTGCCATTAATTGAGACACGTAGTTGAGAAGGTTTAAGTGCTAAGGGGTACAAGATCCTGCTAAACTCTGCAATTCCCCTTAGAAAAACAAAATAATGTATGTACAAAAGTAAGAGTTAGCGCTGAAAGCACAGATCAAATAAGCTAAGAATAAATATTTAATGTAAATGAATGTATCACTACTAAATGCTAAGGTTAAAAACCTGAGAGTAAAAACAAACGATATACAATAAAGCGATATGCTAAATAAATGTTAAATAAAATAATTTAATATCCATATAAAAACAAATCAAGTGAGTATGACTGGCTGATATGGGACGTCTCCCTTAGGTAATAAACTAATGAAACCACAAGGTGGATAAAAAATATCACTCCTTAAAATCAAACCCTTTGTTATAACTTGCTGAGGTGAGAGTAATTATGTCTGTACCTTGGACTCGTTAGTCATCAGTCATCATATATTCTTCTGTTGACAACTATATGAAAACGGGGACAGTGTGTACCTTTTTAATGTCTCCTATTGCTGAGTGATTTCCTCATATGCGGGAGTATTGCGGCTCTCCTCCGCTTTGGCGGCTGTCTTATGTCACCTAGGGTCAGATATGGAATCGCTGGATGCTAAGATCTTGCATAAATAATAGCGAAGAATGTTGCAAATATCTTCCAGTGAAGTGACACTTTGTATCTCGTGGAATCGGAACTCTGTGAGTGTCAGGATAGGTTAAGTCCAGAGTTAGACCCAAATGCTAGGATGAAGTTTGAAAACACCCTAGCACTGTGAGTATATTCCAGGACCTGACCCTGCGACAGCTACAGTAATATACTCACTGAAATAAACTGGAAGTTGGCACAGCAGGGTCAGGAGAAGAAACTTTGTGTTCGGTTAAACCAAAAGAGTAATCAATCAAGCAATATCCAGCAACGTGTAATCAGGCAGGTAGGGGTTAACCAGTAGAATTTATCAAACAAGCAATGTCCAGCAACGTGTAATCAGGCAGTTTGGGGTTAACCAGTAGAATTATCAAACAAGCAATGTCCAGCAAGGTGTTATCAGGCAGTTTGGGGTTAAACAGAGGAATTATCAAACAAGCAATGTCCAGTTATCAGGAATCAGGCAGGTAGGGTTAAGCAGGGTTGAAGTTAAACAAGCCAGAAATTCTAATAAGACAAGAGATTCAAAAAGTACTCACAAGCCGGGTAATTAGAACAAACAGGCACAGAGGAGAGGAGACGCCAGAATAAGAAGACCTTCTGACGTCAGCAGAAGGGGCCGGTGAGAAACAGGGTTGCTAGGCAACCAAGGAAACGCTACCGCGCCGACACAAACAAGGGGAGAAAGCGATCAGCAGCAGAGCGATCGCGACAGTGAGTTTCCTGATCACTCAGTAGTTAGCGAGTTCAATTCGCACCCCCTCCTTCCATATAGTTAAAGGACTCCTTGGGGTGGATGTAGATAGATGAAACTCTTTGCAGTCACACAGAGTGAATATATATTGAATTCCTTGGCGCACACTGCTTCTGGATTCCCAACTAGCCGTTATATCGCTATCTGCGTCTGCCTCCTAGCTGCTTCTTGCAATGATTTCTATATTGTATAAGCCACTGCTTAGTGTTTTAGCACTTTCATATCTCTTTTAAAACGTCCACAAATCATTGCTGTCAAATGCTGCTACTGAGCATAGTTTTCAGCTGTCTGCCTATACGTAGCATGCTCAAAATATACCAAAATAAGTGACTTTAAACCTTTCCATCTCAGCAGCCACCACTCCAGTTTTTTTTTTTTACCAAAAAAATAAAATAAAAACTACTAGAAAATAAATTCTATCTGCTTGCCAAATTTCATAGATATTCATACAGCTGTGTTTGCTATAGGTTCAGCTAATCATTTTAATGTTAAGATAGGGAAAGTACATTTTTCCCAAGTTCTGAGAATTAGAAATTCCACAATTTTCAGAGCTAAATTTATATTGTAAATTTGTTTTATTCTGCATAAATAAACATGCTATATAAAAATCTCAAGGTGTTTACTGTCCCATTAAAGGGACACTAAACCCATTTTGTTTTCTTTCATGATTCAGATAGAGCATGCAGTTTTAAGCAATTTTCTAATTTACTCCAATTATAAATTTTTATTGATTCGCTTGCTATCTTTATTTAAAAAGCAGGAATGGGATGCATAGGAGCCGGCCCATTTTTGGTTGAGAACCTGGGTTATGCTTGCTTATTGGTGGGTAAATGTAAGCCTTCAATAAGCAAGCACTATCCATGGCTGCTAAGATTTACATTCTTGCTTTTAAAATAAAGATAGCAAGAGAACAAAGAAAAATTGATAATAGGAGTAAATTAGAAAGTTGCTTAAAATTTCATGCTCTATCTGAATCATGAAATAAAAAATTTGGGTTCAGTGTCCCTTTAATTGTTCATTTGTTTTCAGTCACCAAGGGTGTCCATAAAACTGAAATTAATTTAACATAAGCCAACCTTACCCTGAAACATAGGGTTTAATTTTGAACAGTCCAGTGATCCTAAACTTTAACAGTAAAATGTATAAGAATGTAAAGGAGTAGATTTACCAAGCAGCGGATGCTGCTATCTACCCCCGTACTTTCCGGCTTGCCGGAAATGTAAGTTAAGAAGCAGCGGTCATAAGACCGCTGCTTCTTAACTCGCCCCCACCTCTGAGGTGGCGGACAGCAATCAGCCCGATCGGATACTAGAAATGCTTGTGCAATGATAAATGCTGACAGCGTATGCTGTCGGCATTTATTGATGTGCGGCGGACATGATCCGCTTCAGCGGATAATGTCTGCCCGCCCATCGTTAAATCTACCCCATAAGGTAAAAATTTGATTTCATAATTCAGATAGAGCATGCAATATTGAACCACTTTCCAAATTACTTCTTCTATCAAATTGTGCACAGTCTTTTTTTATATTCGCACTTTTTGAGGCACCACCTCCTACGTAGCATGTGCAAAAGTTCACATTGTATACGTATATGCAGTTTGTGATTGGCTGATGACTGTCGCATGCTACAAGGGTAGGAAATATATAAGCAAAATTCCTTCCTAAGATACGGAGAGTCCACTGCTTCATTCTTTACTGTTGGGAAATACAACACCTGGCGCTAGGCCAAAGGCTTTAAATATCCCTCCCACTTCCTCATTACCCCAGTCATTCTTTGCCTTTCGTCACGTTAGGAGGTGGCAGAGAAGTGTCAGAAGATTCGGAGAGTCCTGCAAAAGGGTATCTGCCCTTCGAGATAGGACTGGAGTTTTAAGTAGTCATGTCAACCACTCAGTGAGAGTATTAATGAAAGTTAGTCTGGAGATGCAGGGAAAGTTTTTTTTTTTTTTTTTTTCTTTTTTTTTTTTTCTGCAAAACCATCCAGACTACTCCTAACAGCTCTTATGCAATCAGTGACGACGAGTTTCACTGCCTGCTTTCACTCACTCAAGTCTATGTCAGGAGCACTGCTATAAGACTGTCACACTTGAGAGGCTGTGTTCTGTTCCACAGCATGGATCCTGGAGGTAAGATTGTTTCAATTTTTACAGATAAAACGCTATAACAGGGTCACAGTGTGGCTCCTTTATAACTTGATAGGATCCAGGGTTAATATCCTCTGAAGGGGGGTATATTGAACAGTTGGGGTTAATTAATCAGTGTATTAATTATTTACATGCTGCTTTGTGTGATTTTTTTTGCCTGGGCTGATAGACTGTGTGTTTTTTGCTGGAACAAACAGGTTTCACTTTTAAGTTTCACTTTTGTTTCTCTTGTAAGGTGTATCCAGTCCACGGATTCATCCTTTACTTGTGGGATATTCTCCTTCCTAACAGGAAGTGGCAAAGAGAGCACACAGCAGAGCTGTCCATATAGCTCCCCCTCTAGCTCCACCCCCCCAGTCATTCTCTTTGCTGCTCTAACAAGTAGCATCTCCACGGGAGGGTAAAGTGAATGTGGTGGTAGATTTGTAGTTTTTATATCTTCAATCAAAAGTTTATTTTTAAATAGTACCGGTTTGTGCTATTTACTCTCTGGCAGAAATATGAAGAAGAATTCTGCTGAGAGGAAAATGATTTTAGCATGTTGTAACTAAAATCCATTGCTGTTCCCACACAGGACTGAGGAGTACCAGAAAACTTCAGTTGGGGGAACAGTTTGCAGGCTTAACTGCTTTGAGGTATGTTTCAGTCATCTTTTTTCTAGTCAAGACAAGATAATGCTAGAACACTGACAAGATTCCCCATGTGGGAAGGGTAAGCCATGTTCTGAAACTTAGTATAGAACTAGAGGCTTATTTAAGTGGGCTCAATAGACTGGTTATCACTTTAGCAGGGCAATCGATTATTTTGTTTAGAAAAATACTCTTTATTGACACTTTTAAGCACTTTTGGTGTGTTTATTGGGGGTTTTATTCCACATGGCATTATTTTAGTCACCTAAATTGTTTTCTGAAGGCTCCACAGCTCCAGAGTGGAGTGGGAGGGGCCTAATTTCGCGCCTCAGTTGCGCAGTTTATTCTGACAAGATTTCCCTGCATGCTGCTTCACATGGGTCCAGAGACTGCTTGAGGACTTCAGGAGGCTTGATTTTTCTCAGATTCAATCCTTAAGGGAAGGTAGGGCCACAGCAGGCTGCTGTGGCAAGATGCTGTAGTTTATTAACCGGTTGTTTGCTTTAGGCGGCTCCAGTTTGGGCATTAAAGGGTTAATCAAACTTGCTGTGCAATCATATCAAAGCATTAGGCAAATACTGTAAAAATTTCAAGAGATTTGGTTCATTTTTCACCGTTTTGTAAAATTGTGTGCGCTTTTATTATCTTAAAGGCACAGTACCATTTATTGCAAATTGTATTTTTTATTACATAAAGTGTTTTTCCAAGCCTGCTTGTGTATAATACCAATCTGTTAAACATCTCTGACACTAAGGAAAAGCCTTGCTCTATGTGTTCAGAAGCCATGGTGGAACCCCCACTCAAAATGTGTCCCAAGTGCACTAATGTGTCTATACACTTTAAAGATCATATTGTGTCACTTAAAAATATAGCCCTAGATGATTCTTTGACTGAAGGTAATGAGGATAGTCCGCCTTCCTCTCCCCATGTGTCATCACCAGTTACGCCCGCTCAAGCGATACCTAGTACCACTAGTGCATTAGCACCTATTACATTGCAACAACTGGCGGCAGTCATGGATAATTCCCTTGCGGCCTTCCTATCCAAACTGCCAGTTTTCCCTAAAAAGCGCGATAGCTCTGTTTTGAGAACAGATGAGGAGCAGTCGGAAGCTTTGGGAGGCTTATCTGATGTACCCTCACAACACTCTGAAGTAGGGGCGAGGGATGTTATGTCTGAGGGAGAAATTTCTGACTCAGGAAAAGTTTCTCAGCAGGCAGAATCAGATTCATTAGCATTTCAATTTAAATTGGAACACCTCCGTGTACTGCTTAGGGAGGTCTTATCAACTCTGGATGATTGTGACCCTATGGTGGTCCCAGAGAAATTGTGTAAAATGGACAAATATCTAGAAGTCCCTGTATACACTGATGCGTTTCCGATCCCTAAAAGGGTGGCGGATATTGTTGCTAGGGAGTGGGAAAGGCCAGGTATACGCTTTGTTCCCCCACCTATCTTTAAGAAAATGTTCCCCATAACTGATACCAGGCGGGACGCGTGGCAGACAGTCCCTAAGGTAGAGGGGGCAGTTTCAACACTAGCCAAGCGCACAACCATACCAATTGAAGACAGTTGTGCTTTCAAAGATCCTATGGATAAAAAATTAGAAGGTTTACTAAAGAAAATATTTGTTCAACAAGGTTTCCTTCTCCAACCTATTGCCTGCATTATTCCTGTAACTACTGCAGCGGCTTTCTGGTTTGAGGCGCTGGAGGAGTCGCTCCAGACGGAGACCTCATATGACGAGATTATGGATAGTATTAAGGCTCTAAAGCTGGCTAATTCTTTTATCACAGATGCCGCTTTGCAATAAGTTAGCGTCGAAAAATTCTGGTTTTGCCATCATGGCGCGCAGAGCGCTTTGGCTTAAATCATGGTCGGCCGACGTGTCGTCTAAAACAAAATTACTGAATATTCCTTTCAAGGGAAAGACCCTTTTCGGGCCCGAGTTAAAAGAGATTATTTCGGATATCACTGGGGGAAAGGGCCATGCCCTCCCGCAAGATAGGCCTTTCTTTCATGTAATTAGCAAGAGTCCATGAGCTAGTGACACATGGGATATACATTCCTACCAGGAGGGGCAAAGTTTCCCAAACCTCAAAATGCCTATAAATACACCCCTCACCACACCCACAATTCAGTTTTACAAACTTTGCCTCCGATGGAGGTGGTGAAGTAAGTTTGTGCTAGATTCTACGTTGATATGCGCTCCGCAGCAAGTTGGAGCCCGATTTTCCTCTCAGCGTGCAGTGAATGTCAGAGGGATGTGAGGAGAGTATTGCCTATTTGAATGCAGTGATCTCCTTCTACGGGGTCTATTTCATAGGTTCTCTGTTATCGGTCGTAGAGATTCATCTCTTACCTCCCTTTTCAGATCGACGATATACTCTTATATATACCATTACCTCTGCTGATTCTCGTTTCAGTACTGGTTTGGCTTTCTACAAACATGTAGATGAGTGTCCTGGGGTAAGTAAATCTTATTTTCTGTGACACTCTAAGCTATGGTTGGGCACTTTGTTTATAAAGTTCTAAATATATGTATTCAAACATTTATTTGCCTTGACTCAGAATGTTCAACTTTCCTTATTTTCAGACAGTCAGTTTCATATTTGGGATAATGCATTTGATTTAATCATTTTTTCTTACCTTCAAAAATTTGACTCTTCCCTGTGGGCTGTTAGGCTCGCGGGGGCTGAAAATGCTTCATTTTATTGCGTCATTCTTGGCGCGGACTTTTTTGGCGCAAAAATTATTTTTCCGTTTCCGGCGTCATACGTGTCGCCGGAAGTTGCGTCATTTTTTTGACGTTATTTTGCGCCAAAAATGTCGGCGTTCCGGATGTGGCGTCATTTTTGGCGCCAAAAGCATTTAGGCGCCAAATAATGTGGGCGTCTTATTTGGCGCGAAAAAATATGGGCGTCGCTTTTGTCTCCACATTATTTAAGTCTCATTTTTCATTGCTTCTGGTTGCTAGAAGCTTGTTCTTTGGCATTTTTTCCCATTCCTGAAACTGTCATTTAAGGAATTTGATCAATTTTGCTTTATATATATGTTGTTTTTTCTCTTACATATTGCAAGATGTCTCACGTTGCATCTGAGTCAGAAGATACTACAGGAAAATCGCTGTCTAGTGCTGGATCTACCAAAGCTAAGTGTATCTGCTGTAAATTTTTGGTAGCTATTCCTCCAGCTGTTGTTTGTATTGATTGTCATGACAAACTTGTTAAAGCAGATAATATTTCCTTTAGTAAAGTACCATTGCCTTTTGCAGTTCCTTCAACATCTAAGGTGCAGAATGTTCCTGATAACATAAGAGATTTTGTTTCTGAATCCATAAAGAAGGCTATGTCTGTTATTTCTCCTTCTAGTAAACGTAAAAAATCTTTTAAAACTTCTCTCCCTACAGATGAATTTTTAAATGAACATCATCATTCTGATTCTGATGACTCTTCTGGTTCAGAGGATTCTGTTTCAGAGGTTGATGCTGATAAATCTTCATATTTATTTAAAATGGAATTTATTCGTTCTTTACTTAAAGAAGTACTAATTGCTTTAGAAATAGAGGATTCTGGTCCTCTTGATACTAATTCTAAACGTTTGGATAAGGTATTTAAAGCTCCTGTGGTTATTCCAGAAGTTTTTCCTGTTCCTAATGCTATTTCTGCAGTAATTTCCAAAGAATGGGATAAATTGGGTAATTCATTTACTCCTTCTAAACGTTTTAAGCAATTATATCCTGTGCCGTCTGACAGATTAGAATTTTGGGACAAGATCCCTAAAGTTGATGGGGCTATTTCTACCCTTGCTAAACGTACTACTATTCCTACGTCAGATGGTACTTCGTTTAAGGATCCTTTAGATAGGAAAATTGAATCCTTTCTAAGAAAAGCTTATCTGTGTTCAGGTAATCTTCTTAGACCTGCTATATCTTTGGCTGATGTTGCTGCAGCTTCAACTTTTTGGTTGGAAACTTTAGCGCAACAAGTAACACATCATGATTCTCATGATATTATTATTCTTCTACAGCATGCTAATAATTTTATCTGTGATGCCATTTTTGATATTATCAGAGTTGATGTCAGGTTTATGTCTCTAGCTATTTTAGCTAGAAGAGCTTTATGGCTTAAAACTTGGAAAGCTGATATGGCTTCTAAATCAACTTTACTTTCTATTTCTTTCCAGGGTAACAAATTATTTGGTTCTCAGTTGGATTCCATTATTTCAACTGTTACTGGTGGGAAAGGAACTTTTTTACCACAGGATAAAAAATCTAAAGGTAAAAACAGGGCTAATAATCGTTTTCGTTCCTTTTCGTTTCAACAAAGAACAAAAGCCTGATCCTTCATCCTCAGGAGCAGTTTCAGTTTGGAAACCATCTCCAGTCTGGAATAAATCCAAGCCAGCTAGAAAGGCAAAGCCTGCTTCTAAGTCCACATGAAGGTGCGGCCCTCATTCCAGCTCAGCTGGTAGGGGGCAGGTTACGTTTTTTCAAGGAAATTTGGATCAATTCTGTTCACAATCTTTGGATTCAGAACATTGTTTCAGAAGGGTACAGAATTGGTTTCTAGATGAGACCTCCTGCAAAGAGATTTTTTCTTTCCCGTGTCCCAGTAAATCCAGTAAAAGCTCAAGCATTTCTGAAATGTGTTTCAGATCTAGAGTTGACTGGAGTAATTATGCCAGTTCCAGTTCCGGAACAGGGGATGGGGTTTTATTCAAATCTCTTCATTGTACCAAAGAAGGAGAATTCCTTCAGACCAGTTCTGGATCTAAAAATATTGAATCGTTATGTAAGGATACCAACGTTCAAGATGGTAACTGTAAGGACTATCTTGCCTTTTGTTCAGCAAGGGAATTATATGTCCACAATAGATTCACAGGATGCATATCTGCATATTCCGATTCATCCAGATCATTATCAGTTCCTGAGATTCTCTTTTCTGGACAAGCATTACCAGTTTTTGGCTCTGCCGTTTGGCCTAGCTACAGCTCCAAGAATTTTTACAAAGGTTCTCGGTGCCCTTCTGTCTGTAATCAGAGAACAGGGTATTGTGGTATTTCCTTATTTGGACGATATCTTGGTACTTGCTCAGTCTTTACATTTAGCAGAATCTCATACGAATCGACTTGTGTTGTTTCTTCAAGATCATGGTTGGAGGATCAATTTACCAAAAAGTTCATTGATTCCTCAGACAAGGGTAACCTTTCTGGGTTTCCAGATGGATTCAGTGTCCATGACTCTGTCTTTAAAACAAGAGACGTCTAAAATTGATTGCAGCTTGTCGAAACCTTCAGTCACAATCATTCCCTTCGGTAGCCTTATGCATGGAAATTCTAGGTCTTATGACTGCTGCATCGGACGCGATCCCCTTTGCTCGTTTTCACATGCGACCTCTTCAGCTCTGTATGCTGAATCAATAGTGCAAGGATTACACGAAGATATCTCAATTAATATCTTTAAAACCGATTGTTCGACACTCTCTAACATGGTGGACAGATCACCATCGTTTAATTCAGGGGGCTTCTTTTGTGCTTCCGACCTGGACTGTAATTTCAACAGATGCAAGTCTCACAGGTTGGGGAGCTGTGTGGGGATCTCTGACGGCACAAGGAGTTTGGGAATCTCAGGAGGTGAGATTACCGATCAATATTTTGGAACTCCGTGCAATTTTCAGAGCTCTTCAGTTTTGGCCTCTTCTGAAGAGAGAATCGTTCATTTGTTTTCAGACAGACAATGTCACAACTGTGGCATACATCAATCATCAAGGAGGGACTCACAGTCCTCTGGCTATGAAAGAAGTATCTCGAATTTTGGTTTGGGCGGAATCCAGCTCCTGTCTAATCTCTGCAGTTCATATCCCAGGTATAGACAATTGGGAAGCGGATTATCTCAGTCGCCAAACGTTGCATCCGGGCGAATGGTCTCTTCACCCAGAGGTATTTCTTCAGATTGTTCAAATGTGGGAACTTCCAGAAATAGATCTGATGGCGTCCCATCTAAACAAGAAACTTCCCAGGTATCTGTCCAGATCCCGGGATCCTCAGGCGGAGGCAGTGGATGCATTATCACTTCCTTGGAAGTATCATCCTGCCTATATCTTTCCGCCTCTAGTTCTTCTTCCAAGAGTAATCTCCAAGATTCTGAAGGAATGCTCGTTTGTTCTGCTGGTAGCTCCGGCATGGCCTCACAGGTTTTGGTATGCGGATCTTGTCCGGATGGCCTCTTGCCAACCGTGGACTCTTCCATTAAGACCAGACCTTCTGTCACAAGGTCCTTTTTTCCATCAGGATCTGAAATCCTTAAATTTAAAGGTATGGAGATTGAACGCTTGATTCTTGGTCAAAGAGGTTTCTCTGACTCTGTGATTAATACTATGTTACAGGCTCGTAAATCTGTATCTAGAGAGATATATTATAGAGTCTGGAAGACTTATATTTCTTGGTGTCTTTCTCATCATTTTTCTTGGCATTCTTTTAGAATACCGAGAATTTTACAGTTTCTTCAGGATGGTTTAGATAAGGGTTTGTCCGCAAGTTCTTTGAAAGGACAAATCTCTGCTCTTTCTGTTCTTTTTCACAGAAAGATTGCTATTCTTCCTGATATTCATTGTTTTGTACAAGCTTTGGTTCGTATAAAACCTGTCATTAAGTCAATTTCTCCTCCTTGGAGTTTGAATTTGGTTCTGGGAGCTCTTCAAGCTCCTCCGTTTGAACCTATGCATTCATTGGACATTAAATTACTTTCTTGGAAAGTTTTGTTCCTTTTGGCCATCTCTTCTGCCAGAAGAGTTTCTGAATTATCTGCTCTTTCTTGTGAGTCTCCTTTTCTGATTTTTCATCAGGATAAGGCGGTGTTGCGAACTTCTTTTGAATTTGTACATAAAGTTGTGAATTCCAACAACATTAGTAGAGAAATTGTGGTTCCTTCATTATGTCCTAATCCTAAGAATTCTAAGGAGAAATGGTTGCATTCTTTGGATGTTGTTAGAGCTTTGAAATATTATGTTGAAGCTACGAAATCTTTCCGTAAGACTTCTAGTCTATTTGTTATCTTTTCCGGTTCTAGAAAAGGCCAGAAAGCTTCTGCCATTTCTTTGGCATCTTGGTTGAAATCTTTAATTCATCTTGCCTATGTTGAGTCGGGTAAAACTCCGCCTCAGAGAATTACAGCTCATTCTACTAGGTCAGTTTCTACTTCCTGGGCGTTTAGGAATGAAGCTTCGGTTGACCAGATTTGCAAAGCAGCAACTTGGTCCTCTTTGCATACTTTTACTAAATTCTACCATTTTGATGTGTTTTCTTCTTCTGAAGCAGTTTTTGGTAGAAAAGTACTTCAGGCAGCGGTTTCAGTTTGAATCTTCTGCTTATGTTTTTCATTAAACTTTATTTTGGGTGTGGATTATTTTCAGCAGGAATTGGCTGTCTTTATTTTGTCCCTCCCTCTCTAGTGACTCTTGTGTGGAAAGATCCACATCTTGGGTAGTCATTATCCCATATGTCACTAGCTCATGGACTCTTGCTAATTACATGAAAGAAAACATAATTTATGTAAGAACTTACCTGATAAATTCATTTCTTTCATATTAGCAAGAGTCCATGAGGCCCGCCCTTTTTTTGTGGTGGTTATGATTTTGTATAAAGCACAATTATTCCAATTCCTTATTTTATATGCTTTCGCACTTTTTTATCACCCCACTTCTTGGCTATTCGTTAAACTGAATTGTGGGTGTGGTGAGGGGTGTATTTATAGGCATTTTGAGGTTTGGGAAACTTTGCCCCTCCTGGTAGGAATGTATATCCCATATGTCACTAGCTCATGGACTCTTGCTAATATGAAAGAAATGAATTTATCAGGTAAGTTCTTACATAAATTATGTTTTTAAGGCTAAAAACAAGGCTAATTTTCGTTCCTTTCGCAACTTCAGGAGCGGTCCTGCTTCAGCCTCTGCTACCGCAAAGCAAGAGGGTAACACTTCACAGCCCAAGGCAACCTGGAAGCCTTTGCAGGGCTGGAACAAGGGTAAACAGGCCAAGAAGCTTGCAGCTGCTACTAAGACAGCATGAAGGGGTAGCCCCCGATCCGGGACCGGATCTGGTAGGGGGCAGACTCTCTATCTTTGCTCAGGCTTGGGCAAGAGACGTCCAGGATCCCTGGGCACTAGAGATTGTTTCCCAGGGATATCTTCTAGAATTCAAGGACTCTCCTCCAAGGGGAAGGTTCCACATTTCTCGTCTGTCTACAGACCAGACAAAGAAAGAGGCGTTCTTACGCTGTGTAGAAGATCTACTCAAGATGGGAGTGATATATCCAGTTCCAATTACAGAACAATGACTGGGTTTTTACTCAAACCTGTTTGTGGTTCCCAAAAAGGAAGGAACTTTCAGACCAATCCTGGATCTAAAAATTCTAAACAAATTCCTCAGAGTTCCATCTTTCAAGATGGAGACCATTCAGACAATCTTACTGATGATCCAGGAAGGTCAATATATGACTACCGTGGATCTAAAGGTGTCCCATTCAGATAAAGTAGTTTTGCGTACCAAACCTGGTTTTCTTCCTAAAGTTGTTTCTAATAAGAACATTAACCAGGAGATCATTGTTCCTTCTCTGTGTCCTAATCCAGCTTCTAAGAAGGAACGGCTTTTACACAATCTTGATGTGGTTCGTGCTTTGAAATAATATTTCAGACAAACCTCTTTGTTGTCTATTCTAGTAAGAGGAGAGGTCAAAAAGAGACGGCTACCTCTCTTTCCTTCTGGTTGAAAAGCATCATCCGATTGGCTTATGAGACTGCTGGGCAGCAGCCTCCTGATCGAATTACAGCTCATTCCACCAGAGCTGTGGCTTCCACTTGGGTCTTCAAGAATGAGGCTTCTGTTGAACAGATTTGTAAGGCAGCGACTTGGTCTTCACTGCATACTTTTGCCAAATTTTACAAATTCAATACTTTTGCTTCTTCGGAGGCTATTTTTGGGAGAGGGGTTTTGCAAGCAGTGGTGCCTTCCGTTTAGGTTACCTGTCTTGTTCCCTCCCTTCATCCGTGTCCTAAAGCTTTGGTATTGCTATCCCACAAGTAAGGATGAATCCGTGGACTGGATACACCTTGCAAGAGAAAACAGAATTTATGCTTACCTGATAAATTACTTTCTCTTGTGGTGTATCCAGTCCACGGCCCGCCCTGGCAATTAAGTCAGGTTAAAATTTCTTGTTTAAACTACAGTCACCACTGCACCCTATGGTTTCTCCTTTTTCTCCTAACCATTGGTCGAATGACTGGGGGGCGGAGCCAGAGGGGGAGCTATATGGACAGCTCTGCTGTGTGCTCTTTGCCACTTCCTGTAGGGAATGAGAATATCCCACAAGTAAGGATGAATCCGTGGACTGGATACACCGCAAGAGAAAGTAATTTATCAGGTAAGCATAAATTCTGTTTTTTAAATGGTACCGGTTTGTACTATTTACTCTCCAGCAGAAAAGGGATGACGATTTCTGCAGATAGGAAGATGATTTTAGCGTGTTGTAACTAAAATCCACTGCTGTTCCCACACGGGACTGAGGAGTACAAGAAAACTTCAGTTGAGGGAAGGGTAAGCTTTATTCAGAGACTAAGTATGGAATTGCAAGCTTACATAACAGGGCTGATTTATGCTGGTTGACACTTTTTTATGGGTTGACACTTTTTTATGGCAAACGGTTTTTACTTATAAACATTGTTTTTGAGACACTTAGAAGGTCCCTTTGGGTTTATTTCAGGGGTTGTTACCCACATGGCTAATATTATAACTCCCAGGAGTGTTTCTTTAGGCCTCACAGCACTGGAGTAAGGTGGGAGGGGTCTAATTTTGCGCCTCAGATGCGCAGTTAGATTGACTAGATCTTCAGGCTGTGTTCACATGGTGGCTCCTGCTACAGTTTGATGACCCATAAGAAGCTTTTTCCCCATAAATCCGACTCCTAAGGGAAGGTAGGGCCACAGCAGAGCTGTGGCAAGGTGCTAAATTTGTTTTTACCGGTCTGTTAGCTTACTATTGATCCGGTTTGGGCATTAAGGGGTTAATTGTTTTTTTTTTTTTGCTAGTTGTGCAATCTTACCAATGCTTTAGATACATACTGTGAAAATTTCAGAAAGTTTGGTGCATTTTTCACTGTTTTGTAAAATTGTGTGCCTTTTTTATTTCTTAAAAGCACAGTAACGTTTTTTTGCAAAGTGTGTTTTGCTTGATTAATGTGATTTCTAAGCCTGTTTGTCTTACTACTAGTCTGTTAAACATGTCTGTCACCAAGGAAAATCCTTGTTCAATGTGTTTAGAAGCCATGGTGGAACCCCCTCTCAAAATGTGTTTCCACGTGTACTGATATGTCTATACATTTTAAAGACCATATTGTTGCACTTAAAAATGTGGCCCAAGATGATTCTCAGACAGAAGGTAATGAGGTTAGCCGATTGACCTCTCCCCAAGTGTCACAACCAGTTACGCCTGCTCAAGCGACGCCTAGCACCTCTAGCGCGTCTAACTCTTTTACCTTACAAGATTTGGCGGCAGTTATGGATAATACCCTCTCAGTATTTTTATCTAAGCTGCCCGTGTTACCTGCAAAGCGTGATAGTTCTGTTTTAAGAACAGATTATGAGCATTCTGACGCTTTAGTAGCCGTATCCGATATACACTCACAGCGCTCTGAAATGGGGGCGAGGGATGTGCTGTCTGAGGGAGAAATTTCCGATTCGGGAAAGGTTGCTCCTCAGACAGACTCGGATACGTTGGCTTTTAAATTTAAACTAGAACACCTCTGTTTATTACTCAGGGAGGTATTAGTTACTCTGGATGACTGTGACCCTTTGGTGGTTCCAGAGAAATTGTGTAAAATGGACAAGTACCTAGAAGTTCCTGTTTACACTGATGTGTTCCCGGTCCCTAAGAGGATTGCGGATATAGTAACTAGGGAGTGGGATAGACCAGGTATTCCGTTTGTTCCCCCTCCTGTTTTTAAGAAAATGTTCCCCAAATCTGACACCACGTGGGACTCGTGGCAGACGGTCCCTAAGGTGGAGGGGGCTGTTTCTTCACTTGCTAAACGCACAACCATACCAATTGAGGACAGTTGTGCTTTTAGAGACCCTATGGATAAAAAGTTAGAGGGTTTACTTAAAGGGACAGTTAAGTCCAAAAAAAACTTTCATGTTTCAAATAGGGCATGTAATTTTAAACAACTTTCCAATTTACTTTTATCACCAATTTTGCTTTGTTCTTTTGGTATTCTTAGTTGAAAGCTAGACCTAGGAAGGCTCATATGATAATTTCTAAGCCCTTGAAGGCCGCCTCTAATCAAATGCTTTTGTATTTGCTTTTCACAGCAGGGGAGAGCTAGTTCAGGTAAACCCTATAGATAACATTGTGAGCACGCCCATGGATAGTGGCAGACACTGCACTAATTGGCTAAAATGTAAGTCAATAGATAATAAATAAAATGTCATGTGATCAGGTGGCTGTCAGAAAATGCTTAGATACAAGTTAATCACAGAGGTAAAAAGTGTATTATTATAACTGTGTTGGTTATGCAAAACTGGGGAATGGGTAATAAAGGGATTATCTATCTTTTAAAACAACAAAAATTCTGGTGTTGACTGTCCCTTTAAGAAAATTTTTGTTCATCAAGGTTTTCTTCTCCAACCTATAGCGTGCATTGTTCCTGTAACTACTGCAGCTGCTTTCTGGTTCGAGGCGCTGGAAGATGCGCTCCAGACGGAGACCTCATATGAGGATATTATGGACAGAATTAAGGCTCTTAAGCTGGCTAATTCTTTTATAACGGATGCCGCTTTCCAACTAGCTAAGTTAGCGGCAAATAATTCAGGTTTCGCCATTCTGGCGCGCAGGGCGCTATGGCTCAAGTCCTGGTCGGCCGATGTGTCGTCAAAATCCAAACTCCTGAACATCCCTTTCAAAGGAGAGACCTTTTTCGGGCCTGAATTGAAAGAGATTATCTCAGAAATCACTGGGGGAAAAGGCCATGCTCTCCCTCAGGACAAGTCCTTTAAGACAAAGAACAAACAAAATAATTTTCGTTCCTTTCGAAATTTCAGAAGCGGTCTCGCTTCATCCTCCCCTGCTGCAAAGCAAGAGGGTAACACTTCACAACCCAGGACAGCCTTGAAACCTTACCAGGGCGGGAACAAGGGTAAACAGGCCAAGAAGCCTGCAGCTGCCTCCAAGACAGCATGAAGGGGTAGCCCCCGATCCTGGACCGGATCTAGTAGGGGGCAGACTCTCTCTCTTCGCTCAGGCCTGGGCAAGAGACGTACACGATCCCTGGGCCTTAGAGATTGTATCCCAGGGATATCTTCTAGAATTCAAGGACTCCCCTTCAAAGGGAAGGTTCCATATTTCTCGTCTGTCTACAGACACGACAAAGAAAGAGGCGTTCTTACGCTGTGTAGAAGACCTACATACAATGGGAGTGATCCACCCAGTTCCAATTGCGGAACAAGGGCTGGGGTTTTACTCAAACCTGTTTGTGGTTCCCAAAAAAGAAGTTACTTTCAGACCAATCCTGGATCTCAAAATTCTAAACAAATTCCTCAGAGTCCCATCATTCAAGATGGAGACCATTTGGAAAATCTTACCAATGATCCAGGAGGGTCAATATATGACTACCGTGGATCTAAAGGATGCGTATCTACACATTCCTCTCCACAAAGATCACCAGTTTCTCAGGTTTGCCTTTCTGGACAAGCATTTTCAGTTTGTGGCTCTCCCTTTCGGGTTGGCCACTGCTCCCAGAATTTTCACAAAGGTGCTAGGGTCCCTCCTGGCGGTGCTAAGACCGCGGGGCATAGCAGTGGGGCCTTATCTAGACGACATCTTAATTCAGGCGTCAACTTTCCAAAGAGTCAAGTCTCACACGGAAATCGTAGTGGCCTTTCTGAGGTCTCACGGGTGGAAGGTGAGCATCAAAAAGAGTTCTCTCTCCCCCCTCACAAGAGTTCCCTTCCTAGGAACACTAATAGACTCGGTAGAAATGAAAATATTTGTGACGGAGGTCATAAAGTTAAAACTCTTAACTACTTGCCGAGCACTTCATTCCATTCCTCGGCCGTCTGTAGCTCAGTGCATGGAGACAATCGGACTAATGGTAGCGGCAATAGACATAGTCCCTTTTGCACGGATACACCTCAGACCACTGCAACTATGCATGCTCAAACAGTGGAATGGGGATTATGCAGATTTGTCTCCTCAAATATAGTTGGACCAGGGGACCAGGGATTCTCTTCTCTGGTGGTTGTCTCAGGATCACCTGTCTCAGGGAATGTGTTTCCGCAGACCAGAGTGGATCATCGTAACGACTGACGCCAGTCTGTTGGGCTGGGGTGCTGTCTGGGGCTCCCTGAAAGCTCAGGGCTTATGGTCTCTGGAAGAAGCTCTTTTCCCGATAAACATTCTGTAACTGAGGGCGATATTCAACGCTCTTCAGGCATGGCCTCAGCTAGCTGCGACCAAATTCATCAGATTTCAGTCGGACAACATCACGACTGTAGCTTACATCAACCATCAAGAGGGAACAAGGAGTCCCCTAGCAATGATGGAAGTAACCAAAATAATCAGGTGGGCGGAGGATCACTCTTGCCACCTCTCAGCAATTCACATCCCAGGAGTAGACAACTGGGAAGCGGATTTTCTAAGTCGTCAGACTTTTCATCCGGGGGAGTGGGAACTCCACCCGGAGGAATTTGCCCAGCTGACTCAGCTAGGGGGCACTCCAGAATTGGATCTGATGGCGTCCCGTCAGAATGCCAAACTTCCTCTTTACGGGTCCAGGTCCCGGGATCCCCAGGCGGTGTTGATAGATGCTCTAGCAGCGCCTTGGTCCTTCAATCTGGCCTATGTGTTTCCACCATTTCCTCTCCTTCCTCGTCTGGTTGCCAGAATCAAGCAGGAGAGGGCGTCGGTGATTCTAATAGTGCCTGCGTGGCCGCGCAGGACTTGGTATGCAGAGCTAGTGGACATGTCATCCGTTCCACCATGGACTCTGCCAATGAGGCAGGACCTTCTACTTCAAGGTCCTTTCAAACATCCAAATCTAATTTCTCTGCGTCTGACTGCTTGGAGATTGAACGCCTAATTCTATCTAAGCGTGGTTTCTCTGAGTCGGTTATCAATACCCTGATTCAGGATAGAAAGCCTGTCACCAGGAAAATCTACCATAAGATTTGGCGAAAATATCTCATGGAGTAAGATTAGGATTCCTAGGATATTGTCCTTTCTCCAAGAAGGATTGGAGAAAGGATTATCAGCTAGTTCCTTAAAAGGACAGATATCTGCTTTGTCTATTCTTTTACACAAACGTCTGGCAGAGGTACCAGATGTTCAAGCGTTTAGTCAGGCTTTAGTCAGAATCAAGCCTGTTTATAGACCTGTGGCTCCGCCATGGAGTCTGAGTTTAGTTCTTTCAGTTCTGCAAGGGGTTCCGTTTGAACCTTTACATTCCATAGATATTAAACTTTTATCTTGGAAATTTCTGTTCTTGGTAGCTATCTCTTCTGCTCGAAGAGTTTCAGAGTTATCTGCTTTGCAGTGTGACTCACCTTACTTGGTGTTCCGCGCAGATAAGGTAGTTTTGCGTACCAAACCCGGTTTTCTTCCTAAGGTTGTGTCTAATAAGAATATTAATGAGGAAATTGTTGTTCCTTCTCTGTGTCCTAATCCTTCTTCGAAGAATGAACGTCTGTTACACAATCTTGATGTGGTTCGTGCTTTAAAGTTCTATTTACAAGCAACTAAGGATTTCAGACAAACAACTTCATTGTTTGTCATCTATTCTGGTAAGAGTAGAGGTCAGAAGGCGACTGCTACCTCTCTTTCCTTTTGGCTGAAAAGCATCATCCGTCTGGCCTATGAGACTGCTGGCCAGCAGCCTCCTGAAACAATTACTGTTCATTCTACCAGAGCAGTGGCTTCTACATGGGCTTTTAAAAATGAGGCTTCTGTTGAACAGATTTGTAAGGCAGCGACTTGGTCTTCACTGCATACTTTTTCCAAATTTTCCAAATTCGATACTTTTGCTTCTTCGGCGGCTATTTTTGGGAGAGAGGTTTTACAAGCAGTGGTGCCTTCCGTTTAAGGTACCTGTCTTGTTCCCTCCCTTCATCTGTGTCCTAAAGCTTTGGTATTGGTATCCCACAAATAAAGGATGAATCCGTGGACAGGATACACCTTACAAGAGAAAACAGAATTTATGCTTACCTGATAAATTACTTTCTCTTGTGGTGTATCCAGTCACCACTGCACCCTATGGTTTCTCCTTTTTCTTCCTAACCTCCGGTCGAATGACTGGGGGGTGGAGCTAGAGGGGGAGCTATATGGACAGCTCTGCTGTGTACTCTCTTTGCCACTTCCTGTTAGGAAGGAGAATATCCCACAAGTAAAGGATGAATCTGTGGACTGGATACACCACAAGAGAAAGTAATTTATCAGGTAAGCATAAATTCTGTTTTTTGAAAGTGTTGCACAGCTCCTATTACTTGCTGTACTTGTAATAACAAGGGAGGTACTGTCTTGCACTCCATGTAACCGGGTGTGGTATATGTTCATTTCCTCCACTCTGGCTCAGACTTGAACCTGAGGAGAGTGTTTCCTCTGTTAACTGTCTGGGTCTAGGAGATGGTGAGTGCCCCAGCCATTGGGAGTGTAAAGGTGCAATTTTCTATTAAAAAAAGAAAAAAAGTTTTTATTTTTGTTTTTCTGTGGGTATAACCAGAGCTATGGAGCACTCCAATATATAGAAATTGATAAAAGGGACGTCTCCCTTAACAGTTAAAATAATTCTTAAAAAAATTGTGTCTGGAATACCACCTTTAAAAAAATGCTCGATAAAAGCTTGAAAAATATTCAGTATACGCTGTGTTTCTATTCAGCAGACGTGGTTACAATGTTAAACACCTATTTAAAAGACTCCACACAGGTATTACAACTAGTTGAAAAAATAAAATGGGAAGATAATTTTATCCTTGCCACTAGTGATGTCACATCTCTTTATACGGTCATTGATCATGAGCAAGGCCTAAGGGCCATCGAAAATACCCTTGAATTAGATAAGGATATGGATACACATCTTAAACAGTTCATCCTAAAAGGAATAAAATTTATATTGGAAAACAATTATTTTGAATTTAATGGTAGATATTATCTTCAATTGGAGGGCACCGCGATGGGCACGAGTTTCGCGCCAAGTTATGCTAACATATTCATGGGTGACTGGGAGGATCACTTCCTTGAGTCACATGAGTTTGGCGCGGACCTCGTGCTCTTCAGGAGGTATATAGACAATATACTAATTATATGGAAGGGCTCAGAAGAAAACCTTAAATTGTTCTTTCAAGCCATGAATAATAATGATAAAGGTCTTCAATTTACCTACCAATACAGTAATACTTCCATTTCATTTTTGGATTTAGAAATATTTGTGGATGAGGGCAGTCTAGCTACCAGAACGTTCTTTAAACAAGTAGACTGTAATGGGTATGTACACAAAAAGAGTTGCCACCATGAGAGATGGAAAAGCAATATACCCACAGGTCAGTATCTTAGAATTAGAAAGAATTGTTCAAGGTATGTAGACTTTGAGACTCAAGTCAATGTTCTCCAACAAAGATTCTATGAAAGAGGTTACAGTGAGCAAGAATTAGAAGGAGCTATGACTAGAGCTAAAACAACTGAAAGAAGTTCTCTCTTACAGTACAAAGAAAAAAGTACATAGCTCATTAGAGATAATAAAAATGACTGATGTAGCACTAATAACAAATTATAATGATGATCATCAAATATTACGTAAAATAATCATGAGACACTGGCACATAGTTAAAAAACACCCCTTAATAGGAGACCTTTTAGCATACAAACCGAAAATTATTTTTAGAAAAGCCAGAAATTTAAAGCAAATTCTTGCACCCAGCGAATTGAAGAAAGACAGTATCATTATGGTAGATAAAGATCTCAGAGGGCACAATCTAAAAGGTTTCTTTCCCTGTCTTTCATGTAGGGCTTGCAGGTATAGTAGCAAAACTAGCTCCATCCATATTACAGGGACAAGTGTAGATTTTAAAATCAATGACACCATAAGATGTTCACATAAGGGTGTCATTTATCTTTTAAAATGTTCATGTGATTTATTTTATATTGGAGAGACCACTAGATTATTACGCGACAGGATCAGAGAACATCTCTGCAATATTGAAAAAGGGAACTTAGACACTCACTTATATAAGCACTTTAGAGAGATTCATAAAAATAATTTACAACATTTTGGGGAATATGTAAAGTCAGAGGAGACTGGAGAGGGGGTGATTTTGAGGGTAAGCTCCTCAAAAAGGAAGCTGAACTAATTTATAAATTTGACACCCTTTTCCCCCGAGGCCTTAATTCAGAGATAGACCTATCCCCTTTTTTAGGAGTTCAGATATAATAAACAATTCATAAAACCAAACATAAGGAAATATTTTTGAATCGAAGATAATGAACTGATATGATAGTAATAATTTTAAAATTTCTTACAAATTGTAATAAATTAATTATTGTTATTTTTTTAGATGTAATTAAGTATTTTATTGTAATTACTGGTTATGTTATGTAAGTCTGCTGAAACAAATCTAAAAATATATTTTTTATTATTTTATTATCCTGTAGAACAACTTGACATAGAAGCCAGTGACTATATAAGTTTAGTGTTTAACTCAATGTAGCAATAAGTTATCAATTCATCATAAGTAATAGTCGATCAAATTTATAAAACTGTTTGAATTATTCTATATAGAATATATAATTTTAAAACTGCATTTTATGGAATACCACCTCTGGTTTTACCACCTTAACAAAATACAATTTTATTATATTTTTATGCTGATTGCAAAAGAAATTTATTTATCAAAAATATTTATATATGTGAATTCTGTCTTTTTGGAATAATGACTGACCCCATGGTATTGAACTTATTAAACCACCTTAAGCAAAATCAACTCTGACCAGTTTCCACCTTTAATTGGTAAGAGCTACAACCAATGAATACATTTCAGCGAATATTTAAATCCTGTCCCGGGAACAACCAGTATCTTGAAAAAGCCCAACCTAACGGGTGAAACGCGTAGATTGACTTTGTGTTGTATCCTGCTACGGACTTCATCCTCATCTTTAAAATCTAGGTACCTAGTTTTTACATTTTCGCCCGCACGTGTTTCACGCTAAGTGCGGGTCTGTGGACATCATCTCACCCCTTCGATATCTGAATCATCTGGCGCACAAGGATTTGCAGTGACGAGCAGTCTCCAATAACGCTGACCGGGTTCAGCCGACACGAGTAAGAGTGTAAAAATATTGAGAGACGTTACCTACCTGTGCCAAATTCCAACACTGTGAGCATAAAGATCGCTATTAAGCTACTTTGAAAAAGAAACTGTGAGTAATAATAAGACCCTTATTAAGGTGTTCAATATCCATCGTTAACCAATTCTAAGGGGGTTAAAGCAACATCAGAATTAAACATTGTTTTGCTGACACTATTTGTGAAATTGCAATACTTTTTGATCAGCTAACATAAGAACTTTGTTACAACATATCAAGAACTGGGATAGATAGAATCTTAAGACTCATATTAACATTGTAACCACGTCTGCTGAATAGAAACACAGCGTATACTGAATATTTTTCAAGCTTTTATCGAGCATTTTTTTAAAGGTGGTATTCCAGACCCAATTTTTTTAAGAATTATTTTAACTGTTAAGGGAGACGTCCCTTTTATCAATTTCTATATATTGAATTGTTATATTATTGCACTTTAATTTTTTAAGAAGTAAAGTTATCAACTCAAAATATTGTTGTGTTTATGTTAACTTTTGACTAAGTGTGGTGGGAATCTTAGCTTTCAGCACCCTCTCAATTCCTCAAACTTTGTTCTAACTGTGACAGTCCTGGGGTGACTGTTTTAGAGTGGCTTAGTAATTAGCGCAATATTTTCATATTTACCTATGGAGCATTCCGACATGTTAGAAGGTACTCCTTCTGTACTTAATCATACCTGTTTATATTGTGAGGGAGGCCGTGGTTCCCCCCCCCCCACTCAATTATGTTCCACATGCCTTAACACCAAAGTCTAAGAAGGGAGACAAGCCTGCTAAGACTCTTAGTCCCTCTGAGCCGTCTACCTCTCAGGACTTGGCGTCCTGTGAGATTACTACCCTTGCTACATTATCCACTCAACATGCAGTTCCCCATAGCACATCTAATCTTCTATCTGGAGGGGGCCTTCTTCCTGCGGACTTTGCCTCGCTGTTACAAACGGAGGTGTCTGCGGCCCTCAGTGCATTACCTCATTCTAACAACGCAAGATAAAGGTTAAACATAGCTCTCCTGACCCAGAGTCATCTAAATATTTATCGGATGAAGCTATTATGTCCCAGTTATCCGATGATGAGTTAACCTCTGTAGCTTCGGAGGGTGAACTTTCTGGGTCGGAGTCCTAAGTGTCTATTAAGCCTCCTGCTGCCGAAGAACTGTCCTTTTAGTTTTAAAATTGAGCACTTGCATTTTTATTAAAGGAGTGTAGACAATCTTCCTCTTTGTTTGTTGTCTATTCTAGGAAGCGTAAGGGGCAGAAGGCTTCTTTTGACTTCCCTATCTTTTTGGTTAAGGAGTGTCATCCGCCTAGCTTAAAGAGACAGCGGGACATCGTCCTCCTGAGAGGATAACGGCTCATTCCACTAGAGCAGTGGCTTCCTCTTGGGTCTTTAAGAACAAGGCCTCTATGGATCAGATTTGTAAGGCGGCTACCTGGTCCTCCTTACATACTTTTTCAAAATTTTACAAGTTTGATGTTTTTGTTTTGGCTATAGCAGCTTTCGGGAGAAAAGTTTTGCAGGCTATGGTGCCCTCAGAATAGGGTCTGCTTCTTCCTTTTTGTTCCCTCTCATTATTCATTCAGTGGACTCTCCCTATCTTAGGAAGGAAAACATAATATATGCTTCATTCTCTTGGTGTTTATTTTTGAAAAGCATACTTAATTAGGCTCAGGAGCAGCAATGCATTACTAGGATCTAGCTGCTGATTGGTGGTTACACATATATTCCTCTTGTCATTTGCTCATCCCTTGTTTTCAGCTTGCTCCTAGTAGTGCATTGCTGCTCCTTCTACAAACAATACCAAGAGAATTGTTTATAATTGTATGCTCTGAATCATAAAACAAGAAAAAAATAGTATAAAATTTTCATGATTCAGATACAGCATGTAATTTTAAACAACTTTCCAATTTACTTCCATTAAAAAAATGTGCATAGTCTTTTATATTTACAATTTTTGAGTCACCAGATCCTACTGAGCATGTGCAAGAATTCACAGACTATACGTATATACATTTGTAATTGGCTAATTGCTATCACATGGTACAAGGGGAGTGGAAATATACGTAACTTTGAAATTTGTTATAAAAAAATCTACGACTCATTTGAAGTTCAGACTAAGTGCTATTGCATTGTCTTGTTATCTTGCATTTGTTGATTATGCAAATCTAATGTGTTGACTGGTCCTTTAAGGTTCTATTTCTCAACATTGTATGTTTATTTATTTTATAAAATGTTTGCTGTAAAGATAAGGAATCTTATTTTCGAAGACACATAATAATTAATTACTTTTGGGTTATATTGTAGCTTAAAAATAAAAACTATCTTTAGATAGATTTCTCCAACATAGGTGTGTCCGGTCCACGGCGTCATCCTTACTTGTGGGATATTCTCTTCCCCAACAGGAAATGGCAAAGAGCCCAGCAAAGCTGGTCACATGATCCCTCCTAGGCTCCGCCTACCCCAGTCATTCTCTTTGCCGTTGTACAGGCAACATCTCCACGGAGATGGCTTAGAGTTTTTTAGTGTTTAACTGTAGTTTTTATTATTCAATCAAGAGTTTGTTATTTTAAAATAGTGCTGGTATGTACTATTTACTCAGAAACAGAAAAGAGATGAAGATTTCTGTTTGTATGAGGAAAATGATTTTAGCACCGTAACTAAAATCCATGGCTGTTCCACACAGGACTGTTGAGAGCAATTAACTTCAGTTGGGGGAACAGTGTGCAGTCTCTTACTGCTTGAGGTATGACACATTCTAACAAGACGATGTAATGCTGGAAGCTGTCATTTTCCCTATGGGATCCGGTAAGCCATGTTTATTAAGATAGTAAATAAGGGCTTCACAAGGGCTTATTAAGACTGTAGACTTTTTCTGGGCTAAATCGATTCATTATTAACACATATTTAGCCTTGAGGAATCATTTATTCTGGGTATTTTGATATGATTATATCGGCAGGCACTGTTTTTGACACCTTATTCTTTAGGGGCTTTCCCTAATCATAGTCAGAGCCTCATTTTCGCGCCGGTATGGCGCACTTGTTTTTGAGGACAGCATGGCATGCAGCTGCATGTGTGTGGAGCTCTGATACATAGAAAGGTCTTTCTGAAGGCATCATTTGGTATCGTATTCCCCTTTGGGCTTGGTTGGGTCTCAGCAAAGCAGATTCCAGGGACTGTAAAGGGGTTAAATATAAAAACGGCTCCGGTTCCGTTATTTTAAGGGTTAAAGCTTCCAAATTTGGTGTGCAATACTTTTAAGGCTTTAAGACACTGTGGTGAAATTTTGGTGAATTTTGAACAATTCCTTCATACTTTTTCGCAATTGCAGTAATAAAGTGTGTTTAGTTTAAAATTTAAAGTGACAGTAACGGTTTTATTTTAAAACGTTTTTTGTGCTTTGTTATCAAGTTTATGCCTGTTTAACATGTCTGAACTACCAGATAGATTGTGTTCTGACTGTGGGGAAACCAAGGTTCCTTCTCATTTAACTATATGTATTTTCAGACAAACTTTGTCTTTGTTTGTTGTTTATTCTGGTAAACGGAGAGGTCAAAAAGCAACTTCTACCTCTCTCTCCTTCTGGATTAAAAGCATTATCCGATTGGCTTATGAGACTGCCGGACGGCAGCCTCCTGAAAGAATCACAGCTCACTCCACTAGGGCTGTGGCTTCCACATGGGCCTTCAAGAACGAGGCTTCTGTTGATCAGATATGTAAGGCAGCGACTTGGTCTTCACTGCACACTTTTTCTAAATTTTACAAGTTTGATACTTTTGCTTCTTCTGAGGCTATTTTTGGGAGAAAGGTTTTGCAAGCCGTGGTGCCTTCCATTTAGGTGACCTGATTTGCTCCCTCCCTTCATCCGTGTCCTAAAGCTTTGGTATTGGTTCCCACAAGTAAGGATGACGCCGTGGACCGGACACACCTATGTTGGAGAAAACAGAATTTATGTTTACCTGATAAATTACTTTCTCCAACGGTGTGTCCGGTCCACGGCCCGCCCTGGTTTTTTTAATCAGGTCTGATAATTTATTTTCTTTAACTACAGTCACCACGGTAACATATGGTTTCTCCTATGCAAATATTCCTCCTTAACGTCGGTCGAATGACTGGGGTAGGCGGAGCCTAGGAGGGATCATGTGACCAGCTTTGCTGGGCTCTTTGCCATTTCCTGTTGGGGAAGAGAATATCCCACAAGTAAGGATGACGCCGTGGACCGGACACACCGTTGGAGAAAGTAATTTATCAGGTAAACATAAATTCTGTTTTTCCTCAAAAAGCTTTTTATTGAAGAAAAACAAAATAATGTATTTTTAAATCTTTGATTTTTTTTTTTTATCCTCCTTGCACTTCTTTAAAATGTAAGACTAGGCTAGCCAGTGTGGTTGTATTTATAAAGAAGTAAAAGGTTAGTAGCTGTAGCTCCCCAGTTTCCTTGATTTGTCAAGCATGGATTTGGTGGTGTTTCAAAATAAAATGGCATGGCCATTAAATTTGCATATTCCATAGTTTTATTTGTATATTTCTTATTTTATTTTTGCCAGGCCTGAAAGAAAAGCAACTCTTCCACCAAGATTCCAAAAAGATGGTAGTCCGGTTGTTTTTCATTCATCTCAAGTGGATTCAAATGGTATGTGTGCATATACATGTGATAATAATAATTAATAATATCAATAATAATAATAATAATGTGATATAAATATATATATAAAAAAGTATTGAAGTATAAAAACACCATTTCTTATATATAGTTTTAAATAGCAGTATAAATAAAATGTCAGATTCAGGGAATCTCATGGCAAAAGATATCTGAAGGATTATGGAAGTCTTCTGAATTACTACTTTATTTTAAAATATTTTTTATTGTGACGAAATCAACATACAAATCAGTATTACAGACAATGAATTATAATATCAAATCACCAGACAGATATTTCTTTTGTGTCTAAATAATCTTCTTACTCCCCATTGGAAGTCAAGATCTACATTGTCTGCTTTATGTTAATATTTTTTTGAAAAAAAACCCACTGCAAAACCATTTTAAACAAAAACAATAACCCTTCGGTCTGCTGAATTCGATTATCGTGTCTGTCGTATTAAAAGAATATCTCTCAAATCATTCATGAGGAGAAAGAGACAGCTCCACCACACTATTACCAGATTGTATTACCGTCTGCTAATTTTATAAATTCTTGCCCGTCTAATTTTATCTATTTTCTATTACTAGTGAATCAGATCACCCTGTATGTTTCTTATGTCCAGGGAGGATGAATTAACTATTGTTGGGTGCATCATCCAATAGAACCATACCTTCTGAAATGTCTCAGTCGTCCCTAGAATTACTGCTGCTGTCTCATGTAGAGAGTACGTCAGCCTAAATCTATCTGAAACTTCCCGCCAAGTTGGGGGTCTCTCCCTCCAAAATCTAGCAATAGTTGCTCTAGTTATTGTACAAAGTATTTTTATGAAGGTATTAATATATTTGTGGAATCTTGGGGATGGAGCATTGAGAAGCCCTTGTTCCATAGTCAATGTAATTTGTTCCTCTAGTAGTACACTCAGGTATAATGAGAGGTTAGTCCATATTTGTTCGACCCCAGGGCATGTCCACCACATATGAGTTTATGAACCCTCTGTAACAATTTTTACTCTTTCCTTCCCCAAAGTGGTATGTTTTGGTTGGTGTTAGGTACCATCTGAAAATGGTTTTAATGCTATTCTCCCTAAGGTCTGCATTCAAAAGACCTCTATTTGCTGAGTGTAGCAGTTCCCACCATTCATGTATATCCATTACTGTTTTAGTGTCCGACTCCCACTTGAGCATTATATAAGATTTGTCTGTACTATTTATAGTTTGTAGCAGTATGTAAATCTGCTAAATCGTCTTTTTCGGTCTGGTGTGAGTGCTACAGAGTTTCTCCAAGGGAGTGCTTAGCTGTTTAGGTAGATTGGGTATGAGCTTGTTTAGAGCCGACTGTAATTGGAGATAGAGGTACCACGGTAACGGAATTGGGGACAAAGTTGTTTGTATTTGAGTAAAGGATACGATTTTACCCTGGTTTATCAAGTCTCCCACCTGATAAAAGCCTTTATTTTCCCATATATCCAGTTGCTTCCTATATTCTATAGAAACCAGATATTTAATTGGCATTTTAGCCGAAAATTCGGCGAATGTACTTTTGTTTTTGGTCATTGTTTGCCAATGATGGGCAGTAAAATTGGTAGGTTGGGGATAAGTTTGGACCTTAACTTTATGGAGAGACCTATCCCAAATGAGATCCTCTGGGGAGGTTAAGCCTCAGAGGTCTGATTCTATTTTGGGCCAAATCACATCTCTTCTTATCAAACCCAACAACATATGCTGAGCTAGTCTGGCTGCATCGTAATAATCTAATATATTGGGGACCCCCACACCTCCTAACTGGCGGTGTTTAGCAAGCGTATGAAAGGAAATTCTAGAATGCTTTTTCCCATTTATAAAATGGATAATTTCCGATTGTATAGATTTTATATCTTTTTTTGTGTACCCCTATAGGCAGAGTTCGAAACAGATAAAGGAGTCTCGGGAGTAGATTAATTTTTATGACGGATATTCTGCCATACTAGGAGAACTGGAAATGTTTCCATCTATTAATATCTTTACTCAGTTCTTTTATATAAGGGGAGATAGTTTGCTTTATATAGGTCTTCATATTGATTTGTTAAGTTAACTCCTAAGTACCTTATATGGGACTTAACCCAAGCAAAGGTGTAATTTATTTCTATTAGTTTTTTTGTATGGGGTGGTAATGCTATTGCTAAAGCTTCACTTTTATCTAGATTTATTTTATAACCCGATACGGCAGAAAACCGGTCGAGAATTTCATACAAATATGTAAGGGAGGTTAGGGGCTTAGTTAATGTCAATAACACGTCATCCGCAAAGAGGGATATTTTATAGTCGGTGTTCTTAATCTTAAATCCTGTAATATTGGGAGATTTTCTAATTGACGCTGCTAGCGGTTCTATGCAAATAGCAAATAATAAAGGGGATAGTGGACATCCCTGTCTTATGCCGTTTTTAATGTCTGTCGGTTGAGATTGATATCCCATGGTTCTAATCACTGCTGTAGGTGTTGAATAAATGCTCTGCAACGCATCTATGAAGGGTCCCCTGAAGCCCATAGCCCCCAAAACTGCGAACATATATGACCAATCAATTCTATCAAACACCTTCTCCGCATCCAAACATAGGATCAGAGAAGGCGTTTGAGTTTTATCTAAGTGGGACATGACCGCTATCGTGCGTCTAATGTTATCCGGTGCCTCCCTTCCCATCACAAATCCCACCTGATCCGGATGTACCAGCTCCGGTAGAATTTTCTTTAGCCTATTAGACAATATTTCAGTAAAGATTTTTAAATCTTGATCTATTAGGGAAATGGGTCTGTAACTGGTACACCATTTTGTAATTTTCCCAGGTTTAGGGATCACCACAATCCTGGCTCCCAAAGTAGTTCATATCCCTGCATCACATAATTGGAAAACTTTACTAGATGGGGATGAATTACTACTTTAAAGGAACAGTCTACTCCAAAAATGACCAATTCCCCAGCTTTGCACAACCAACATTATTATATTAATATACTTTGTAACCTTTACACCTTTAAATGTCTGCCTGTCTCTAAGCCACTACAGGCCTCTTCTTATATCTTCTTTCACAGCAAGAAACTGCTTGTTAATCTGCACCATATAGATAACGTGCTCTCTCTCGTGGAGTTATTCATGAATCGGCACTATTTGGCTAAAATGTAAGTCTTTTTATATAGCTCTAAGATAAGGGGCAGTCTGCAGAGGCTTCAATACAAGGTGATCACAGAGGTAAAAAGTGTATTAATATAACAGTGTTGGTTATGCAAAACTGGGGAGTGGGAAATGAAGTAATTATCATCTATTTTTTTAAACAATAAAAATTTGGAGCAGACTGTGTTTATTATGAAGTTTGCTACAGTAAGTCTAATACTGGTGCAGTTTTCTTTCCTAAGATATGGAGAGTCCACAACATCATTCAATTACTAGTGGGAATATCACTCCTGGTTAGCAGGAGGAGGCAAAGAGCACCACAGTAAAGTTGTTAAGTGTCGCTCCCCTACCCATAATCCCCAGTCATTCTCTTTGCCTCTGTCAATGGAGGAGGTGAAGTTTGGTGTCTAAAGAAATGTAATTCCTTTTTTACCTGCAAGCAAGGATTTGGGTTTAGCTGAGTCCACATCAATCTCTTCAGTAGAGTAGTGGTGGCTTTTAAGCAGTTAAGAAACAAAGCAAGAACTACCTTACAACTTCCTAACACATTGCTGCCCATGGTACAGAAAGCCAGAGTTGGTTACTCTGTTCTTTCTTTTTCTACAGGTCTCTGTAAGGAGTATGTGTCCTTTCATGCCTTGTGAGCTGTCTTCCTGTCGGACAGCTAGACTGCAGGTAAGTACTTTTGTCTTCTAGGTCTTGGAGACTTGCACTTCAAAAGAATATGTCATATGCAGTAGATGGGGACATTTTTAAAATCCTTTATACAGGATTTTCTTTGGCAGTGGGCAGGCACATTATGTATGTTAAAACTAGGGGTTAATCTTCCTTTTATTGGGACATTTTTCCCCTGGGCTAATTTTGTTGAAATATTTTATTAGTATGTGTGTTTGGCTTATGTTTTATACAGGGATTTATGTATAAACTTAAAATTTGGCAGTTGGTTTTCTTTGCTTGCTTAGCTAGAACAGGCTTACTGACAGACTGCTTGAGCATTTGTGTAAATTAAGCTCTGGTGTTGTAGGCATAGAGAAACGTGTGACTTTTACTTGCTGTGTAGTTTCCTCTCTCTGCCGGTCATGTAACTTCTCTCTGCTGTTGGATATTCACGGAGCGGGCTAATTGAATTTCATTCTCTTCAGTGTCGATCTACTATATGATCACTTTAGAGACTTCTGGCAGCCAAATTGTGTAAAAGTGTTACGGTAAGGCACCTCAGCCTGTCTGATGTATAGGGCGCCTGTTTCGGTTATTATGATAAAGAATTTTTTCATAACGTTAAGCGGCTCTGGTATTCAAAATTCTTAAAGTGACAGTGTATTTAGTATTATGGACATGGACCAAGACTCTGTCTTTTGACAAATGCTTGTTATGCCTTGAGGCACAAATTGTTTTGCCTATGCAATTCTGTGCTGCATGCTTAGCTAGAACACTTCAATTTAAAGATAAATTGTTGCCCTCTGACACCCCAATGTCTCTCAGGATTATGCTGTTCAGGCAATGCCACAGCTTTCTCCCCAAGCCTCTATGGCGTCACAGTGCCCTGCAGTTCCTTTCAGCCTCCCAGAGGAGTTTATTTGCCTGCAGATTTTGCTGCACAGATATCTTCTGCGGTATCTGCAGCATTATCTGCTTTTCCTATGCTGGGAAAACGCAAGAGGAAAATTGGAAATTCAGATAGGTTTATGTTCCACCTACTGCTATGCAGGTTGCCCTCCCTCATAAGTCTGACAGTATTATTCCTTACTGTAAGAATATGTTTAGACTGTAAGGTAGGAGGGGAATTCGAGCTCACCTTAAAAACTTTATCCCAATGGTTTTTTAGAAATACGGTTGTGAGAGTAGGTGGCGCAAATGAATGCTATTCCCAATGTGTAATGTATTGCATTTGTTCGTTTATTACAAAAGTTTCTATGGCCTAGGTTTAGTTTAGTAAGTTTAGCGATGATCGCTATGTCTTAATTTCAAAGTTATTTTGTTTCAAAATAATGTTCCTATATATGCTCAGCAAGTATCGCTATGTCTTAATTTCCAAAGTTAAATTTGTTCCAAAATAATGATCCTATGGGGATGTACTATTTTAAAATTCTGTATTTTGGCCAAAATAAATTGATGGAATACTCCTTATTGTAAATATGACCACAAGACTAGATTCTAGTGTTTACAATTTTATTAAGTCATAAAATTATTTACATAAGATTAATTTGACACCGGTGTCGACTAGTAATAAATAAAAAAAAATATAGTATTATTATAATAGAGTATTATTCCTTCATCTGATACTGAAGAAGTAAACTTCAGATTTAAAGGGACAGTCAAGTCCCAAAATAATTTTCATAATTTAAATAGGGAATGTAATTTAAAATAACATTCCATTTTACTATTATCACCAATTTTGCTTTGTTCTCTTGCTATTCTTAGTTGAAAGCTAAACCTAGGAGGTTCATATGCTAATTTCTTAGACATTGTAGACTGCCTCTAATCTGAATGCACCACTAGAGGGCATTAATTTATGTGTTTCATATAGATAACATTGAGCTCATGCACGTAAAGTTACCCTGGAGTGAGCACTGATTGGCTAAAATGTAAGTCTGTCAAAAGAACTGAAATAAGGGGTCAGTCTGCAGAGGCTTAGATATAAGGTAATCCCAGAGGTAAAAAGTGTTTTTCTATAACTGTGTTAGTTATGCAAAACTGGGGAATGGGTAATAAAGGGATTATCTTTCTTTTTAAACAACAAAAATTCTGGTGTTGACTGTCCCTTTATGCTTGAACACCTTTGTGTACTGTTAAAGGAGGTATTGGCTACTTTGGAAGACTCTGATACTTCTGTCGTTGTCAAAGAAGTCTAGTAAACTTAATTAATACTATGATGTTCCTTCCTCTGTGGAAGTTTTTTCTGTCCCAGACCGTGTGACGGAGATTATTTCTTGGTGAGCTGATGTTACCTCTAAGTCCAAGCTTCTGGCGCTTCCTTACAAGGGTAAGACCTTGTTTGGACCTGGTCTGGCAGAAATAATTTCTGATATTAGGGGTGGAAAAGGGTCTTTTCTACCGCAAGACAAGAACAGACTCAAAGGACGTCAAAGTAATTTTCTTTCCTTTCGTAGCTTCAAGGGTCTAAAGTCTTCCTCTCCCTCTTCAAAGCAGGAGCAGTCCAAGTCTTCTTGGAAGCCCAATCAGTCTTGGAATAAGGGGAATCAATCAAAGAAACCCTCAGCTGAGTCTAATTCAGCATGAAGAGTCTGCCCCCAGTCCGGGATCGGATCAAGTGGGGGGCAGACTTTCCCTGTTTTGTCAAGCGTGGAGATGAGATGTCCCAGATACTTGGGCTTTGGAAATAGTACCTCAGGGTTACAAAATAGAATTCAAAACTTTCCCTCCCAGGGGCAGATTCAACCTCTCAGGAGACCAGGTAAAAAGAGAGGCATTCTTGAACTGCGTTCAGGACCTTTTCTCCCTGGGAGTGATTGTTCCAGTAAGGGAACAGGGTCTAGGATTCTATTCAAATCTGTTAGTGGTTCCCAAAAAAGAGGGAAATTTTCGACCCACTTTAGACCTAAGGTGCCTCAACAAGTTTCTCAGGGTACCGTCCTTCAAAATGGGAACCATTCGTTTCATTCTTCCATTGGTCCAATAGTGTCAGTTCATCACGACCATATACTTGGAGGCGTATCTTCCTGTTCCGATCCACAGGGATCATTACAAATTCCTGAGATTTGCCTTTCTAGACAAACACTTTCAGTTTGTGGCTCCTCCGTTTGGACTTGCCACAGCTTCCCACATTTTCTCAAAGGTTCTGGGGGCTCTCTTGGCAGTGATCAGGTCTCAGGGAATTGCAGTGGCGCAATACCTGGACGACATATTGGTTCAGGCTCCATCTTTTCAACAAGCAAACTCTCATACAGAGATCTTGTATTTTCTATGTAACCACGGTTGGAAAGTTAATCTGGAAAAGAGTTCCCTTGTTTCATCTACAAGAGTGGTTTTCTTAGGGACCATAATAGATTCCCTATCTATGAAAATTTGTCTGACGGAGGTCAGAAAAGCCAAAATTCTCTCCTCTTGCCTCTCTTCAGTCTACTGTTCGGTCAGTAGTGGCTCAATGTATGGAGGTAATTGGTCTGATGGTTGCTTCCATGTACATCATTCCCTTTGCTCGATTCCATTTGAGAGCTCTGCAATTATGCATGCTCAGACAATGGAACGGAGACCATTCGGATCTGTCTGAGGATAGATCTAGACCAGTCGACAAGACTCTCCCGTGGTGGCTTTCTCAGGGCACATGCTTCCGGAGACCTTCCTGGGTGATTGTGACCACGGACCCCAGCCTGCTAGGCTGGGGAGCAGTCTTGGGAGGAGTCTGCTCTCCCCATAAACATCTCTGGAGTTGAGAGTCATTTACAATGCTCTGATGGCTTGTCCTCAATTGTCTTTAGCACGGTTTCTCGGGTTTCAGTCGGACAACATCACCTCCGTGGCTTACATCAACCACCAGAGAGGAACTCTGAGTTCTTCCTTTGCATGAAGGAGGTGACACCGATTATTCAGTGTGCGGAAGCTCACAATTGTTGCCTGCCATCCACATTCCTGGAGTGGACAACAGGGAAGCGGATTTCCTGAGCCGACAGACATTTCATCCCAGGGAGTGGGCTCTCCATCCGGAGATGTTCTCCAGGTTAACCCTCAAATGGGGGGTGCCGGAGTTGTATTTGATGGCGTCTCTGCAGAACACCAAGGTTCGGTTCAAGGTCAAGAGATCCTCAGGCCGCTCTGATAGATGCTCTGGCGGTTCCTTGGGATTTCGGTCTAGCATACCTGTTTTCTCCGTTTGATATGAGCAATAACTCGTGGAAGGAGCACAAATTCCTAGAATTTTGTCTTTTCTCCAGGAAGGTCTGGTGAAAGGGTTGTCAGTCAGTTCTCTGAAAGATCAGATTTCTGTATTATCTATTTTGTAACACAAGCGTCTGGCGGATGTGCCAAATGTTCAATCTCTTTGTCAGGCCCTGGTCAGAATATGGCCTGTGTTTAAACCTGTTGCTCCTCCTTGGAGGCTTAATCTTGTTAACGTTTTGCAGCAGGCTCTGTTTGATCCAATACATTCTATAGATATTAAGTTGCTATCTTGGAAGGTTTTGTCTCTTATTGCTATCTCTTCTGCTCAGAGTGTTTCAGAACTCTCGGCTTTGCAGTGTGATTCGCCTTACCTTATCTTTCATGCAGGTAAGGCGGTTCTTCGTACTAAATTTTTTTTTTTTTTTTTTTTTTCCTAAAGTGATTTCTGATAGAAATATTAATCAGGAAATTGTTGTTCCATCTCTCTGTCCCAATCCTTCTTCTCATAAAGAACGTCTGCTGCACAACTTGGATGTTGTGCGTGTTCTAAAATTCTACCTACAGGCGACTAAGGATTTTCACCAGTCTTCTGCCCTGTTTGTTTGTTTCTCAGGAAAGCGTAAGGGTCAGAAGGCTACTTCTACTTCTCTTTCCCTCTGGTTGAGAAGTATGAGTTGTTTTGCTTATGAGACTGCTGGACTGCATCCTAATGAGAGAATTACAGCTCATTCCACTAGGGCTGTCTCCTCCTCCTTCTTGGGCTTTCAAAAATGAAGCTTCTGTGGAACAGATTTGCAAAGCTGCAACTTGGCCCTCTCTGCATACTTTTTCAAAATTTTCCAAATTCGATACTTTTTCCTCGGTTGAGGCCTCTTTTGGGAGAATACTGGTTCCGTCTGGTTATTTGGGTGGGCTCTGGCTATAATCACTTTCCAGCTATACAGCTGCAGGACCCTTTGACGGAGCTACCCAGTTGGGGTAGCCGGTATCCATCACACTGGCTGGAAGCGGTGGCATCTGCTTCTTCCACATGGTTCCTGCTGACAGAGGAGAAGTGCCACAGTAGCCGGTAACCATGTAAGCCGAGTTCCGATGGAGAATGCAAGAGGCGCTAGCCCAGCTGGACGGTCCTGGTTCTGAACAGGATGAGCTGGAAGCGAGGGACTTTATCCGCCGGCAACTCTGGTGGGAGACTCTTCATCAGGAGAAGGACTGTTATGGAAAGGTCCTCCCCACTGACATGGAAAGGTACTGGCTCCAGCTGAATTTACGAGAGCATGTCCTAGGACAGCAGCCCAGGGGGGGAATGGTTATTTGAAATAGATGGACTGGTCCAGAGAGAGATGGAGGTAGAGGAGGGGTACCAGGCACTGCGGTGGTATGCGGCCCAGGTATTCCCCGATATGGAAATAGATGCTCCAAAAGAAAGCTTTGGCTTCGGCAGCTCTAGAATACTATTTTTTAAGATGACAGCGAACCCAGACATTGGGATTGAGCTGGAGTGGATACCGGAGGAGATTAGTGAGTACCGAGAGAGCCTGCTGAATCCCTCGGGGTACTCTGGCTGCAAGACAATCTGGATTACCTAACTGTCCACGAATGGGCACTGGAAAATGCATACAAGAGGCTACTGGGTCTCGTTCAGCAGCAGGCCTCAGAGTCTGCTGGGAGCTATGATGCAGCGATCAGGGATTTATGGGACTTTTCCTCAGAAGAGTGGCCGGGAATGAGCTACCAAGAGCTGCTAGATCCCGATCAGCAGGCTGGCCCCGAGCATATGGTCTTGGACAAGGGAGCCACCCCAGCAGAAGCGCTGGCAACAGGGCAGAGAGCCGTTCACTTCTGCCCTACACCTGGGAAATCTCTGAAATCCCAGGGAGAAGTAGTTGTCCTCTCTTCCCAGACCCAGGATCCAGAGATGGTGGATTTAATTGACTTTCCCTCTGAGGAAGCGGAGGTAGCTGACCTCCCTCCTTCCCTCCCCACCAACAGAACCCCTTCCTGGGAGAGGAGATAGCTGTTCTCTCTCTCCCCAGCGGCATAGCCAATTCCAGGGAAAGGAGACAGCCAGTCTCTCCAGCGTCAGAACCATCCCCAGGGAGTGGAGGTAGACGACCTCCCTCCCCAGCGACATAACCGCTTCCTTGGAGAGGAGACAGATGGTCTCTCTCCCCAGTGGCAGATCCCCTTCCCGGGAGAAGAGACAGCCGGTCTCTCTCCCCAGCAGCTTGGCGGGATCTCTACCCTTTACCCGTCCAGGTGAATTTTCCAATGGGGGCGATTGAGATTACAGTCCCCACCTGGGAACTCCAGGAATGCTGGCCAGTCTGCTTGGACTGCAGCAGCCCCAGCTACCCTGCCTTCTACCCAGTGGCTGGCCAGATTGCAGGGAGCAGGGGCAATCGGCCTCTCTCTCTGGAGGCAGATGCCTTTCTTAGGAGAGTCTGGAGTCCCCTCTGTGACTGTGAATTGTGGGAGTGAACGAGTTCTGGGACCTGAGTTGGAAACCTATTGTGGCAAACTGAGTGATGGGACGTGGCCTTATGTGAATATCCCTGCACCCCAGATTGCAGGGAATAATAGCCGGCAGGTCGCAACAGGGCTGCCATGTACCAAGGGGGAATGGGATAACCTCGCCCGGCAACCTAAAATTAGAGCTCCACCACGGGACGGTCCTTAGCCCAACCCGTTTGGGTCTAGCTGGGTCTGCCGGACTACAAGGGGGGAGCACTGTCATGGATACCAGACTGCCAAGGCCACCCCACCCCGCTACTACCTGGCTAACTCTTTTTTTCTTTAGTTCAGATTTGGCTCTTTCATGGCTTACGGGATCTCCCAGACCATAACTCCTGTCCCCAGTAACGTATCATGTCGCTTTTTGGACTGTGGCATCTGGGGATCGAGAGCTTTCCTGGAAGGAAGGACACCCTGGAAGTGCCGCTGCTCCCCCGGGTTCACCCCAAAACCGCCACCTCTTTATCAATGGGACTTTATGGAACTATGGCTGCTATGGAGGCGCCAGACTGTCTGGAGGGGCGGGAATGGCGGGAGATTTTGGGATCAGATAAAGCTCTGAATGTGTGTGTATATAAGCAGTGTTGTGTTTCACAATAAAGGTTGTTCTTTCTTTCACCCGAATACTGGTTCTGTCTGGTTATTTGGGTGGGCTTTGGCTATAATCGCTTTCCAGCTATACAGCTGCAGGCTCCAGGGAGGAATCTGGTCCCTTTGGCGGAGCTACCAAGTCGGGGTAGCTGATATCCGTCACAGTGTAGTATGTTGTTCTAGCACACACTCACTTTCTTTCATATGTAACACTTTGGTGTATCTTTTTGCTGATGGAGAGTTGACAGTTCTATTCCAAACATAAAATCCACCCTGGTTAACCCTTTGTTTTGCAAATGGTTTGCTTTGAAACCTTGTGTATGTGACAGAGGCTCAAAAAAGAGTGTTTTCCTAGATTCCCCCCTCCCCACCAGGGGCGCGATCCGATATACGGCTCGGGTTTCGGTGCAAGCGTGGAACCCTGTGCCGCCCGTAGTTTCACCTTGCACAGCGACCTATCACATATACGGCGCCGACAGTTGCTAAAGTGCCGTAAGTCGGACAAACTAGCGATGTTCAGAAATAAGCGCAAGTACAAATTTCTGGAGTCGCCAGTGACTTACGGCACTTTAGAAACTGTTGCCGCCTAAAAACTAAACTATAAAAACTAAAGTATAAAATCTCCCGTAACTGTCTAACACGCCTCCCAAACATCATCCCGACACGTATACCCCTCTATCCGCAATCCCCCCCTCACTCCTAATAATAAATATATTAACCCCTAAACCGCCGCTCCCGGACCCCGCCGCCAGCTACATTAAATGTATCACCCCCTAATCTGACCCCCCTACGCCGCCACCAGCTATATTAAATGTATTACCCCCTAATCTGATTCCCCTACATCGCCGCCAGCTATATTACATTTATTAACCCCTAATATGATTCCCCTAGACCGCCGCCAGCTATATTAAATTTATTAACCCCTAATAGGATTCCCCTACACCGCCGCCAGCTATATTAAATGTATTACCCCCTAATCTGATCCCCCTACACCGCCGCCAGCTATATTAAATGTATTAACCCCTAATAGCGGAATCTGTTGGCGCTCTACAAATACCTGATAATAATAATAATAATATGATTCCCCTACACCGCCGCCAGCTATATTACATTTATTAACCCCTAATATGATTCCCCTTCACCGCCGCCAGCTATATTAAATTTATTAACCCCTAATCTAATCCACCTACACCGCCGCCACCTATATTAAATGTATTAACCCCTAATCTAATCCCCCTACACCGCTGCCACCTATATTAAATATATTAACCACTAAACCTAAGTCTAACCCTAACACCCCCTAACTTAATTATTATTGAAATAAATCTAAATAATATTAATATTAACTAAATTATTCCTATTTAAAACTAAATACTTACCTATAAAATAAACCCTAAGCTAGCTACAATATAACTAATAATTACATTGTAGCTATTTTAGGGTTTATATTTATTTTACAGGTAACTTTGTATTTATTTTAACTAGGTAGCTATTAAATAGTTATTAACAATTTAATAGCTACCTAGTTAAAATAATTACCAAATTACCTGTAAAATAAATCCTAACCTAAATTACCATTACACCTAACACTACCCTATCAATAAATTAATTAAATAAACTACAATTATCTCAACTAAAATACAATTAAATACACTAATCTATATTACAAAAAAACAAACACTAAATTACAAAAAATAAAAAAAGATTACAAGCTAATTACACCTAATCTAAGCCCCCTAATAAATAATAAAATATTATTTAGGTTTAGTGGTTAATATATTTAATATAGGTGGCGGCGGTGTAGGGGGATTAGATTAGGGGTTAATAAATTTGATATAGGTGGCGGCGGTGTAGGGGGATCATATTAGGGGTTAATATAATTAATGTAGGTGGCGGCGGGGTAGGGGGCTCACATTAGGGGTTAATATAATTAATGTAGGTAGCCGCAGGATAGGGGGCTCACATTAGGGGGTAATATAATTAATGTAGGTGGCGGCGGGGTAGGGGGCTCACATTAGGGGGTAATACATAATATAGGTGGCGGCGGTGTAGGGGGCTCAGATTAGGGGGTAATACATTTTAATATAGCTGGCAGCGGTGTAGGGGAATCATATTAGGGGTTAATAAATTTAATATAGCTGGCGGCGGTGTAGGGGGCTCAGATTAGAGGGTATTACATTTAATGTAGGTGGCGGCGGGGTCTGGGAGCGGCGGTTTAGGGGTTAAGCACTTTATTAAAGATTGCGGTGGGAGATTGCGGTTGACAGGTAGATAAACATTGCGCATGCGTTAGGTGTTAGTTTTTTTTTTTTGCAGGTAGTTTAGGGAGTTACGGGGCTCCAATACTCAGCGTAAGGCTTACTACGCCTGCATTTTGTGGCGAGGTGAACATGGAGTAAGATTTCTCCATTTTCGACACGTAAGTCCTTGTATATTGGATACCAAACTGCGCGGGTTTGGTATATCACTCTATAAGCCAAAAAACTACGGCCGAATGGTGAAATATATACGAGCGTAACTTCTATGTTACGCCGTATATAGGATACCAAACCAGCGGAAAGTTTGGCGTCGCCGGCTTTTGCGGGTGACGCTGCATATCTGATCGGGCCCCAGGTCTTACTTAGCAGGGAGTTAATTTCTAGCTTACGGTCTTTGATGTCAACAAGAATTCTTAGTTCTGCACACTCCAGAAATAGATTACCGTCTTAGAGGCAACTATCTCCTCACGTGAACCTTATAATTTAATACAGACAAACAAGAAAGTGGTTGCAAGGATTTCCCCCTTCTTTCCTCCCACAGCTTTCCCCATAATAGCAAGTTTCAACTACACCACACCACTTGAATCAATTGTTAGATCCTTCCCCAGCATATGCACCACCCACAAGCACCCGCACGCAGTAAATGGTTTCTGCCTGCACGTGTGTAATTGCATTTGAAATTTATTTTAATCTGGTCACCAGCTTTATTGCTAGACTCCACAATAAGTGTTAGCATTACAGCCAGACTGCAGACATTAAAGGAAATTACATCTAAAGTTGATGTGCATATGTTCAAATCACCTGTGCACTACTTTAGATGTGTGCACACCTTAGAGGCAATAGTGGTTCTGGCTGACTTGGATCCTGCAGTACTCATGTTTCTCTTTACCCAGAGGCACATTTGCCTTAACCTTTTTGGAAAATTATGCTTGTTTATTTAATCTAAGCAAAAGCTTGCTTGTACCCAAAAAAATGATGAAAAGGAAATGATTATTGGAATAGCCATAGTATTATGTGCCAAAAAATCTTGCTAGCTTTCCCACAATGAGCTACCACCGCCATGTTTCAAAGTCATTCTGGTGTTCCTTGGATGATGAGCTTTATTGGCTTTGCGCCAAACAAAATTCAACCTTTGTCTTGTCAGACCACAGTACATTTTTCCATGTGGCTTGGGGTGACTGAATCTTTTGGCATAATTTAGACAGGCTTGGGTAATTCTTTTTGTAAGAAAGAGTCTACATCTTGCCACCATACCCCATAGCCCAGAGCAGAATATGAGATATCCTATGCAAGGAGTGATCAGTACCTGCCAGAAATGCCTGTAGCTCCTTCAGTGTTGCTTTTGGCCTCAGTATCCTCCCTGATAAATTTTCTCATTGTCGTTTCGTGAACTTTGGAAGGGGAAACTGATCTTAGCAATGTCTCTATGGTGCACATTTTCTCCACTTATTGGTGATGGTTTTGACAGCAACAACTGACTTATCTGGGTTTATTCAGAATCACTTTCATTGATGGCAGCTGCATGCTATTTACCTACAGGCATGATTTAGAATATGATTAACTGTGAACACAACTAGAGCCGCATTATGAAAGGGTGCAGACTTATGCAATTTGGGTGTTTTTTTTTGTTTTTACTCTTGGTTTTTGTTGGTAGATGACATTACAGATGGAAAAAGTCTGGCATTTACATTGTTGTTATTTCTGTCCTTACATTTCAGCCTGCAATTTCATATTTTTATGTTTTACTTTTTATACCTACTGTATACCCAGGGGGTGCAGAGGTCGCAACTGCGACTGGGCCCCTGAGGGTGGGGGCCCAGGTTAAAAAAATAAAAATAATTCTTCAATAAAAAATGTTGACCTGCCACTGCCTGCACTGATGATATGCGAGTGTGACGTGATGCCTCACTAGTGTCTCTGACTACAGGGGTTAGTGTTTGTTTTACCCATTGGTGTGTGTGTATGTATGTGACTGACTGTGTGTGTATTTGTGCATGTTTGTGTGTGTATGTTGGTGGAACCAGCAAATTACAGACCTTGTTACTACAGCATGGGGGGCGGGGGGTAAACAGTGTCACTATAAAGTACCACTATATACAGTACAGTGGTCACTCTATAAAGTACTGGGGCGGGTAGGGTCAGGCCAGCCATCTCACCGGCAGATTACAGACCGTGTTACTCACTATATACAGTACTGGTGGGTTAAACAGTGTCACTATATACAGTATTAGGGGGTCAGACCATCTCACAGAATGTGGGCACAGGGTATTTCCTTTTGAAGACATGTAATCTGATTCACATTTTTTTTCTGTGTTAAATGTAAAAAAAAGAAAATGTTACGCCTTTGTGTATACCTGCTCTCTGTATATGGCATTGCAAACCTATGGTTACATAAACTGATATAATGCTGATGTTTCTAGTTGAGGGCAAACTCCTTAGTCCGGGCGTGTTGGAAACCTAACGTGAAATATATCTGCATCAATGTTTCATCTAAAATGTTAAGAATGATTGTCAACACATTAAAATGAGTTAATGTCTTATTTTTTTAGCTAACAACATGCAAGCAATGAAAACGTCTCTTCTTGGCAGCCTCCCTCCCAACCTTTCAGTGGTTCAGAGCAATCTCCGAGAGCTTTTTGGCAAATACGGCAATGGCGTTTGGATGTCCAAATTACCTCACCTGTACAGATTCACTTTTAAACAGGATTTAAATGATGAAGTGCTGAAGCAGATTGTGAACTGGTCTCACATTTGCACGGTATATTTTTATTCCTCTCATTTACTTATTTTTTTAAATAAAAAAAATGCACTACCTTTATTTTCTATTTTGCAATAGATAAATGGTGCAATAGCATCACATTTGCTTCCTAGCATTTCCAATGCACAGAGATGTTTAGAAAACAATTTTGTGATAATGAGATCAAAGCTTTTTATTCCTTGTTAAAGGGGCAGTCTAGTCAAAATTAAACTTTCATGATTCATATAGGGCATGCAATTTTAAACCACTTTCCAGATGACTTTTATCATTAAATTTGCTTTGTTCCCTTGGTGGTGTTTTTGAAAAGCTAAACCTAGGTAGGCTCAAACTGATTTATAAACCGTTGAGAACCGCCTCTTAACTCAGAGCATTTTGAAAGGTTTTCACAGTTAGACAGTACTAGTTCATGTGTGTCATATAGATAACATTGTGCTCACTTCCATGGAGATATTTAGGAGTCTGCACTGATTGGCTGAACTGCATGTCTGTCAAAAGCACTGAGATAAGGGGGCAGTCTGCAGAGGCTTAGATATAAGGCAATCGCAGAAGTAAAACATGTATTAATATAAGTGTTGATTATGCAAAACTAGGTAATTGGTAATAAAGAGATTATCTTTTTAAACAATAAAAATTCTGGTGTAGACTGTCCCTTGAAATACAGTATTTGTAAAAAAAAAAAAACCACTTTGTTACAGTTTGTATAAAAAATAAAACAAAAAAAAAAACCCCACAAACACAACACATGCAAAGTTAGTATATTTTACCTATTATCCAATGAGCTTTAGGAGATATTATAGAGCAGATACTGCTGTATTAGTCTGTTTAAATTTAAGTCTTTAAACCACATTTTATTAATAGAATCACATAGAAGAAAATAATTATATAATTCTTAGGAAAAACATATAAACAATTTAAATATTTGAGTACAGTGTCCCTTTACAACAGTTGGTTTTAAGAAGTTGAAAGACGAGACTAGTTCATTGTAAACTGCGGGTAGATACATATATTACAGTACAGGACATTAAAAAGAAAATGGTAATCATTTTAATTGGACATGGGATCCAAAACTGCACATTCATGGTTCAGATAGAGCATGCAATTTTAAAATTAATTGTTTTGCGGTTGTTTTCTGATAAATCCAATTTGTAGTAGGGTTAGCCTTGATAAGTCAGCAGGGTGCATTTAAAGTTCCGAGATGTTTTTTTTTGCATGAAAAGGGGGGTCGGGGGCAAAATAAATAACCTGAAAAAATATTGCAAAATTGTTTAAGGCATAACTAAAGATTTTTATATAAAATCTCAAGGTGTTTACTGTCCCTTTAATTGAGTTTTCACTTTACTTCTACTATCATATTTACTTAATGCCCATGATATTCTTTTTTTAAAAGCATAGATAGGAAAGCTCATGAGTAGTAATGCACTGCTGGGAGCTAGCTGATGATTTGTCACTATGCATGTAAGCCTTTTGTTTAACCTTTGCAGGGTTTAAACACACATAATTCAATGCACACAATCGAGAAATAATACAGCTGTAACACATTTAGAATATTTTTCCTTTTGCACTTTTAGCTCCCTTTAAAAAATAGTGCGTTTAGTAAACTAAACAGCCTAAAAATGTGTTTTAAACTGGTTTGTTGTTTAAAGTAGTTCTCTTGGTTCTGTAATTGTATCTCCTACAGTGAAGCAGCAATATATATTTTTATTTTAATTTCACAATATTTTACTTTCTCTTGTAAGATGTATTGAGTCCACGGATTCATCCATACTTGTGGGATATTCTCCTTCCTAACAGGATGTGGCAAAGAGAGCACCCACAGCAGAGCTGTCTATATAGCTCCTCCCTTAGCTCCGCCCCCCCCATTCATTGTCTTTGACTGCTTAACTGCTAGGAAGGGTAAACTGAGTGTGGTGACAAAAATGTTAGTTTCTCTTGCAAGGTGTATCCAGTCCACGGATTCATCCTTTACTTGTGGGATATTCTCATTCCCTACAGGAAGTGGCAAAGAGAGCACACAGCAGAGCTGTCCATATAGCTCCCCCTCTAGCTCCACCCCCCAGTCATTCTCTTTGCCGGCTCTAAGCACTAGGGTCTCTCTACGGGAGGGTAAAGTGAATGTGGTGGTAGAATTGTAGTTTTATTATCTTCAATCAAAAGTTTGTTATTTTTAATTGGTACCGGTTTGTACTATTTACTCTCTGGCAGAAAAAAGATGAAGAATTCTGCTGAGAGGAAGATGATTTTAGCATGTTGTAACTAAAATCCATTGCTGTTCCCACACAGGACTGAGGAGTACCAGAAAACTTCAGTTGGGGGGAACAGTTTGGAGGCTTGACTGCAATGAGGTATGTTCAGTCATTTATTTCTAGACAAGACTGAGTTAATGCTAGAAGACTGACAATATCCCCATGTGGGGAGGGTAAGCTATGTTCTGAGACTTAGTAAAGAATTGAATGCTTACATAACAGGGCTAATTATGCTGGTTGACACTAACTTACTCGTTTGGAGACACTTTTAAAGCACTTTTGAGTACTTTCTGGGGTTATTATCCACATGGCTAAAATTTATTCACTTAGAAGTGATTTTTGTAGGCCTCGTAGCTCTGGAGTGGGAGGGGCCTAATTTCGCGCCTCAGATGCGCAGTTAGAATTGAAAGACAAGTTCATGCTGCTTCACATGGAGGGTCCTGCTGCTGTTTGAGGGCCTAAAAGAAGCTTCATTCCCCCAAAACTGATCCCTAAGGGCAGGTAGGGCCACAGCAGTAAGCTGTGGCAAGGTGCTGTAGTAATGTTTATTGGCTTTAGGCTGTTCCGGTTTGGGCATTAAGGGGTTAATCGTTTTGAAACTTGTGGTGCAATCTTATTAAGGCTTTAGGTACATACTGTGAAAATTTCAAAAGGATTGCTGCATTTTTCACTGTTTTGTAAAATTGTGTGCTTTTTATCTCTTAAAGGCACAGTAACGTTTTTTCAAATTGTGTATTTTATTTGTTTAAAGTGATTTCTAAGCCTGTTTGTACATATTACTAGTCTGTTAAACATGTCTGAGACCAAGGAAAGTCCTTGTTCAATGTGTTTAGAAGCCATGGTGGAACCACCTCTCAGAATGTGTCCCAATCTATACACTTTAAAGATCATATTGTTAGTTAGCTAGATGATTTTCAGACTGAAGGTAATGAGGATAGTCAGTCTACCTCTCCCCATGTGTCACAACCAGTTACGCCCGCTCAAGCGATGCCTAGTACCTCTAGTGCGTCTGCCCCTATTACATTGCAACAACTAGCGGCAGTCATGGATAACTCCCTTGCGGCCTTCCTATCTAAACTGCCAGTTTTTCTTGCAAAGCGTGATAGCTCTGTTTTAAGAACAGATTATGAGCAATCTGAAGCCATGGTAGCCTCATCTGATGTACCCTCACAACGCTCTGAAGTGGGAGTGAGGGACTTGATGTCTGAGGGAGAAATTTCCGATTCAGGAAAGGTTTCTCATCAGGCAGATTCAGATACATTAGCATTTAAATTTAAATTGGAACACCTCCGCGTATTGCTCAGGGAGGTATTAGCTACTCTGGATGATTGTGACCCTATGGTGGTCCCAGAGAAATTGTGTATACACTGATGCGTTTCCGGTCCCTAAGAGGGTTGCGGATATTGTTACTAAGGAGTGGGATAGACAAGGTGTCCCTTTTGTTCCCCCCCCTATTTTTAAGAAAATGTTCCCCATAACTGACCCCATGCGGGACTCGTGGCAAAGGGTCCCTAAGGTAGAGGGGGCTGTTTCTTCGCTTGCTAAACGCACAACCATACCAATTGTAGACAGTTGTGCTTTTAAAGACCCTATGGATAAAAAGTTAGAGGGTTTACTTAAGAAAATTTCAAGCTAGAAAGCCTGTCACCAAGAAGATCTATCATAAGATTTGGCGCAAATATTTTTATTGGTGTGAATCCAAGGGTTACTCATGGAGTAAGATTAGGATTCCTAGAATATTGTCTTTTCTCCAAGAAGGATTGGAGAAGTGATTATCAGCTAGTTCCTTAAAAGGACAAATATCTGCTTTGTCTATTCTTTTACACAAACGTCTGGCAGATGTCCCAGACGTTCAAGCGTTTAGTCAGGCCTTAGTCAGGCCTTGGTCAGGATTAAACCTGTTGCTCCGCCATGGAGCCTAAACTTAGTTCTTCAAGGGGTTCCGTTTGAACCTATGTATTCCATAGATATTAAGCTTCTATCTTGGAAAGTTTTGTTTTTAGTAGCTATCTCTTCGGTTTGAAGAGTTTCTGAGTTATCTGCTTTACAGTGTGATTCACCTTACCTTGTTTTCCATGCAGATAAGGTGGTTTTGCGTACCAAACCTGGGTTTCTTCCTAAGGTTATTTCTAATAGGAATATCAATCAGGAGATTGTTGTTCCTTCACTGTGTCCTAATCCTTCATCAAAGAAAGAACGTCTGTTGCACAATCTTGATGTGGTTCGTGCTTTAAAGTTCTACTTACAAGCAACTAAAGATTTCCGTCAAACATCTTCATTGTTTGTTGTTTATTCTGGTAAACGGAGAGGTCAAAAGGCTACGGCTACCTCTCTTTCCTTTTGACTGAAAAGCATCATCCGTTTGGCTTATGAGACTGCTGGCCAGCAGCCTCCTGAAAGAATTACTGCTCATTCTACTAGAGCATTGGCTTCCACATGGGCTTTTAAAAATGAGGCTTCTGTTGAACAGATTTGTAAGGCGGCGACTTGGTCTTCGCTTCATACTTTTTCCAAATTTTACAAATTCGATACTTTTGCTTCTTCGGAGGCTATTTTTGGGAGAAAGGTCATACAAGCAGGGGTGCCTTCTGTTTAAGGTACCTGTCTTGTCCCTCCCTTCATCCGTGTCCTAAAGCTTTGGTATTGGTATCCCACAAGTATGGATGAATCCGTGGACTCGATACATCTTACAAGAGAAAACAGAATTTATGCTTACCTGATAAATTTCTTTCTCTTGTGATGTATCGAGTCCACGGCCCGCCCTGTTTATTTAAGACAGGCAGTATATTTTTATTTAAAAAACTTCAGTCACCTCTGCACCCTATAGTTTCTCCTTTTTTCTTCCTAGCCTTCGGTCTAATGACTAGGGGGCGGAGCTAAGGGAGGAGCTATATAGACAGCTCTGCTGTGGGTGCTCTCTTTGCCACTTCCTGTTAGGAAGGAGAATATCACACAAGTATGGATGAATCCGTGGACTCGATACATCACAAGAGAGAGAAATTTATCAGGTAAGCATAAATTCTGTTTTTCTTTTACAAGATACAATGAGTCCACGGATTTCATCCTTACTTGTGGGATATCGCCTCCTGGTCAGCAGGAGGAGGCAAAGAGCACCACAGCAGAGCTGTATTTATAGCTCCTCCCTTCCCTCCCACTCCAGTCATTCTCTTTGCCTGTGTTAGTGATAGAAAGAGTTAAAGTGAGGTGTTAGTTTAGATTCTTCAATCAAGAGTTTTTTTTTTAAAGTAGTGCCTCTGAGTGCTACTTTGTTCTGGGATGTAGCCTAGACCAGATCAGTCTCTCTTCCATAACAAAAGAGAAGCATTTGGTGGCTTTAGAGCAATAGGAACTTGTGGGACATAATTCTCACTGCACCTCCCATGTACTTGTTTGCTACCCTTACCAAGAAAACCTGAGGGATATTTACTCAGGATTTTCCTTTTCATTATAGGTCCATGTGAGGTAGAGGACCTCACACACCTGGAGACTGCCTTACTGTCCAGCAGGAGATGAGGTAAGTGCTAACTTTACTCTGGGGGTGGATGAAATAGTCTCAGAAAAAAGTTAGGCACTTTGTTTTATTCCCCATCAGATTTACCCACTTCTCACTATCAATAGATTCACTCAGTGTTTCAGGGGATAATTGGGACAGTTAAACGCAGGCTTCGGTCCTGTTGGGCACGTGGGCTCTTTTTTCATAACTATGGAGCCACATATAGAAAGAGTGACGGTAACATCTAGCCCAGTGTGAACTTCAAAGCTGTCACTGCAGAAATAAGACAGTGTGAGGTGCTGCATACAATTGGGAGCAACTGACAGAGTCATGGTGAAGCAGTACATAGTACTTGCATTCTTATCTCCCGGTGGTTCAAGTATAGCCGACCGGGAGCTCTCATATTGTTATATTTGGCCGTTACGTGGAGCTATATTTTACAGCTGAGCTCAGTGTAAGGTAACGCATGGGATTTCTCCAACATAGGTGTGTCCGGTCCACGGCGTCATCCTTACTTGTGGGATATTCTCTTCCCCAACAGGAAATGGCAAAGAGCCCAGCAAAGCTGGTCACATGATCCCTCCTAGGCTCCGCCTACCCCAGTCATTCTCTTTGCCGTTGTACAGGCAACATCTCCACGGAGATGGCTTAGAGTTTTTTAGTGTTTAACTGTAGTTTTTATTATTCAATCAAGAGTTTGTTATTTTGAAATAGTGCTGGTATGTACTATTTACTCAGAAACAGAAAAGAGATGAAGATTTCTGTTTGTATGAGGAAAATGATTTTAGCAACCGTAACTAAAATCCATGGCTGTTCCACACAGGACTGTTGAGAGCAATTAACTTCAGTTGGGGGAACAGTGTGCAGTCTCTTGCTGCTTGAGGTATGACACATTCTAACAAGACGATGTAATGCTGGAAGCTGTCATTTTCCCTATGGGATCCGGTAAGCCATGTTTATTACGATCATAAATAAGGGCTTCACAAGGGCTTATTAAGACTGTAGACTGTTTCTGGGCTAAATCGATTCATTATTAACACATATTTAGCCTTGAGGAATCATTTTATCTGGGTATTTTGATATAATAATATCGGCAGGCACTGTGTTAGACACCTTATTCCTTAGGGGCTTTCCCAAAGCTTAAGCAGAGCCTCATTTTCGCGCCGGTGTGGCGCACTTGTTTTTGAGAGGCATGGCATGCAGTCGCATGTGAGAGGAGCTCTGATACTTAGAAAAGACTTTCTGAAGCTCCGGTTCCGTTATTTTAAGGGTTAAAGCTTCCAAATTTGGTGTGCAATACTTTTAAGGCTTTAAGACACTGTGGTGAAAATTTGGTGAATTTTGAACAATTCCTTCATGTTTTTTCGCAATTGCAGTAATAAAGTGTGTTCAGTTTAAAATTTAAAGTGACAGTAACGGTTTTATTTTAAAACGTTTTTGTACTTTGTTATCAAGTTTATGCCTGTTTAACATGTCTGAACTACCAGATAGACTGTGTTCTGAATGTGGGGAAGCCAGAATTCCTATTCATTTAAATAAATGTGATTTATGTGATAATGACAATGATGCCCAAGATGATTCCTCAAGTGAGGGGAGTAAGCATGGTACTGCATCATTCCCTCCTTCGTCTACACGAGTCTTGCCCACTCAGGAGGCCCCTAGTACATCTAGCGCGCCAATACTCCTTACTATGCAACAATTAACGGCTGTAATGGATAATTCTGTCAAAAACATTTTAGCCAAAATGAACCCTTGTCAGCGTAAGCGTGGCTGCTCTGTTTTAGATACTGAAGAGCATGACGACGCTGATATTAATATCTCTGAAGGGCCCCTAACCCAGTCTGATGGGGCCAGGGAGGTTTTGTCTGAGGGAGAAATTACTGATTCAGGGAACATTTCTCAACAGGCTGAACCTGATGTGATTGCATTTAAATTTAAGTTGGAACATCTCCGCATTCTGCTTAAGGAGGTATTATCCACTCTGGATGATTGTGAAAAGTTGGTCATCCCAGAGAAACTATGTAAAATGGACAAGTTCCTAGAGGTGCCGGGGCTCCCAGAAGCTTTTCCTATACCCAAGCGGGTGGCGGACATTGTTAATAAAGAATGGGAAAGGCCCGGTATTCCTTTCGTCCCTCCCCCCATATTTAAAAAATTGTTTCCTATGGTCGACCCCAGAAAGGACTTATGGCAGACAGTCCCCAAGGTCGAGGGAGCGGTTTCCACTTTAAACAAACGCACCACTATACCCATAGAGGATAGTTGTGCTTTCAAAGATCCTATGGATAAAAAATTAGAAGGTTTGCTTAAAAAGATGTTTGTTCAGCAGGGTTACCTTCTACAACCAATTTCATGCATTGTCCCTGTCGCTACAGCCGCATGTTTCTGGTTCGATGAGCTGATAAAGACGCTCGATAGTGATTCTCCTCCTTATGAGGAGATTATGGACAGAATCAATGCTCTCAAATTGGCTAATTCTTTCACCCTAGACGCCACTTTGCAATTGGCTAGGTTAGCGGCTAAGAATTCTGGGTTTGCTATTGTGGCGCGCAGAGCGCTTTGGTTGAAATCTTGGTCGGCTGATGCGTCTTCCAAGAACAAGCTACTAAACATTCCTTTCAAGGGGAAAACGCTGTTTGGCCCTGACTTGAAAGAGATTATCTCTGATATCACTGGGGGTAAGGGCCACGCCCTTCCTCAGGATCGGCCTTTCAAGGCAAAAAATAGACCTAATTTTCGTCCCTTTCGTAAAAACGGACCAGCCCAAAGTGCTACGTCCTCTAAGCAAGAGGGTAATACTTCTCAAGCCAAGCCAGCTTGGAGACCAATGCAAGGCTGGAACAAGGGAAAGCAGGCCAAGAAACCTGCCACTGCTACCAAGACAGCATGAAATGTTGGCCCCCGATCCGGGACCGGATCTGGTGGGGGGCAGACTCTCTCTCTTCGCTCAGGCTCGGGCAAGAGATGTTCTGGATCCTTGGGCGCTAGAAATAGTCTCCCGAGGTTATCTTCTGGAATTCAAGGGACTTCCCCCAAGGGGGAGGTTCCACAGGTCTCAGTTATCTTCAGACCACATAAAAAGACAGGCGTTCTTACATTGTGTAGAAGACCTGTTAAAAATGGGAGTGATTCATCCAGTTCCATTAAGAGAACAAGGGATGGGGTTCTACTCCAATCTGTTCATAGTTCCCAAAAAAGAGGGAACGTTCAGACCAATCTTAGATCTCAAGATCTTAAACAAGTTTCTCAAGGTTCCATCGTTCAAGATGGAAACCATTCGAACTATTCTTCCTTCCATCCAGGAAGGTCAATTCATGACCACGGTGGATTTAAAGGATGCGTATCTACATATTCCTATCCACAAGGAACATCATCGGTTCCTAAGGTTCGCATTCCTGGACAAACATTACCAGTTCGTGGCGCTTCCTTTCGGATTAGCCACTGCTCCAAGGATTTTCACAAAGGTACTAGGGTCCCTTCTAGCTGTGCTACGACCAAGGGGCATTGCGGTAGTACCTTACTTAGACGACATTCTGATTCAAGCGTCGTCCCTTCCTCAAGCAAAGGCTCACACGGACATCGTCCTGGCCTTTCTCAGATCTCACGGATGGAAAGTGAACGTGGAAAAGAGTTCTCTATCCCCGTCAACAAGGGTTCCCTTCTTGGGAACAATTATAGACTCCTTAGAAATGAGGATTTTTCTGACAGAGGTCAGAAAAACAAAACTTCTAGACTCTTGTCGGATACTTCATTCCGTTCCTCTTCCTTCCATAGCTCAGTGCATGGAAGTGATCGGGTTGATGGTAGCGGCAATGGACATAGTTCCTTTTGCGCGCATTCATCTAAGACCATTACAACTGTGCATGCTCAGTCAGTGGAATGGGGACTATACAGACTTGTCTCCGAAGATACAAGTAAACAGAGGACCAGAGACTCACTCCGTTGGTGGCTGTCCCTGGACAACCTGTCACAAGGGATGACATTCCGCAGACCAGAGTGGGTCATTGTCACGACCGACGCCAGTCTGATGGGCTGGGGCGCGGTCTGGGGATCCCTGAAAGCTCAGGGTCTTTGGTCTCGGGAAGAATCTCTTCTACCGATAAATATTCTGGAACTGAGAGCGATATTCAATGCTCTCAAGGCTTGGCCTCAGCTAGCGAGGACCAAGTTCATACGGTTTCAATCAGACAACATGACAACTGTTGCGTACATCAACCATCAGGGGGGAACAAGGAGTTCCCTAGCGATGGAAGAAGTGACCAAAATCATTCTATGGGCGGAGTCTCACTCCTGCCACCTGTCTGCTATCCACATCCCAGGAGTGGAAAATTGGGAAGCGGATTTTCTGAGTCGTCAGACATTGCATCCGGGGGAGTGGGAACTCCATCCGGAAATCTTTGCCCAAGTCACTCACCTGTGGGGCATTCCAGACATGGATCTGATGGCCTCTCGTCAGAACTTCAAAGTTCCTTGCTACGGGGCCAGATCCAGGGATCCCAAGGCGGCTCTAGTGGATGCACTAGTAGCACCTTGGACCTTCAAACTAGCTTATGTGTTCCCGCCATTTCCTCTCATCCCCAGGCTGGTAGCCAGGATCAATCAGGAGAGGGCGTCGGTGATCTTGATAGCTCCTGCGTGGCCACGCAGGACTTGGTATGCAGATCTGGTGAATATGTCATCGGCTCCACCTTGGAAGCTACCTTTGAGACGAGACCTTCTTGTTCAGGGTCCGTTCGAACATCCGAATCTGGTTTCACTCCAGCTGTCTGCTTGGAGATTGAACGCTTGATTTTATCGAAGCGAGGATTCTCAGATTCTGTTATTGATACTCTTGTTCAGGCCAGAAAGCCTGTAACTAGAAAGATTTACCACAAAATTTGGAAAAAATATATCTGTTGGTGTGAATCTAAAGGATTCCCTTGGGACAAGGTTAAGATTCCTAGGATTCTATCCTTCCTTCAAGAAGGATTGGAAAAAGGATTATCTGCAAGTTCCCTGAAGGGACAGATTTCTGCCTTGTCGGTGTTACTTCACAAAAAGCTGGCAGCTGTGCCAGATGTTCAAGCCTTTGTTCAGGCTCTGGTTAGAATCAAGCCTGTTTACAAACCTTTGACTCCTCCTTGGAGTCTCAATTTAGTTCTTTCAGTTCTTCAGGGGGTTCCGTTTGAACCCTTACATTCCGTTGATATTAAGTTATTATCTTGGAAAGTTTTGTTTTTGGTTGCAGTTTCTTCTGCTAGAAGAGTTTCAGAATTATCTGCTCTGCAGTGTTCTCCTCCTTATCTGGTGTTCCATGCAGATAAGGTGGTTTTACGTACTAAACCTGGTTTTCTTCCAAAAGTTGTTTCTAACAAAAACATTAACCAGGAGATTATCGTACCTTCTCTGTGTCCGAAACCAGTTTCGAAGAAGGAACGTTTGTTGCACAATTTGGATGTTGTTCGCGCTCTAAAATTCTATTTAGATGCTACAAAGGATTTTAGACAAACATCTTCCTTGTTTGTTGTTTATTCTGGTAAAAGGAGAGGTCAAAAAGCAACTTCTACCTCTCTCTCTTTTTGGATTAAAAGCATCATCAGATTGGCTTACGAGACTGCCGGACGGCAGCCTCCCGAAAGAATCACAGCTCATTCCACTAGGGCTGTGGCTTCCACATGGGCCTTCAAGAACGAGGCTTCTGTTGATCAGATATGTAGGGCAGCGACTTGGTCTTCACTGCACACTTTTACCAAATTTTACAAGTTTGATACTTTTGCTTCTTCTGAGGCTATTTTTGGGAGAAAGGTTTTGCAAGCCGTGGTGCCTTCCATTTAGGTGACCTGATTTGCTCCCTCCCTTCATCCGTGTCCTAAAGCTTTGGTATTGGTTCCCACAAGTAAGGATGACGCCGTGGACCGGACACACCTATGTTGGAGAAAACAGAATTTATGTTTACCTGATAAATTACTTTCTCCAACGGTGTGTCCGGTCCACGGCCCGCCCTGGTTTTTTAATCAGGTCTGATAATTTATTTTCTTTAACTACAGTCACCACGGTACCATATGGTTTCTCCTATGCAAATATTCCTCCTTAACGTCGGTCGAATGACTGGGGTAGGCGGAGCCTAGGAGGGATCATGTGACCAGCTTTGCTGGGCTCTTTGCCATTTCCTGTTGGGGAAGAGAATATCCCACAAGTAAGGATGACGCCGTGGACCGGACACACCGTTGGAGAAAGTAATTTATCAGGTAAACATAAATTCTGTTTTATGTTCTTTTCTACCAGCGGTTTACTAATGGCCGACCGGGAGATTTATTGGGACCATGCTTATGGGGTTTGTTTGTGCGGCTCAGTGTGAGATGAATACCGCAGTGATTTACTCCATTTCGGACTAGACTGTTCAGTCCGTTTCTTTTTCCCCTCAGGCATTTTTGTTAAGTGAATGGCGACCAGGAGAGGTTTTTTCTAACGCCCACGATGGGCGGAGTTAGGTTTAGCGCCTTTTTAGTTGCGTGCCTCTGTGTGTTGATCTTCCTGATATCGGAAGAATGGGTCTCTCTTTAGAGTGCTTTTGCACAGGACAGTTTTTAGAAACGCAAAAAGACTTAGTCCGGGTTATTTACAATGAAAGAGATTATCACAGTGACAGCTGTTTACTTGCTTTTTTTTCTTCCCTGTGGTTGTAACAAGAGCAAATATATAATAGTTTCCTTTTCACAGTTTAAATTGACATTAATAGGTGTTACTTTTATTAAAGAGTTTCAGCTGTATATTTGTTTATTTCATCCCTGTGTTTTGGGATGTAACAAGAGCATTTCTATGTTAAAATTTCCTTTTAAGATTTAAAGTGACAGTAACTCTTTTTAAGTGTTACCTTTTATTTAAGAATTTCAGCTGTTTATTTGCTCATTTAATCCTTGTGTTTTAGGATGTGACAAGAGCATATCTATGATAATGTTTCCTTTTAGGATTTAAAGTGATAGTAACACTTTTTAAAGGGACACTGAACCCAAATGTTTTCTTTAATGATTTAGATAGAGCATGCAATTTTAAGCAACTTTCTAATGTACTCCTATTATCACATTTTCTTCATTCTCTTAGCATCCTTATTTGAAATGCAAGAATGTAAGTTTAGATGCCGGCCCATTTTTTGTGAACAACCTGGGTTGTTCGTGCTGATTGGTGGATAAATTCATCCACCAATAAAAAAGTGCTGTCCAGAGTTATAAAAAAAAAAAAGCTTAGATGCCTTATTTTTAAATAAAGATAGCAAGAGAACGAAGAAAAATTAATAGGAGTAAATTACAAAGTTGCTTAAAATTGCATGCTCTATCTGAATCACAAAAGAAAACAATTGGGTTCAGTGTCCCTTTTAAGTGTTACCTTTATTTAAGAATTTCAGCTGTCTATTTGCTCATTTCATCCCTGTGTTTTAGGATGTGACAAGAGCATATCTATGATAAAATTTTCCTTTTCAGGTTTAAAGTGACAGTAACGCTTTTTAAGGGTTACCTTTATTTAAGAATTTCAGCTGTTTATTGGCTTATTTCATCCCTGTGTTTAAGATGTAAAAAGAGCATATATGTAATAGTTTCCTTTTAAGGTTTAAGGCGACAGTACAGAATTTCATCTGTTTATTTGCTTATTTCATCCCTGTGTTTTAGGATGTCGCAAGAGCATATGTATGATGAGGTTACCTTTTAAGTATTAAAGCAACAGTAAAATTTTTTAAGTGTTGGCTTTATTAAGGAATTTCAGATGTTTATTACTTATTCCATTCTTATGTTTCGTATGGAACAAGAGCACTTATGGATAATAGTGACCCATCGTGTTGGTTGTGCTTCCAGGGTCTAGACTAATTAGTCGGACATTATGGGACAGGAGGATGTTTTCTTTAGCTGATTCAGTTAAGGAGGTTTGACCAACTGTTCCTATAGTAGAAGCTGTTTTCAACCTTGGCTCAGAGATTTACTATCTCTATAGAGGTTAGTTGGGCTTAAAGATCCGATGGATGATCAATTAGAGGATTTTATTAAGAAAATCATCTTTACCAGTGTATACAGGCAACCGACGGTATGTATATCTACCGTCAGGTGTGTGGCAGTCTACTGGTTTGATACTCGGAATGCTGACATCAAGCAAGAGTCATCCTTGGACGGAATCTAGAACAGGGGATTATCACAAGCTTATTGGCTTTTGAGTTGGCGCCACAATTTTCTGTATTTTTGGCTCGCAGGGCCTTATGACTGACAGCTTGGTCTGCGGACGTTTTCATCTAAGTCATACCTTCCAGCTGTCCCTTACAGGGGGAAGACCCTGTAAGGTCCTGATCTGCAGGAGATTTTTTCTGTCATTTCGGAAGGTGAGTGTTACCTCCCTCAGAATCAAACTAGACTAAGTTAACTGGAGACCCGCTCAATCTTGGTATGAGGATACTCAGCCCAAGGAGGCGGCCAATAATCTGAGACAGATCTGGTAGGGGCCAGACCAGATCTGGTAGGGGCCAGACCAGATCTGGTAGGGACCAGACTTCCTTTTCATTTAGGCTTGGGTGCGAAGGATCCCTGGGTTATGGAAATAGTGTGTCGGGGATACCAACTGGTGTTCAGAAATTCTTCCCTCCGAGGAAGATTTCTTTGTTCAAGATTATCTGCAGTACAGATTAGCAGAGAGGCACTCTTAAATGGGTAAGAGACCTCTCTTCCATGGGAGTGGATTATCCCGTTCCGATACAGGAACAGGGTTTTTATCAAATCTGTTTGTAGTTCCCAAATAGGAGGATAACCTTAGACATTAACGGCTAGATTTAGAGTTTGGCGTTAGCCGTCAAAACCAGCGTTAGAGGCTCCTAACGCTGGTTTTGGGCTACCGCTGGTATTTAGAGTCAGTCAGGAAAGGGTCTAACGCTCACTTTACAGCCGCGACTTTTCCATACCGCAGATCCCCCTACGCCATTTGCGTAGATTATCTTTTCAGTGGGATCTTTCCAACACCGGTATTTAGAGTCTTGGCTGAAGTGAGCGTTAGAAATCTAACGACAAAACTCCAGCCGCAGAAAAAAGTCAGGAGTTAAGAGCTTTCTGGGCTAACGCCGGTTTATAAAGCTCTTAACTACTTAACTACTGTGCTCTAACGTACACTAACACCCATAAACTACCTATGTACCCCTAAACCGAGGTCCCCCCACATCGCCGCCACTCTATTAAAATTTTTTAACCCCTAATCTGCCGCTCCGTACACCGCCGCAACCTACGTTATCCCTATGTACCCTTAATCTGCTGCCCCTAACACCGCCGACCCCTATATTATATTTATTAACCCCTAATATGCCACCCCCAACCTCGCCTCCACCTACCTACACTTATTAACCCCCAATCTGCCGACCGGACCTCACCGCTACTCTAATACATTTATTAACCCCTAAAGCTAAGTCTAACCTTAACCCTAACACCCCCCTAAGTTAAATATAATTTAAATCTAACGAAATAAATTAACTCTTATTAAATAAATTATTCCTATTTAAAGCTAAATACTTACCTGTAAAATAAACCCTAATATAGCTACAATATAAATTATAATTATATTGTAGCTATTTTAGGATTAATATTTATTTTACAGGCAACTTTGTATTTATTTTAACAAGGTACAATAGCTATTAAATAGTTATTTACTATTTAATAGTTACCTAGTTAAAATAATTACAAAATTACCTGTAAAATAAATCCTAACCTAAGTTACAATTAAACCTAACACTACACTATCAATAAATTAATTAAATAAAATACCTACAATTACCTACAATTAAACCTAACACTACACTATCAATAAATTAAATACAATACCTACAAATAAATACAATTAAATAAACTAACTAAAGTACAAAAAATAAAAAAGAACTAAGTTACAAAAAATAAAAAAATATTTACAAACATTAGAAAAATATTACAACAATTTTAAACTAATTACACCTACTCTAAGCCCCCTAATAAAATAACAAAGACCCCCAAAATAAAAAAATGCTCTAACCTATTCTAAAATTAAAATAGAAAAGCTCTTTTACCTTACAAGCCCTAAAAAGGGCCTTTTGCGGGGCATGCCCCAAAGAATTCAGCTCTTTTGCCTGTAAAAAAAAAAAACATACAATACCCCCCCCAACATTACAACCCACCACCCACATACCCCTAACCTAACCCAAACCCCCCTTAAATAAACCTAACACTAAGCCCCTGAAGATCTTCCTACCTTATCTTCACCACACCGGGTATCAGCGATTGGTCCAGGCTCCGATGTCTTGATCCAAGCCCAAGCGGGGGGCTGAAGATGTCCATGATCCGGCTGAAGTCTTCATCCAAGCGGGAGCTGAAGAGGTCCATGATTCGGCTGAAGTCTTCTATCAAGCGGCATCTTCAATCTTCTTTCTTCCGGATCCATGTTCCTCCCGCCGACGCAGAACATCCATCTTCACCGACGAATGACGGTTCTTTTAAGGGACGTCATCCAAGATAGCGTCCCTCGAATTCCGATTGGCTGATAGGATTCTATCAGCCAATCGTAATTAAGGTAGGAAAAATCTTCCATCAGCCAATCAAATTCAAGTTCAATCCAATTGGCTGATCCAATCAGATTGAGCTCGCATTCTATTGGCTGATCGGAACAGCCAATAGAATGCGAGCTCAATCTGATTGGCTGATGGAATCAGCCAATCAGATTCAAGTTCAATCCGATTGGCTGATCCAATCAGATTCAGCCAATCAGATCTGTCGGTGAAGATGGATGTTCCGCGTCGGCGGGATGAACATGGATCCGGAAGAAAGAAGATTGAAGATGCCGCTTGATAGAAGACTTCAGCCGGATCATGGACCTCTTCAGCTCCCGCTTGGATGAATACTTCAGTCGGATCATGGACCTCTTCAGCTCCCGCTTGGATGAAGACTTCAGCCGGATCATGGACATCTTCAGCCCCCCGCTTGGGCTTGGATCAAGACATCGGAGCCTGGACCAATCGCTGATACCCGGTGTGGTGAAGATAAGGTAGGAAGATCTTCAGGGGCTTAGTGTTAGGTTTATTTAAGGGGGGTTTGGGTTAGATTAGGGGTATGTGGGTGGTGGGTTGTAATGTTGCGGGGGGGTATTGTATGTTTTTTTTTTTTTTACAGGCAAAAGAGCTGAATTCTTTGGGGCATGCCCCGCAAAAGGCCCTTTTCAGGACTGGTAAGGTAAAAGAGCTTTTCTCTTTTAATTTTAGAATAGGGTAGGGCATTTTTTTATTTTGGGGGTCTTTGTTATTTTATTAGGGGGCTTAGAGTAGGTGTAATTAGTTTAAAATTGTTGTAATATTTTTCTAATGTTTGTAAATATTTTTTTATTTTTTGTAACTTGGTTCTTTTTTATTTTTTGTACTTTAGTTTATTTAATTGTATTTATTTGTAGGTATTTTATTTAATTAATTTATTGATAGTGTAGTGTTAGGTTTAATTGTAGGTAATTGTAGGTATTTTATTTAATTAATTTATTGATAGTGTAGTGTTAGGTTTAATTGTAGATAATTGTAGGTATTATATTTAATTAATTTATTGATAGTGTAGTGTTAGGTTTAATTGTAACTTAGGTTAGGATTTATTTTACAGGTAATTTTGTAATTATTTTAACTAGGTAGCTATTAAATAGTTATTAACTATTTAATAGCTATTGTACCTGGTTAAAATAAATACAAAGTTGCCTGTAAAATAAATATAAATCCTAAAATAGCTACAATATAATTATAATTTATATTGTAGCTATATTAGGGTTTATTTTACTGGTAAGTATTTAGCTTTAAATAGGATTAATTTATTTAATAAGAGTTAATTTATTTCGTTAGATTTAAATTATATTAACTTAGGGGGCTGTTAGTGTTAGGGTTAGATTTAGCTTTAGGGATTAATCCATTTATTATAGTAGAGGTGAGGTCCGGTCGGCAGATTAGGGGTTAATTATTGTAGGTAGCTGGCGGCGACATTGTGGGGGGCAGATTAGGGGTTAATAAATATAATATAGGGGTCGGTGGTGTTAGGGGCAGCAGATTAGGGGTTCATAGGAATAATGTAGGTTGCGGCGGTGTACGGAGCGGCAAATTAGGGGTTAAAAAATATGCAGGTGTCAGCGATAGCGGGGGCCGGCAGATTAGGGGTTAATAAGTGTAAGGTTAGGGGTGTTTAGACTCGGGGTACATGTTAGAGTGTTAGGTGCAGACATAGGAAGTGTTTCCCCATAGGAAACAATGGGGCTGCGTTAGGAGCTGAACGCTGCTTTTTTGCAGGTGTTAGGTTTTTTTTTCAGCTCAAACAGCCCCATTGTTTCCTATGGGGGAATCGTGCACGAGCACGTTTTTGAAGCTGGCCGCGTCCGTAAGCACCGCTGGTATTGAGAGTTGCAGTGGCGGTAAATATGCTATACGCTCCCTTTTTGGAGCCTAACGCAGCCCTTCTGTGAACTCTCAATACCAGTGTTGTTTAAAAGGTGCGGGAGAAAAAAAGCCAGCGTTGGCTACGCGGGTCGTTATCGACAAAACTCTAAATCTAGCCATAAGAGTCTAAACCAGTTCTCAGAGTTCCACCTTTCATGACGGAAACTATTTGTGCCGTCCTCCCATTGATCCAGGAGGGTCCATTTTTTTGTCTACCGTGGATCTAAAGGATGCATATCCACGGAGATCATCGCGATTTCCTAAGGTTTCCCTTCTGGGCAAACATTTTCAGTTTGTGGCCTTCCTTTCGGTCTGGCCACGGAACATAGAAGTTTCACAACGGTTCTGGGGTCTCTGCTAGCGGTTCTAAGACCGCGGGGCATTGCAGTGGCGCCTTTTCTAGACGATATTCTGATCCAGGCGTCGTCTTATAAGATGACTAAGTCTCATACCGACTTTGTTCTGTCCTTTCTGAGGACTCACAGGTGGAAAGTGAATCTGGAACAGGATTCGCTAGCTCCACAGACAAGGGTTCATTTTTGTGAAATCTTATCGACTCTCTATCCATGTAAATATTTTTGACAGAGGTCAGACAGTTATAGATTCTGAGTACATGCTGGACCCTTCAGTCCAATCTTCGGCCTTCAGACTCAGTCAGTGGAATAGAGATTATACAAACTTGTTCTCAAATAAATCTAGATCAGTAGACAAGGGACTCTCTTCTATGGTGGTTGTCGCTGGATCATCTATCCCAGGGGACATGCTTCCGCAGATCCTCATGGGTGATAGTGACAATGTATGCCAGCCTGATAGGATGGGGAGCAGTCTGGAACTCCCTGAGGGCCCAGGGTGTAGGACTCGAACAGAGTCTCTCTTTCCCATCAATATCCTAGAGTTGAGAGCTATATCCATGCGCTTCAGGCTTGGCCTCAGTTTGCTTCGGCCACATTCATCAGATTCCAGTCGGACAACATTCCGTCTGTAGCTTACATCAATCAGGGAGGAACAGGGAGTTCCTTTGCGATGACAGTAGTAGCAAAGATAATTCAGTGGGCGGAATCTCACTTTTGTTATCTGTCGGCGATCCACATACCAGGTGTGGAAAACTGGGATGCGGACTTTCTGATCAGACTTTTCATCCGGGAACTCCATCTGGAGGTATTTGCCAGCCTGTTTCTCAGGTAGGGCAGGCCGGAGTTGGATCTTATGGCGTCTCGTCGGAATGACAAGCTTCGCTGATACGGGTCCAATTCCAGGGGTCCCCAGGCCGAGCTGATAGATGCCTTAGCAGTGCCTTGGTCTTTCAGCCTAGCTTATGTGTTCCCTCCATTTGCTCTCCTTCCCCGGGTGATTGCTCGAGTCAAAGTGGGCACCAGTGGTCCTAATCGCTCCTGCGTGGTCTCACAGGACTTGGTATGCCGATCTGGTGGGTATGTCATCTCAGCCACCTTGGAAGCTTCCGTTGCGGAAAGATCTTCTCATTCAGGGACCCTTCCATCATCCGAATCTGGTTTCTCTGCAGCTAAATGCTTGGAGATTGAACGCTTGATTTGATCTAAGCGAGGGTTTTCTGATTCGGTCATTGATACCTTGTTTCAGGCACGTAAGCCTGTTACTAGAAAGATTTCCCATGGGATGTGGCGTAAATGTCTTTAGTGGTGTGAATCCAAGGGCTTCTCATGGAGTAGGGTTAGGATTCCTAGGATTTTGTCTTTTCTCCAAGACTGATTGGAGGAATGGTTGTCAGCAAGTTCCTTCCTTGCCGGGACGGATTTCTGCCTTGTCTATTTTGTTACTCAAGCATCTGGCAGATGTTCCAGGTGTCCAATCTTTTTGTCAGGCTCTGACTAGAATCAGGCCTGTGTTTAGACCAATTGCTCCTCCTTGGAGTTTGAATTTAGTTCAAGGGGTTCCATTTGAACCTATGCATTCCATAGATATTAAAGGGCCACTAAACCCAACATTTTTCTTTCATGATTCAGATAGACAATACAAATTTAAACAACATTACAATTTACTTCTATTATTTATTTTGCTTAATTTTTTAGATATCCTTAGTTGAAGAAAAAGCAATGCACATGGGTGAGCCAGTCACATGAGGCTTATATGTGCAGCAACCAATCAGCAGCTACTGAGCATATCTAGATATGCTTTTCAGCAAAGCATATCAAGAGAATAAAACAAATTAGATAATAGAAGAATATTAGAAAGATGTTTAAAATTGCATTCTCTTTCTAAATCATGAAAGAAAAAATGTGGGTTTCATGTCCCTTTAAGTTATTATCTTGGAAGGTTTTACTTTTGGTTGCTATTTCTTCTGCTCGCAGAGTTTCTAAGCTTTCGGCATTACAATGTGATTCTCCTTATCTTATTTTTCATTCGGATAAGGTGATGTTACGTACCAAACCTGGTTTTCTTCCTAAGGTTTTTACAAATAAAAATGTTAATCAGGTTATTGTGTCTCCTTTCTGTGTGTCCTAATCCTTCTTCTACGAAGGAGCGACTGTTACATCTTTTGGACGTGGTCCGTGTCTTGAAGTCTTACTTACAGGCAACTAAGGATTTTATTACAAGACCAGAGACTCATATTTTGCTTATCTTTCCTTTACTATTAAAATGCAGTCATTAAAAGTACATATACAAATACAAGAAACTGTCATATTTGAAAAGAGACCGTTAAAACAAAGAAAAATCAGTGACCAATAACAAAGGAGAACTGATTAGACCAGAACAAAGTAACCAATCAGATTCAAAATGTATACTATAAACTGTCCAACATATACTAACACATCCTCTTTCTTTTACTGCTGCAGTATGAGATAAGTATAGTGTGCATTATTATATAATAATTGGTTTAAGTTTGTGTTTCAGGTTTAAGCCTTTTATTATTTTCTTTATCACTCATTGTCATTTTCAGTTATTCTTATTTCATCTAGTACTTTCATTTTCTTTTTCCCCTTTTTCCTTGTTTCTTAATAAATCTTTTTCGTTGGTTTTCTATTTTTTAGGTTGCTTACACTTACCGCTTGCAAATTTTACTGTTTTAACCAATTTTATTACCTCCGTTTTTTCTTGTTCACTTAGTTTATTTCCCCCGTTCGCCATCTTAAGTCCTTTTTTCTTTCTGCGCATGAGCGCTGCGTCGTCACTCTTGTTGCGTAATTACGCGTTATTCCCGCCCTTTCTCTTCACCTCAGATTACTCCTTTGCCGGGGATGGTAGCAACTTTGTTGCGATCTCGGAGGATAATACTTATTTAGTGTTTCTGCTGGAAAACGGCCAATTTCATTTCCATTACACAGTGTCTTATCGCCATCTACTGGTGATATTAACTTATTTTATCACAATATTTTTAATAAGAACAATATTTATTATAAAATATTTATCATATTTTTATTAATTTTAATCACACTCTTTGGGGCAATTCTCTTTATTAATTACTGTTATTTATAGTTTAGTTAATTATTTTTTCAGATTAAATTTATTTATTTACATTTTATTTAGTTATATTTTAGAATAAATAAAAAAAAAAAAAAAAAATTATTATGTCTCAGGCTTCAGAATTGAATCCTTCTTTCAATCCTGAAGGTATTCAAAAGATGATAGATGTCTCCATGAACTCTATGCTTGAAAAAATTTCTTTGATGATTAACAAATCAAATTCAAAGAAAGCTTTAAAAAGGAAAAGAACTGTTTCTAGTGCAGTTAAAACTAGTAAGAAACTAGTTAAAAAGTCTCGCCAGATGGCTTCAAATGTTTCTGTTCCTTGCAGGAAAGGAAGGAAAACACCTGCTTTTTCCTCTACTCCCAAGAGGTTACTGATGGGAGAGGCTTTGGCCAATAAAGATAATTCTGAGATGGTTTCTGACACAGAAGTGAATTCTGATTCTTCATTAGATTCAGTTATATCTGAGGATTATGTTTCTCAATCTTCCTCAGATGATTCTTCGGCTTCTCCGAAAATCAAAAAATTCAAAAAACACCTAAAATGTCTAAACATATTGAATCTAATAAAATAAAATTTTATGATTGTCTAGGAAATCCTAGATTCAATGCAGATGATTTGCACCATCCAAGATCTGCGGAATGGTGCCCTTCTTCTGACATTGCTGATTTTATTGACTACCAGCTTCGTCAACCCCTTAAAAGAGATTCTCGAAATAAGATGAAGGCTGAGTGTCCCAGACCCATTTTACCAAATAATGCCTGTTGCACTCCAGAAGTGGACCCAAAAATTCTGAAATTCATAGGTTCTCCTGGCTTTAAGATTAAAAAAGGCATGGATAGGGCTTGGAAGATATGTCAGGATAAAATGCTTGACACAATTGGTCCCCTATCTAAATTATTCGATCTATCTGAACAGGCTGTTTATGATAATACCCTTTTAGACCCTATCATTGTAAGGGAATGGTTGCAGAGAATGCTTACCTTTTTAGGTAATGCTAACTCTGCCATGTATACGGAACGTAGATGTAATTTGTTGAGAAGAATTGATCCCAGAGGGTGTGATTTTGCAGTTAATGAGATTCACCCGGACACTAAAGGTCTGTTATTTGGTGACACATTCATTAAGGAACTTAACAGTTATGTGAACACTTTTTGTAATTTAAATAAAGTGAGAACTTCCATGAAAAAGATATTCCATCAAGAGCGTTTCTCCGATCAGGCTGGGAAAGGCAGAGGCCGCTTTCCCTGCCGGGCCTCATACCCTAATAGGTCTCAATTCACAAACCAACAATATCAACAACAAAGACAGTATCAAAACCCAATGTCCACAGGTTTTTTTCCCATCAAGAGGAAGATTTTGGAATCCCAGGATCCAACGTTCAAGGCAAAGATACCGTGCTTCACAAGGTAAATTTTTCTTTTCTTCCTTCTCAGGTTTCTTCCCAAAACATAATAGGAGGCAGATTATCCCTGTTTGCTCACAATTGGAATCTGATTACTACAGATCAATGGGTTCTTCACACCGTTTCAGGTCTTTTTATAGATTTTATTTCTCCTCCTGTCCAGAATTCTCTTCCTATTTCAATAAAGTTTTCAAATTCAGACAGGATTTTGGTTCAAAATGAAATTTCAAGTCTTCTATCAAAACAAGCTATAGAACTGGTTTCAAACCCTCAAAATTGTTTTCTAAGCAATCTGTTTCTTGTAAAAAAGAAAAACGGTCAATTTCGTCCAGTAATAAATTTAAGAACCTTAAATTCTTTTGTCGTTTATCAACATTTCAAGATGGAGGGTATTCATCTGTTAAGAGATTGCCTTTTAGACAACGATTTTCTAATCAGACTAGATTTGACAGATGCTTATTTAACAGTTCCGGTAGCTCAACTTCACAGAAAATTCCTGACTTTTGCTTGGGAAGGGAAAACTTGGAGTTTCACTTGTATGCCTTTCGGTTTATCTTCAGCTCCTTGGATTTTCACCAAATTGATGAAACCTATCGTTACTTGGCTTCGTCTTCGAGGTGTTCGTCTCATCATTTATCTAGACAATATTTTGATTATGAATCAGGACTCTGTCATTCTAGTATCTCAACTCAATCTTATTTTATATATTTTAGAAAATTTGGGTTTCATAGTCAACAAAGACAAATCGGTTCTTTCTCCAACCAAATCTCTAACCTTTCTAGGTTTTCAAATAGATACTTTAAAATCTACTCTCAGTCTTCCCAGGGAAAAAATTGTGAATATCAAGAAAGAGATTTCAAAAACTCTTTCTTTATCTTTGGTTCCCATCAGGACTATAGCCAGAATAGTGGGGTTACTCTCATCCTCTATTCAGGCTATTTTCCCAGCTCCTCTTCATTACAGGGAACTTCAACGGTTAAAAATTTCTCATCTTCAGAAAGGTCTGTCTTATTCTCACCTAATCCCTCTTTCTTCAGAAGCCAAAGAAGAACTATCTTGGTGGCTCACCCATATAGAAGCTTGGAACGGGAGAGCCATTTTTGGGAAAACTCCGGATCTTGTGATAGAATCCGATGCCAGTCGTTCGGGTTGGGGTGCTCGATGTGGTCCCTCTATCACGGGAGGAAAATGGTCTTTAGAAGAAAAACGTTTTCATATCAACTGCTTAGAACTTTTGGCAGGCTCTTTTGCAGTCAAAAGTTTTGTAAAAAATTCTTTTCCTGTGTCCATTTTACTCAAAATGGACAATATTTCTGCAGTTCGTTATTTAAATCGTCTCGGTGGTACAAAATCAAGGGATTTATCGATTATTACAAAAGATTTAATTCATCTTTGCTTGGACAGAAATATTTCAGTCAAAGCAGAATATATTCCAGGTTTATCCAATGTAGCAGCGGATTGGGGTTCCCGTTATCTGACAGATTCCAGCGACTGGAAGCTTCATCATCAAGTTTTTCATTCGCTCCAATCTGTCAGAGGTCCCTTTTCGATGGATCTGTTTGCCTCGAAACTGAATTTTCAGATTCGTCCATATTTCAGTTGGCGTCCAGATCCAGATGCTCTAGCGATTGATGCATTTCTCCACCCTTGGCCTCTTCAAGTAGCATACGCGTTTCCCCCTTTCTCTATGATTCAGAGAACCATTTCGGTAGTTTGTCGAGATCTCCTTTCAATTCTCCTAATCACTCCCCTCTGGCCGTCTCAAGCTTGGTACCCATCTCTTCTAGAACTATCTGTAAACCATCCTGTTCTTCTTCCTCTTTTTCCTCTTCTATTGTCAGATCCAGAAGGTCTTCCTCACGATCTCATCATTCAAGGATCTCTTCGTCTTATTGCTTGGTCAATCTCGGGCAATCTTCATCTCTCCAAGGCTTATCACAACAAGCTAAAGAACTCCTTCAAGACTCCTTGGCCCCCGGGACCAAAAAATGCTATTTTTCCGCATGGTCCAGATGGTCTAGCTGGTGCTTGGAAAGACGTTTGGATCCCCTTTCAGTTGATATAGCTTTTATAATTAACTTTCTTACTTCTCTTTTCGATTCAGGTTTAGCTTATAGAACTATTAATGTTTCCAGATTCGCTATTTCTGCTAAACATTCTTTTGTAAATAATTTTCCAGTAGGTCAACACCCTTTAATTTGAAAGTTAATGAAAGCTATAAAATTAAAGAGACCTCCAGCTCCAAAATATTCTTCCTTTTGGGATGTTGATCTTATATTTGCTCTTTTTAAATCTTGGCCTTCTAACGAATGTTTATCTTTGAAACAACTTTCTACTAAATTAGCTACTCTTTTATGCTTAATTTCTTTTCGTAGAGTCTCTGATCTTAGAGCTTTAGACTTTAACTCTAAACGTTTTACTCCTGAAGGTGTTACTTTCTTTATTTCTAAAAGAACTAAATCTTTTTCAACCTCTATTTTCTATCCTTATTACCTTCTGAACCTCTCTTATGTGTGGTTTTATGTCTTAAAGAGTATGAACGCAGAACTGTTTCTTTTCGTTCTTCTTCTTCTAATCAACTTTTGTTGTCTTTTGTTCCTCCTCATGATCCTATCTGTTCTACATCTATAGCTAGGTGGGTTAAATGGGTTATGAGTGAGGCAGGTATTGATTGTTCTTTTTCTGCTCACTCTGTCAGAGGATCAGCTGCTTCTAAAGCATTTTTGAAAGCTGCTACCCTTCAGCAAATTTTGGATGCAGCTGATTGGTCTTCAGACTCTATTTTTAAACAATTTTATTTTAAACCCATTGAACACGCCTCGCTTAGTTTATTTTGTTAGTTGCTTTAAACTAGCAAAATATGAGTCTCTGGTCTTGTAATAAAATTCGGATTATCCTAAATTATGAAGGTATAATCTAGATTTTATTAAAGACACAGAGACGAGTATTTTCCCTCCTCTTTATTGTATATATTCAATTTGTCCCTCCCTTATTTTATTATGATATTATTAATCTTTTTACATTTGTTTTTAGTTATCAATCAATAATATGGATATTCTGCTGGATGGTTTTGTTCCCTCTCATCTATGTGATAAATCGATTCTTCAAGCAAGTTTTCTTCAATGGTTACAGAGTTCCAGTAGATCTTCTAATTCTTCTATCAAGTTGGTAAATCCGGCACGAATGTCTCTCCTTTTCAAGATCCTGCTCTTCAGTCTTCTTGGTTTCCTTTTCAGTTGGATTTATTGTTATTTGATGGATTTTATGTTCTCTTCATCAGTAGATAAGAAAGAGGATGTGTTAGTATATGTTGGACAGTTTATAGTATACATTTTGAATCTGATTGGTTACTTTGTTCTGGTCTAATCAGTTCTCCTTTGTTATTGGTCACTGATTTTTCTTTGTTTTAACTGTCTCTTTTCAAATATGACAGTTTCTTGTATTTGTATATGTACTTTTAATGACTGCATTTTAATAGTAAAGGAAAGATAAGCAAAATACTCGTCTCTGTGTCTTTAATAAAATCTAGATTATACCTTCATAATTTAGGATAATCCGAATTTTCGTCAATCTTCTTCCCTGTTTGTTGTGTTTCTGGGAAGTGTAGGGTTCAGATAGCTACGGCTTTTTTTTTTGCTGGAGAGTATCATCCGTTTTGCATATGAGACTGCTGGACAGCAGCCTCCTGATTGAATTACAGCTCATTCCACTAGGGCTGTGGCTTCCTCAGGGGCATTCAAAAATGATGCTTCTGTTGCACAGATTTGCAAAGCTGCAACTTGGTCTTCTCTTCACACTTTTTCCAAATTTGATTCTTTTGCTTCGTCCGAGGCTGTTTTTGGGAGAATGGTTCTTCAAGCAGTGGTTCCTTCCGTTTAGGTCCCTGTCTTGTCCCTCCCTTTCATCCGTGTACTATAGCTTTGGTATTGTATCCCACAAGTAAGGATGAAATCTGTGGACTCATCGTATCTTGTAAGAGAAAAGGGAAATTTATTCTTACCTGATAAATTTGTTTCTTTTATGATACGATGAGTCCAAGGCCCACCCTGTTTTTCTAAGACAGGTTTTTATTTTGTTAAACTACAGTCACCTCTGCACCTTGGCTTTTCCTTTCTCTTCCTAACTTCAGTCGAATGACTGGAGTGGGAGGGAAGGGAGGAGCTATATATACAGCTCTGCTGTGGTGCTCTCTGCCTCCTCCTGCTGATCAGGAGGCGATATCCCACAAGTAAGGATGAAATCCGTGGACTCATCGTATCGTAAAAGAAACAATTTTATCGGGTAAGAATAAATTTCCCTTTTTCTGTTGCCTAAAGTGGCACAAAAACCATTTAAGCAGGGAAGTAAACACCTTGAGATTGTAATATAAAATGCTTAGTTATATCTACTAAAACAACTTTATAATTTTTTTATTTATTGCCTTCTTTAAGGTAATTTAGCTCTGAAAATTGGGGACTTTCTAATTCTCAGAACTTGATATGCACAGTGCTGACTTCTCAAGACTAACACTTCTTTCCTTAATTGGTTGTAACTGGTAAAAAATGCAAAAAAATACTCTTTATGCTAGCAATTTGACTGTGTTGATTGTAGACTCTGGATTGGCTCCTTTAAATAAGGCAAGTAGTGGGTGGAATTTGGCTATTGGTAAACAACTGCAGCAAACAAGATGTTCTATTTAGACTTGACTGATGTTATTCTGTATCAGATATTACTTTTAATTACAAGGTTTTTATTGTACTTTTAACAAAAATAACTTTCATCAAATTGTTGGCCCAAAATTCAGTTTTCTTATAAGATATATTTGCATGGTCTGAATTTGGCCACCACAACTTGTAAATAAGGCAGACTTGTTCTTTCAGCCTATATGAAACCTTTTTTTTTGTGGTTAACTACTGTATGGAGGTGGTATAAAAGTCGCAGATAATTATGTGTTTATTTTTGTATTCTACTATTATTTAAAGTTGATGAGTTTGAGGGGCTATTAATGCTACAAAAACAACATAGGAGTTGCTGAAAGCTTTATTTTTATTTAGAGGGACATGAAAGCCACATTTTTTCTTTCATGATTCAGGTAGAGAAAGCGGTTTTAAATAAGTTTCCAATTTACTTCTATTATCAAAATTGCTTCATTTTCATCTTGTTCTTTGTTAAAGAGATATTAAGATAGATAGAATGCACATGTCTTCAGCACTACATGGCAGGAAAAAGTACTGCCATCTAGTGCTTTTGTTAATGTATAACACTTGCAAAACTCTGCCACATAGTGCTGCAGACACATGCACACTCCTGATCTTAGCTTCCTGCTTAAGTTGTTTAAAATTGTATCTTCTATCTGAATAATAAAAGAAAAATGTTGATTTTTTTTAGGTCTCTTTAAGGGAAATAAAATGAAGCCGATTTCAATCTGACATTTTGCATGTTTTCTTGTAGGTCCAGAAGCTTACAATCAATGGTCAACTAGAGACTGTCTTATACCCCCAAACCAAAAAAACACCAACTTCTGTAAAACCTCCCCAACAGCGTAGCAGTGATCAAGTTAAAGCAAATGTGTCTCCCGTTCATACAAAATCACCCTCTCACCAAAAACAAACTGCAAGCACGGTCAGTGATGCTGAACTTAAGCAGAACATTTCAGAAATTTTAAAAAAGTACAGCAATGGTCTTTGGTCTCATGCACTACCCAAGGTCTTTGAGGATACATTCAAAAAGCAGTTTCCCCCTGAGGTTCTTCAAAATCTGGATTCACTTTCCGATATATGCACAGTCGACCTTGTTTCTGGGGAGCCTTACAAAGCAATCCTTTATGCAAAGACTTCTTTAAATGAGGATCATACTGTCTCTGCTAACAAAAGTATAGATAATAAAACCTCAACGAGAGAACAAGAAGCAGAGCCCTTACCAATGGAACAATTATCAGAAGAGAGTTCTGCAGATTTAATACCTCCACCTTTAGTAATACCTTCAGAAGCTTCCCCCTCTGTACTAGTTGTAGAATTAAGCAACACTAATGAAGTGGTTGTAAGGTAAGAGAATGTGTTGTGCAGGTACTTCCCCCTTACACTCCTGAGTTTTTCCTGGGGATATTGTGGTACTTTTGCCCAACGGAATCTGGGTATTCTAGCTTTGATTAATGCATTAAATTCTGGGCTATTTGGAATTGTTGGCAATATCTCTTATATTAGGGTGGTTATATAATAAGTGTTTCTGTCTACATTTATTCTTTTGTGTTTAACCGTTTCAGGGCTTTTCAAATTCATTGCAGACCTGGAGCCAGCTATAAAACTTAGAAGCAAGACAACATTTTTAATTTTCAGGATTTTACGGGAAATATAAACGTAATCTTTTTTTACAGAATTAGTGACAAAATACACAAAGTATAGACAAAATAGTGATACACACATTAGTGTGTTCTGCTACCTAGGGAACTTGCATTCTAAATAAACATATATAATACTTGTAAAATGTTATTATTTAACAGGTGCTCTAAGGCATATCATTTGACACAGTCTATGTAATAGATAAGACAAATATAAAATTGTTTGTAAGAGCATTCCCCATGTGCATTTATATGTCACTGAAGATGATTTATTTGATACCTTTTAAGGGGTATATTATTTATAAGCTTAGGTTAAATAATTACACTGTCCCAACTTCAGGTAGCTCTCTATTATTTTCCCTTTATTCTTCCCCAGTCCATTCTATTAAACGGCTGCTCTTGACATTACAAGACCCCAAATTCAAATTTGTGGTTGGACTGTGGAGTACAAACTATAAGAGATGTTTTCAGTGATGTTCTCTATACTATATACTATATGTCTCTGGATTCATTAATGGTTTTCCTAAGGCAGTTGACGAAATGAAACATTGGATTTCAGAAAAGCTGAGATTAAAAGCACTGTTGGTGACCAATATAGATCTTCACTATATGTTTCCCAAGGCTTTTACCGTCAGCCAACGGGAGAAGCATTTGGCTATCTCTGAAGATATGGTTGCTTGGCATAAGGCAGTGGTTGACACTAAAAAGGCCATACTCTGTGTCACAAGCTGTACAAGAGATTGTTGCTCTAGTGGCATTAAACACTTATTCCGCTTTTTTGATTTTGCTGTATTGGCTCTCAGCATTGCTACAGAGGTTGTGGTGCGCAGGCTACTCCATCTCATATTTAGTGGGAATGCCCTAGAATTCATGTATTGTGGCTGCAAGTATTCTGCTGTATTAACTTGGGCATCAAATTTGGCTGGTACGTTTCAGGAAGGATTATTTCATCTTCACTAAATTGTGTGTATATTATTATTTATGGCTATTAAGCTGGTCCTGGCTCATGCTTGGCTCCAGACGTGGACCCTAGTTTGGATTCAGATTCTGGACATAATGACTTCTTGTGTCAACGGAATCTTATTTTTGTTAGACTCAAAATAAAATGGACCTCTGCTGTTTGGTTTTGGGAATTGCAAACATGTACAGATGCTGGTGTGCGTGGGTGACTTGTTACTTTTATTTGAGAGGTGGGGAGATACATACATATGATAAAAGGGGTAGAGGAAGAAACACTTAATATATAAATAGTCTCATTGTTGCAATAATAAAGCACTAAGCAGTAGGTTTTTCCATCATTATTCAGATTGAGCACATAATTTTAAATAACTTTAAAATTTACTTCTGTTATCAAAATTTTTTAATTTCTCTTGTAAGGTGTATCCAGTCCACGGGTTCATCCATTACTTGTGGGTTATTTTCCTTCCCAACAGGAAGTTGCAAGAGGACACCCACAGCAGAGCTGTCTATATAGCTGCTCCCCTAACTGCCACCCCTAGTCATTCTCTTGCAACTCTCGACAAAAAAGGAAGTATCAAGAGATATGTGGTGACTTAGTGTAGTTTTACCTTCAATCAAGAGTTTGTTATTTTTAAACGGTACCGGCGTTCTACTGTTTTTCTCTCAGGCAGAAATTAGAAGAAGAATTCTGCCTGGAGATTTGATGATCTTAGCGGTTTGTAACTAAGGTCCATTGCTGTTCTCACACATAACTGATGAATATAGGAAAACTTCAGTTGGGGGAACTGCCTGCAGATTACCTGTTTTGAGGTATGTTCAGTATTTTTATTTCTAGAGAGAGGAATACGTTCTAGAAAATGCTGACAGAGCCTTGTGTATTTGAGGTAAGCCTGATGCAGTGATTTAACAGCGACTGGGATAATGCTTACATAACAGGGTAATACTCATGTTAATATTCATATTGCTTAGTGACAAAATGTTTACATGATTTCATAAATAGGACGTTTTTTCTCTGAGGGAGATAAGTCTTTATTTGGGGCCTAATTTCCACATGGCTAGTCAGATACTCCTAGGAGTATTTTCTTAAGGCCCCTCTGACATCCAGTACATGGTGGGAGGGGCCTATTTTAGTGCTCTAACTGCGCAGTTTTAATACAGACTGAGACATCCAGCTTCCCTAGAAGAGTCCTCTGGCATCTGAGATCCATTTCAAAGGGGTTATTTCTGCACAAAATCGTATTTAAGGGCAGGTAGGAGCCTCAGCAGAGCTGTGGCATGGTGCTCAATTGATTAACGTTTTTTAATCCAGTTTCGGGCCTAAGGGGTTAATCATCCTTTCTCTTGTAAGGTGTATCAAGTCCACGGATCATCCATTACTTGTGGCATATTCTCCTTCCCAACAGGAAGTTGCAAGAGGATCACCCACAGCAGAGCTGCTATATAGCTCCTCCCCTAACTGCCATACCCAGTCATTCTCTTGCAACTCTCAACAAGCATGGAGGTAGTAAGAGAGAAGTGGTGAAACGTAGTTGTTTTTTTTCTTCAATCAAATGTTTGTTATTTTTAAATGGTACCGGAGTTGTACTATTTTGTCCCAGGCAGAAAATAGAAGAAGAATCTGCCTGTGATCTCTATGATCTTAGCAGGTTGTAACTAAGATCCATTGCTGTTCTCACACATAACTGAAGAGAGAGGTAACTTCAGCTGGGGAATGGCGTGCAGGTTATCCTGCTATGAGGTATGTGCAGTTAAAATTTTTTTCTAGAGATGTAAATGCTAGAAAATGCTGCTGATACCAGATTTCTTCTGTTATGTGTGATCAGTCCACGGGTCATCATTACTTCTGGGATATAACTCCTCCCCAACAGGAAATGCAAGAGGATTCACCCAGCAGAGCTGCATATAGCTCCTCCCCTCTACGTCAGTCCCAGTCATTCTCTTGCACCCAACGACTAGATAGGATGTGTGAGAGGACTATGGTGATTATACTTAGTTTTTATGACTTCAATCAAAAGTTTGTTATTTTACAATAGCACCGGAGCGTGTTATTACTTCTCTGGCAGAGTTTGAGGAAGAATCTGTCAGAGTTTTTTACTATGATTTTAACCGGAGTAGTTAAGATCATATTGCTGTTCTCGGCCATCTGAGGGAGGTAAAGGCTTCAGATCAGGGGACAGCGGGCAGATGAATCTGCATTGAGGTATGTAGCAGTTTTTATTTTCTGAATGGAATTGATGAGAAAATCCTGCCATACCGTTAAAATGACATGTATGTATACACTTCAGTATTCTGGGGATGGTATTTCACCGGAACTACTCTGTTAAAGGTCACTAATCCTTTTAATAACTATTTATCATGTTAAACGTTTTTGCTGGAATGTAGAATCGTTTACATTGCTGAGGTACTGTGTGAATAAATATTTGGGCATTATTTTCCACTTGGCAGTTTTTTTGCTTTAATTGTGACAGTTTCGTTTCTCTTCACTGCTGTGTGGGAGAGGGAGGGGCCGTTTTTGGCGCTCTTTGCTACGCATCAAAAAATTCCAGTCAGTTACTTTTATATTTCCTGCATGATCCGGTTCATCTCTGATAGATCTCAGGGGTCTTCAAACTTCTTTGAAGGGAGGTAAATTCTCTCAGCAGAGCTGTGAGAATTCTTATAGTGACTGTGAATAAAAACGTTGCTTTGTATTTTTTATGTCAAATTTAATTATTGTCATTTTACTAATGGGAACAAACCTTTGCTAAAAGTTGTGTTGTTTTAAAGTTTGATGCTATAACTGTTTTTCAGTTCATTATTTCAACTGTCATTTAATCGTTAGTACCTCTTTGAGGCACAGTACGTTTTTTGCTAAAAAAGATTATAACCAAGTTGTAAGTTTTTTGCTAGTGTGTTAAACATGTCTGACTCAGAGGAAGATATCTGTGTCATTTGTTCCAATGCCAAGGTGGAGCCCAATAGAAATTTATGTACTAACTGTATTGATGCTACTTTAAATAAAAGTCAATCTGTACAATGTGAACAAATTTCACCAAACTGCGAGGGGAGAGTTATGCCGACTAACTCGCCTCACGCGGCAGTACCTGCATCTCCCGCCCGGGAGGTGCGTGATATTTTGGCGCCTAGTACATCTGGGCGGCCATTACAGATAACATTACAAGATATGGCTACTGTTATGACTGAAGTTTTGTCTAAATTACCAGAACTAAGAGGCAAGCGTGATCACTCTGGGGTGAGAACAGAGTGCGCTGACAATGCTAGGGCCATGTCTGATACTGCGTCACAGCTCGCAGAGCATGAGGACGGAGAGCTTCATTCTGTGGGTGACGGTTCTGATCCAAACAGATTGGACTCAGATATTTCAAATTTTAAATTTAAATTGGAGAACCTCCGTGTATTACTAGGGGAGGTCTTAGCAGCTCTCAACGATTGTAACACCGTTGCAATACCAGAGAAACTGTGTAGGTTGGATAAATACTTTGCGGTACCGGCGAGTACTGACGTTTTTCCTATACCTAAGAGACTAACTGAAATTGTTACTAAGGAGTGGGATAGACCCGGTGTGCCGTTCTCACCCCCTCCAATATTTAGAAAGATGTTTCCAATAGACGCCACCACTCGGGACTTATGGCAAACGGTCCCCAAGGTGGAGGGAGCAGTTTCTACTTTAGCTAAGCGTACCACTATCCCGGTGGAGGATAGCTGTGCTTTCTCAGATCCAATGGATAAAAAATTAGAGGGTTACCTTAAGAAAATGTTTGTTCAACAAGGTTTTATATTACAACCCCTTGCATGTATCGCGCCGATTACGGCTGCGGCAGCATTTTGGATTGAGTCGCTTGAAGAGAACCTTAGTTCATCTACGCTAGACGACATTACGGACAGGCTTAGAGTCCTTAAACTAGCTAATTCCTTCATTTCGGAGGCCGTAGTACATTTAACCAAACTTACGGCTAAGAACTCAGGATTCGCCATACAGGCACGTAGGGCGCTGTGGCTAAAATCCTGGTCAGCTGATGTTACTTCTAAGTCCAAATTACTTAATATACCTTTCAAGGGGCAGTCTTTATTTGGGCCCGGTTTGAAAGAAATTATCGCTGACATTACAGGAGGTAAGGGCCACGCCCTACCTCAAGACAAAGCCAAAGCTAAGGCTAAACAGTCTAATTTTCGTCCCTTTCGGAACTTCAAAACAGGAGCAGCATCAACCTCCACTGCACCAAAACAGGAAGGAGCTGTTGCTCGTTACAGGCAAGGCTGGAAGCCTAACCAGTCCTGGAACAAGAGCAAGCAGGCCAGGAAACCTGCTGCTGCCCCAAAGACAGCATGAACCGAGAGCCCCCGATCCGGGACCGGATCTAGTGGGGGGCAGACTCTCTCTCTTCGCCCAGGCCTGGGCAAGAGATGTTCAGGATCCCTGGGCACTAGAGATCATATCTCAGGGATACCTTCTAGACTTCAAATTATCTCCCCCAAGAGGGAGATTTCATCTGTCAAGGTTGTCAACAAACCAGATAAAGAAAGAAGCGTTTCTACGTTGCGTACAAGATCTGTTAATAATGGGAGTGATCCATCCGGTTCCGCGGTCGGAACAAGGACAAGGGTTCTACTCAAACCTGTTTGTGGTTCCCAAAAAAGAGGGAACTTTCAGGCCAATCTTAGATTTAAAGATTCTAAACAAATTCCTAAGAGTTCCATCGTTCAAAATGGAAACTATTCGGACAATCTTACCCATGATCCAAGAGGGTCAGTACATGACCACAGTGGATTTAAAGGATGCTTACCTTCACATACCGATCCACAAAGATCATCACCGGTATCTAAGGTTTGCCTTCTTAGACAGGCACTACCAGTTTGTAGCTCTTCCATTCGGATTGGCTACGGCTCCAAGAATCTTCACAAAGGTTCTGGGTGCCCTTCTGGCGGTACTAAGACCGCGAGGGATTTCGGTAGCTCCATACCTAGACGACATTCTAATACAAGCTTCAAGCTTTCAAACTGCCAAGTCTCATACAGAGTTAGTTCTGGCATTTCTAAGGTCGCATGGATGGAAAGTGAACGAAAAGAAGAGTTCTCTTTTTCCTCTCACAAGAGTTCCATTCTTGGGGACTCTTATAGATTCTGTAGAAATGAAGATTTACCTGACAGAGGACAGGTTAACAAAGCTTCAAAATGCATGCCGTGTCCTTCATTCCATTCAACACCCGTCAGTAGCTCAATGCATGGAGGTGATCGGCTTAATGGTAGCGGCAATGGACATAGTACCTTTTGCACGCCTACACCTCAGACCTCTGCAATTATGCATGCTAAGTCAGTGGAATGGGGATTACTCAGATTTGTCCCCTACTCTGAATCTGAATCAAGAGACCAGAAATTCTCTTCTATGGTGGCTTCATCGGCCACACCTGTCCAGGGGGATGCCATTCAGCAGGCCAGACTGGACAATTGTAACAACAGACGCCAGCCTACTAGGTTGGGGCGCTGTCTGGAATTCTCTGAAGGCTCAGGGACTATGGAATCAGGAGGAGAGTCTCCTTCCAATAAACATTCTGGAATTGAGAGCAGTTCTCAATGCCCTTCTGGCTTGGCCCCAATTAACAACTCGGGGGTTCATCAGGTTTCAGTCGGACAACATCACGACTGTAGCTTACATCAACCATCAGGGAGGGACAAGAAGCTCCCTAGCAATGGTGGAAGTATCAAAGATAATTCGCTGGGCAGAGTCTCACTCTTGCCACCTGTCAGCAATCCACATCCCGGGAGTGGAGAACTGGGAGGCGGATTTCTTGAGTCGCCAGACTTTTCATCCGGGGGAGTGGGAACTTCATCCGGAGGTCTTTGCCCAAATACTTCGACGTTGGGGCAAACCAGAGATAGATCTCATGGCGTCTCGCCAGAACGCCAAACTTCCTCGCTACGGGTCCAGATCCAGGGATCCGGGAGCGGTTCTGATAGATGCTTTGACAGCACCTTGGAACTTCGGGATGGCTTATGTGTTTCCACCCTTCCCGCTGCTTCCTCGATTGATTGCCAAAATCAAACAGGAGAGAGCATCAGTGATTCTAATAGCGCCTGCATGGCCACGCAGGACTTGGTATGCAGATCTAGTGGACATGTCATCCTGTCCGCCTTGGTCTCTACCTCTAAGACAGGACCTTCTGATACAGGGTCCATTCAAACATCAAAATCTAACTTCTCTGAAGCTGACTGCTTGGAAATTGAACGTTTGATTTTATCAAAACGTGGTTTTTCTGAGTCGGTTATTGATACCCTGATACAGGCTAGGAAGCCTGTTACCAGAAAGATTTACCATAAAATATGGCGTAAATACCTATACTGGTGCGAATCCAAACATTACTCCTGGAGTAAGGTTAGGATCCCTAGGATATTGTCTTTTCTACAAGAAGGGTTAGAAAAGGGTTTATCAGCTAGTTCATTAAAGGGACAGATTTCAGCTCTGTCCATCTTGTTACACAGGCGTCTGTCAGAAAATCCAGACGTCCAGGCTTTTTGTCAGGCTTTAGCTAGGATCAAGCCTGTGTTTAAAGCTGTTGCTCCGCCATGGAGTTTAAACTTAGTTCTTAACGTTTTACAGGGTGTTCCATTTGAACCCCTTCATTCCATTGATATAAAATTGTTATCTTGGAAAGTTCTGTTTTTAATGGCTATTTCCTCGGCTCGAAGAGTCTCTGAGTTATCAGCCTTACATTGTGATTCTCCTTATCTGATTTTTCACTCAGACAAGGTAGTTCTGCGTACTAAACCTGGGTTCTTACCTAAGGTAGTCACTAACAGGAATATCAATCAAGAGATTGTTGTTCCATCCTTGTGTCCAAATCCTTCTTCAAAGAAGGAACGTCTTCTACACAATCTGGATGTAGTTCGTGCCCTCAAGTTCTACTTGCAGGCAACTAAAGATTTTCGCCAAACTTCTTCCCTGTTTGTCGTTTATTCTGGACAGAGGAGAGGTCAAAAAGCTTCTGCTACCTCTCTCTCTTTTTGGCTTCGTAGCATAATACGTTTAGCCTATGAGACTGCTGGTCAGCAGCCTCCTGAAAGAATTACAGCTCACTCCACTAGAGCTGTGGCTTCCACTTGGGCCTTTAAGAATGAGGCCTCTGTTGAACAGATTTGCAAGGCTGCAACTTGGTCTTCGCTTCATACTTTTTCCAAATTTTACAAATTTGACACTTTTGCTTCTTCGGAGGCTATTTTTGGGAGAAAGGTTCTTCAGGCAGTGGTTCCTTCTATATAATGAGCCTGCCTATCCCTCCCGTCATCCGTGTACTTTTGCTTTGGTATTGGTATCCCAGAAGTAATGATGACCCGTGGACTGATCACACATAACAGAAGAAAACATAATTTATGCTTACCTGATAAATTCCTTTCTTCTGTTGTGTGATCAGTCCACGGCCCGCCCTGTTTTAAGGCAGGTAAATATCTTTTAAATTATACTCCAGTCACCACTTCACCCTTGGTTACTCCTTTCTCGTTGATTCTTGGTCGAATGACTGGGACTGACGTAGAGGGGAGGAGCTATATGCAGCTCTGCTGGGTGAATCCTCTTGCATTTCCTGTTGGGGAGGAGTTATATCCCAGAAGTAATGATGACCCGTGGACTGATCACACAACAGAAGAAAGGAATTTATCAGGTAAGCATAAATTATGTTTTTTGTGAGGTAAGCCTGAATACAGTGATTTAATAGCGACTGGTATCATGCTTACTTTCAGAGGTAATACTCTTATAGATTTGCAATATAAAACATTTGTTGGAATGTTAAGCGTTTTTATATATACTTTGGTGATAAAACTTTATTGGGGCCTAGTTTTTTCCACATGGCTGGCTTAAATTTGCCTAGAAACAGTTTCCTGAGGCTTTCCACTGTTTTAACACGAGTGGGAGGGGCCTAATTTAGCGCTTTATTGCGCAGTAACTTTTACAGACTGAGACATCCAGCTTCCTCCAGGAGTCCCCTAAATGCTATAGGACCTCTCTAAAGGGCTCTTAGGCTTTCCAAAGTCGTTTGTTTGGGAAGGTAGGGCCACAGCAGAGCTGTGGCAATTTGTTGTGACTGTTTAAAAACGTCTATCTTTTTTTGATCCGTTTTTTGAACTAAGGGGTTAATCATCCATTTGCAAGTGGGTGCAATGCTCTGTTAGCTTATTATACACACTGTAAAAATTTTGCTTGATTTACTGCTTTTTTTCACTATTTTTCAAATTCTGACAAAATTTATTACTAAGGAATGGGATAGACCAGGTGTGCCGTTCTCTCCCCCTCCTATTTTTAACAAAATGTTTCCAATAGATGCCACCACACGGGACTTATGGCAGACAGTCCCTAAGGTGGAGGGAGCAGTTTCTACCCTAGCTAAGCGTACTACTATCCCTGTCGAGGACAGTTGTGCTTTCTCAGATCCAATGGATAAAAAGTTAGAGGGTTACCTTAAGAAAATGTTTATTCAACAAGGTTTTATTCTACAGCCCCTTGCATGCATTGCCCCAGTCGCTGCTGCTGCGGCTTTCTGATTTGAGTCTCTGGAAGAGGCTTTACAGGTAGAGACCCCATTGGATGACATACTTGACAAGCTTAGAGCACTTAAGCTAGGCAATTCTGTTGTTTCTGATGCCATTGTTAATTTGACTAAACTAACGGCTAAGAATTCTGGTTTTGCTATTCAGGCGCGCAGGGCGCTATGGCTTAAATCATGGTCAGCTGACGTTACTTCAAAGTCTAAGCTGCTTAACATTCCCTTCAAGGGGCAAACCCTATTCGGGCCTGTTTTGAAGGAGATCATTTCTGATATCACTGGAGGAAAAGGTCATGCCCTTACTCAGGATAGATCCAAATCAAGGGCCAAACAGACTAATTTTCGTGCCTTTCGAAACTTCAAGGCGAGTGCGGCATCAACTTCCTCTAATGCAAAACAAAAGGGAACTTTTGCTCAGTCCAAGTCGGTCTGGAGACCTAACCAGACCTGGTTAAAAGGTAAGCAGGCCAAAAAGGTAAGCAGGCCAAAAAGCCTGCTGCTGCCTCTAAGACAGCATGAAGGATCGGCCCCCTATCCGTTAATGGATCTAGTAGGGGGCAGACTTTCGCTCTTAGCCCAGGCTTGGGCAAGAGATGTCCAGGATCCCTGGGCGTTGGAAATTATATCCCAGGGATATCTTGTGGACTTCAAAGCTTCCCCTACAAAAGGGAGATTTCACCTTTCACAATTATCTGCAAACCAGATAAAGAGAGAGGCATTCTTACACGGTGTTCAAGACCTCCTAGTTATGGGAGTGATCCATCCAGTTCCAAAGGAGGAACAGGGACAGGGATTTTACTCAAATCTGTTTGTGGTTCCCACATCCAAATCTAATTTCTCTGCGGCTGACTGCTTGGAGATTGAACGCTTGATTTTATCAAAACGTGGTTTCTCAGAGTCAGTCATTGATACCTTAATTCAGGCACGAAAGCCTGTCACCAGGAAAATCTATCATAAGATATGGCGTAAATATCTTTATTGGTGTGAATCCAAGGGTTACTCATGGAGTAAGGTCAGGATTCCCAAGATATTATCTTTTCTCCAAGAAGGATTGGAAAAAGGATTGCCAGCTAGTTCCTTAAAGGGACAGATTTCTGCTCTGTCTATTCTTTTGCACAAGCGTCTGGCGGATGTTCCAGACGTTCAGGCATTTTGTCAGGCTTTAGTTAGAATCAAGCCTGTGTTTAAACCTGTTGCTCTGCCATGGAGCTTAAATTTGGTTCTTAAAGTTCTTCAAGGGGTTCCGTTTGAACCTCTTCATTCCATAGATATCAAACTTTTATCTTGGGAAGTTCTTTTTTTGGTAGCTATTTCCTCGGCTCGTAGAGTTTCCGAGCTATCTGCCTTACAATGCGATTCTCCTTATCTGATCTTCCATGCAGATAAGGTAGTTCTGCGCTCCAAACCTGGGTTTTTACCTAAGGTGGTTTCTAATAAGAATATCAATCAGGAGATAGTTGTTCCATCATTGTGTCCTAATCCTCCTTCAAAGAAGGAACGTCTATTACACAATTTTGACGTGGTTCGTGCTTTAAAGTATTATTTACAAGCTACTAAAGATTTTCGTCAAACATCTGCTTTGTTTGTTGTCTGCTCTGGTCAGAGGAGAGGCCAAAAGGCTTCGGCAACCTCTCTTTCTTTTTGGCTAAGAAGACTAATCCGCTTAGCTTATGAGACTGCTGGCCAGCAGCCTCCTGAAAGGATTACAGCTTATTCTACTAGAGCTGTGGCTTCCACATGGGCCTTTAAAAATGAGGCTTCTGGTGAACAGATTTGCAAGGCGGCGACTTGGTCTTCGCTTCATACCTTTTCAAAATTCTTTAAATTTGATACTTTTGCTTCTTTGGAGGCTATTTTTGGGAGAAAGGTTTTACAGGCAGTGGTACCTTCCTTTTAAGTACCTGCCTTGTCCCTCCCTTCATCCGTGTACTTTAGCTTTGGTATTGGTATCCCACAAGTAATGGATGATCCGTGGACTGGATACACCTTACAAGAGAAAACACAATCTATGCTTACCTGATAAATTTATTTCTCTTGTGGTGTATCCAGTCCACGGCCCGCCCTGTCATTTTAAGGCAGGTATTTTTTAACTTTAAACTACAGTCACCACTGCACCCTATGGTTTCTCCTTTCTCTGCTTGTCTTCGGTCGAATGACTGGATATGGCAGTTAGGGGAGGAGCTATATAGCAGCTCTGCTGTGGGTGATCCTCCCAGTTCCAAGGGAGGAACAGGGGCAGGGCTTCTATTCAAATCTGTTTATAGTTCCCAAAAAAGAGGGAACTTTCAGACCAATCTTGGATCTCAAGATCCTAAACAAATTTCTCAGGGTCCCATCCTTCAAGATGGAGACTATCTGAACCATCCTCCCTATGATCCAGGAGAGTCAATATATGACTACCGTGGATTTAAAGGATGCTTATCTCCACATTCCGATTCACAGAGATCATCATCAGTTCCTCAGGTTCGCCTTCTTAGACAGGCATTACCAGTTTGTGGCTCTTCCCGACGGGTTAGCCACGGCACCAAGAATCTTTACGAAGGTTCTAGGGTCCCTACTGGTGGTTCTAAGGCTAAGGAGCATAGCGGTGGCTCCTTACCTAGACAACATTCTGATTCAGGCGTCGACTTTTCAAATCGCCAAGTCCCATACGGACATTGTCCTGGCCTTTCTGAGGTCTCACCGGTGGAAGGTGAACGAAGAAAAGAGTTCTCTCTCCCCTCTCACAAGAGTTTCCTTCCTAGGAACACTGATAGATTCAGTAGAAATGAAAAATTTTCTGACAGAGGTCAGGTTATCAAAGCTTCTAACTTCCTGCCCTGCTCTTCATTCCACTTCTCGGCCGTCAGTGGCTCAGTGTATGGAAGTAATCGGCCTAATGGTAGCGGCAATGGACTTAGTTCCGTTTGCCCGCCTACATCTCAGACCACTGCAACTTTGTATGCTCAATCAGTGGAATGGGGATTACACAGATTTGTCCCCTCTGCTAAATCTGGATCAAGAGACCAGGGATTCTCTTCTCTGGTTGTTCTCTCGGGTCCATCTGTCCAGGGGAATGAGTTTCCGCAGGCCAGAGTGGACTATAGTCACGACAGATGCCAGCCTTCTGGGCTGGGGGGCAGTCTGGAACTCCCTGAAGGCTCAGGGTTCGTGGACTCAGGAGGAAGCCCTCCTTCCGATAAACATTCTGGAACTGAGAGCGATATTCAATGCTCTTTAGGCTTGGCCTCAGCTAGCTGCGGTCAGGTTCATCAGATTTCAGTCGGACAATATCACGACTGTAGCCTATATCAACCATCAGGGGGGGACAAGAAGCCCCTTGGCAATGTTGGAGGTTTCAAAGATAATTCTATGGGCAGAGGTTCACTCTTGCCATCTCTCAGCTATCCATATCCCAGGAGTAGAGAACTGGGAGGCGGAATTTCTAAGTTGACAGACTTTTCATCCTGGGGAGTGTGAGCTCCATCCGGAGGTATTTGCCCAGCTGATTCAACTATGGGGCAAACCAGAAGTGGATCTGATGGAGTCTCGTCAGAACGCCAAGCTTCCCTGTTACGGGTCCAGGTCAAGGGATCCCCAGGCAGCGCTGATAGATGCTCTAGCAGTGCCCTGGTCCTTCAGCCTGGCTTATGTGTTCCCACCATTTCCTCTCCTCCCTCGTCTGATTGCCAAGATCAAGCAGGAGAGAGCTTCAGTGATTTTAATAGCACCTGCGTGGCCACGCAGGACTTGGTATGCAGATCTGGTGGACATGTCATCCCTTCCACCATGGACTCTGCCGCTGAGGCAGGACCTTCTACTCCAAGGTCCATTCAAACATCCAAATAAAATTCTCTGTGGCTGACTGCTTGGAGATTGAACGCTTGATTTCATCAAAACGTGGTTTCTCCGAGTCAGTCATTGATACCTTAATTCTGTCACCAGGAAAATCTATCATAAGATATGGTGTAAATATCTTCATTGGTGTGAATCCAAGGGTTACTCATGGAGTAAAGTCAGGATTCCTAGAATATTAATCTTTCTCCAAGAAGGATTGGAGAAGGGATTGTCAGCTAATTCCTTAAAGGGACAGATTTCTGCTCTGTCTATTCTTCTTCACAAGCGTCTGGCAGATGTTCCAAACGTTCAGGCGTTTTGTCAGGCTTTAGTTAGAATCAAGCCTGTGTTTAAACCTGTTGCTCTGCCATGGAGTTTAAATTTAGTTCTTAAAGTTCTTCAAGGGGTTCCGTTTGAACCTCTGCATTCCATAGATATCAAGCTTTAATCTTGGAAAGTTCTGTTTTTGGTAGCTATCTCTTCGGCTCGAAGAGTTTCAGAGTTATCTGCCTTACAGTGTGATTCCCCTTATCTGATATTCCATACAGATAAGGTAGTGTTGCGTACCAAACCTGGATTTCTTCCTAAGGTGGTATCTAATAAGAATATCAATCAGGAGATTGTAGTTCAGTCACTGTGTCCTAATCCTTCTTCAAAGAAGGAACGTCTATTACACAATCTTGACGTGGTTCGTGCTTTAAAGTTTTATTTACAAGCTACTAAGGATTTTCGTCAAACATCTGCATTGTTTGTTGTCTATTCTGGACAGAGGAGAGGCCAAAAGGCTTCGGCATCTTCTCTTTCTTTTTGGCTGAGAAGCATAATCCGCTTATCTTATGAAACTGCTGGCCAGCAGCCTCTTGAAAGAATTACAGCTCATTCCACTAGAGCGGTAGCTTCCACATGAGCTTTTAAAAATGAGGCCTCTGTTGAACAGATTTGTAAGGCGGCGACTTGGTCTTCGCTTCATACTTTTTTCTAAATTCTACAAATTTGATACTTTTGCTTCCTAGGAGGCTATTTTTGGGAGAAAGGTCTTGCAGGCAGTGGTGCCTTCCGTTTAAGTTCCTGCCTTGTCCCTCCCTTCATCCGTGTCCTAAAGCTTTGGTATTGGTATCCCACAAGTAATGGATGAACCCGTGGACTGGATACACCTTACAAGAGAAAACTGAATTTACGTTTTCTGTTTTATGGAACATTAGCTTGAGGGTTCTTTGGGTTTGTTTATAACCCACATGGTTTTCAGGCAGGGTTTGTAAGTTTTGTGTAGGCCCCAGCAACATCGAGTGAGGCGGGCGGGGCCTACGTTTACAAGCAGCAAGCAACTTCTCCTGAGGTCCTGATAGTCTTCTGAGGGACTAATTGAAGCTTTAAAACCCATATTATCACTTCCTAAGAGCAGGTAGGGCCACAGCAGAGCTGTGGCAAGGTGCTTTAGGGGTTTTTAACCGGTTTTAGACATATTTCAATCCGTTTTTTTTCATTTGGGGATTTATTGCTTATTTACTTGTAGTGCAATCCTTCTAAAGCTTAAAATGTCAGAAAAATTGAAGCAATTTTAACCTGTTTTGCAATTTGTGTATGCCTTTTTTTCTCTTAAAGGCACAGTACCGTTTTTGCAAATTGTGTTTTTTTTCCATTAAATAAAGTGTTTTCCAAGCTTGCTTGCTTCATTACTAGTCTGTTAAACATGTCTGACACTGAGGAAACTCATTGTTCAGTTTGTTTAGAAGCCATTGTGGAAACCCCTCTTAGAAGTGTCCCACTTGTACTGATATGTCTATAAATTGCAAACAGCATATTAAAAGTTTGCCATTAGATGATTCTCAGACAGAAGGAAATCAGGTTTTGCCATTTAGTTCTCCCCAAGTGTCACAACCAGTAATGCCCGCACAAGCGACGCCAAGTACTTCTAGTGCGTCTAATTCTTTCACCTTGCAAGATATGGCTTCAGTTATGAATACTACCCTCACAGAGGTTTTACCTAAGCTGCCTGGGTTGCAAGGGAAGCGCAGTAGCTCTGGGTTAAGAACAAATGCTGAGCCTTCTGACGCTTTGGTAGCCGTATCCGATATTCCCTCACAATGTTCTGAAGTAGGGATGAGGGATTTGCTGTCTGAGGGAGAGATTTCTGATTCAGGAAAGATGTTCTCTCAGACAGATCCAGATATGACGGCATTTAAATTTAAGCTAGAGCACCTCCGCTTATTGCTCAGGGAGGTTTTAGCTACTCTGGATGATTGTGACCCTATTGTAGTTCCAGAGAAATTGTGTAAAATGGACAAATATTTAGAGGTTCCTGTTTACACTGATGTGTTTCCGGTCCCTAAGAGGATTTTGGACATTGTTACTAAGGAGTGGGATAAACCAGGTATTCCGTTCTCTCCCCCTCCTGTTTTTAAGAAACTGTTTCCCATTTCTGACACCATAAAGGACTCATGGCAGACGGTCCCTAAGGTGGAGGGAGCCATTTCTAACCTGGCTAAGCATACAACTATACCTATTGAAGACAGTTGTGCTTTCATTGATCCTATGGATAAAAAATTAGAGGGTCTCCTAAAGAACATTTTTGTTCATCAAGGTTTTCTTCTTCAACCTATAGCATGCATTGTTCCTGTAACCACTGCAGCTGCTTTTTGGACAGAATTAAGGCTCTTAAGTTGGCTAATTATTTTATTACAGACGCCGCTTTTCATCTTGCTAAATTATCGGCTAAGAATTCAGATTTTGCCATTTTAGCGCGTAGAGCGTTATGGTTTAAGTCCTGGTCAGCTGATGTGTCATCTAAATCTAAGCTTTTGACCATCCCTTTCAAAGGTAAGACCCTATTCGGGCCTGCATTGAAAGAGATAATTTCAGACATTACTGGAGGGAAGGGTCATACCCTCCCTCAGGATAAGTCAAATAAGACAAGGACCAAACAAAACAATTTTCGTTCCTTTCGAAACTTCAAGAGTGGTCCCTCTACCTCTTCCCCTGCTGCAAAGCAAGAGGGGAACTTTGCTCAATCCAAGCCAACCTGGAGACCTAATCAGGCTTGGAACAAGGGTAAACAGGCCAAAAAGCCTGCTGCTGCCACTAAGTCAGCATGAAGGGGTAGCCCCCGATCCGGGACCGGATCTAGTAGGGGGCAGACTCTCTCTCTTTGCTCAGGCCTGGGCAAGAGACGTTCAGGATTCCTGGGCAGTAGAAATTGTAACCAAGGGATACCTTCTAGATTTCAAGGATTCCCCTCCAAGGGGGAGGTTCCATCTTTCTCAATTGTCTCTAAACCCGACAAAGAGAGGTGTTCTTACGCTGTGTAGAAGACCTTTTTACCATGGGAGTGATCTCCCCAGTTCCAAAAGCAGAACAGGGGCAGGGGTTCTACTCCAATCTGTTTATAGTTCCCAAAAAGGAGGGATCCTTCAGACCAATTCTGGATCTCAAGATCCTAAAACAATTCCTAAGACTATCTTACCATTGATCCAGGAGGGTCAATATATGACCACCGTGGACTTAAAGAATGCGTATCTGCACATTCCTATCCACAAAGATCATCACCAGTTCCTCAAGTTCGCCTTTCTGGACAAGCATTATCAGTTTGTGGCTCTTCCTTTCGGGTTGGCCATGGCGCCGCAAATCTTCACGAAGGTGCTAGGGTCCCTTCTGGCGGTTCTAAGGCCACGGGGCATAGCAGTGGCGCCTTATCTAGATAACATTCTAATTCAAGCGTCGTCCTTCCAACTAGCAAAGCCTCACACGGACTTAGTGTTGGCCTTTCTAAGGTCTCACGGGTGGAAAGTGAACATAAAAAATAGTTCTCTTTCCCCACTCACAAGAGTTTCATTTCTAGGGACTCTGATAAACTCGGTGGACATGAAAATTTTTCTGACGGAGGTCAGGAAATCAAAGATCAAAGATTTTGTCCACCTGCCAAGCTCTTCATTCCATTCCTTGGCCGTCAGTGGCTCAGTGTATGGAGCTCAATCAGTGGAATGGGGATTATGTGGATTTATCTCCTCAGATAAATCTGGATCAAGAGACCAGAGACTCTTCTTTGGTGGTTGTCACAGGATCATCTGTCCCAGGGAATGTGTTTCCGCAGGCCAGAATGGGTTATAGTGACGACAGACCTGGTGGAGATGTCATCCCTTCCACCATGGTCTCTGCCATTGAGACAGGACCTTCTGATTCAAGGTCCATTCAAGCATCCAAATCTAATTTATCTGCAACTGACTGCTTGGAGATTGAACGCTTGATTCTATCAAAGCGGGGTTTCTCTGAGTCAGTCATCAATACCTTGATTCAGGCTCGAAAGCCTGTTACCAGGAAAATTTATCATAAGATATGGCGTAAATATCTTTTTTGGTGCGAATCCAAAGGCTTCTCCTGGAGTAAAATCAGGATTCCTAGGATTTTGTCTTTTCCTGCAAGAGGGATTGGAGAAAGGATTATCAGCTAGTTCCCTAAAGGGACAGATATCTGCTCTGTCTATTTTTTTGCACAAGCGTCTGGCAGATGTTCCAGACGTTCGGGCTTTTTGTCAGGCTTTAGTTAGAATTAAGCCTATGTTTAAACCTATTGCTCTGCCATGGAGTCTAAATTTAGTTCTTAAAGGGACAGTACACTGTAAAATTGTTTTTCCATAAATGTATTTTAAATGACTTGTTATACCAACTGGAGCGTATAAGATATTTGAGAAATTGCATTTTTGGCTTTATTTGTGTATCTGAAGTAGCTGGTTTTGTGCTTTGAAACCACAGCCTATTACAATGGGTTGAGCTTCAGGTAATATCAGATCTCATTATGTTATCACTTTTATGTACACAGACTTGCTTCCTTATCTTATATTTGTCTGAAACACCAACTCAATACATAGAGAGAACAATGGAAAATTATCATTTTATTACTCAACTATCATGCCCCCCACTGAGGGTGTAATCTCTTCTGCTGGCTGTGTTTACTTAGGCTTGTCAATAGCGTATACGCCAGTATCAAAACTTTCAGTATAGGTTGGGAAACCACAAGCTAAATCAGCTATTTCAAATGCTGAAATATGAGTAAAGGAGCTACTTGCAACCAATTTTAATATACTCTAGCAGGTAAAAAGGATCATTGGGAATAATTTAAAGGGGAGAAAGTTTTTGGGTGAACTGTCCCTTTAAAGTTCTTCAGGGGGTTCCGTTTGAACCCATGCATTCCATAGATATTAAGCTTTTATCTTGGAAAGTTTTGTTCCTAGTTGCTATCTCTTCAGCTCGAAGAGTTTCTGAACTATCTGCATTACAATGTGACTCTCCTTATCTTGTGTTCCATGCTGATAAGGTGGTTTTGCGTACCAAGCCTGGGTTCCTACCTAAGGTTGTTACTAACAGGAATATCAATCAAGGAATTTTTGTTCCTTCTCTGTGTCCTAATCCTTCTTGTAAGAAGGAACATCTGTTGCACAACTTGGACGTGGTTCGTGCTTTGAAATTTTATTTGCAGGCAACCAAATATTTTCGTCAAACATCTTGTTTGTTTGTTTATTCTGGAAAGCGTAGGGGTCAAAAGGCTACGGCTACCTCTCTTTCCTTTTGGCTGAAAAGCATCATGCGTTTGGCTTATGAGACTGCTGGACAGCAGCCTCTTGAAAGGATTACAGCTCATTCTACTAGAGCGGTAGCTTCCACATGGGCTTTTAAAAATTATGCTTCTGTTGAACAGATTTGTAAGGCTGTGACTTGGTCGTCGCTTCATACCTTTTCAAAATGTTATAAATTTGATACTTTTGCTTCTTCAGAGGCTATTTTTGGGAGAAAGGTTTTGCAAGCAGTGGTGCCATCCGTTTGGGTTCCTGTCTTGTCCCTCCCTTCATCCGTGTCCTAAAGCTTTGGTATTGTATCCCACAAGTTTGGATGAATCCGTGGACTCGGTACATCATGCAAAAGAAAACAATATTTATGCTTACCTGATAAATTTCTTTCTTTTGCGATGTACCGAGTCCACGGCCCGCCCTGTCTATTCAAGACAGATAGTTTTGTTTTTTTTTCGTTTTTTTTTTATGTAAACTTCAGTCACCTCTGCAGCTTTATAGTTTCTCCTTTTTTTCCTTGGCCTTCGGTCGAATGACTGGGGGGTGGAGTTAAGGGGGGAGCTATATAGACATCTCTGCTGTGGTGCTCTCTTTGCTACTTCCTGTCAGGAAGGACAATATCCCATAAGTTAGGATGAATCCGTGGACTCGGTACATCGCAAAAGAAAGAAATTTATCAGGTAAGCATAAATTTTGTTTTTGGATGTCCTCCTTCTTTCTACTGGCGTGGTGCCGGGAGGGGGTGCTCTTTAGAGCTGCTATTCGAAGGTCTGTTAGCCTTTGGAGTGGAACCATCTACAGCTCTTGGCTCAGTGATGGTGTAACCAGTTGCAGCTAATTGCTTTTGTCCGGATGCTAACAAGTTTGAAGCGCTTTTAAGAGTTTTGAGTTAGCAATAGGGTTAGCCTTCCTTTGGTGGCTGGTCTTTGAGAGTTCTTGTTCAGGCGGTTTGAGTTTCTCTTGGAGAGCTCTTTTCTTACTGCTGGGATAGTTATCCTGTTTTCTGCTGTCTCTGCCTATCTAGCTTCCAGATCTAGATATGCTGTGGGGCGTCAGGGGGCTCACAAATTTCCTGGAGTACCTTAGGCTATTGTATGGGATTAGGGACATGAGGGGTTCCTCAGGTCCTTTTTGGGACATGTTCCCTGTGTATGGATCCTTTCTCTGGTCCTTGTGTTCCAGGGAGTTTGTCTCTATGGGTGTTGCCTCGTAAGACAACCTTGGGTTGCCTTCTAGGTGTTGAGTGGGAAAAGTTCCTCTGTATTTTCCAGGTTTCTGGTTCCCTTTTTGGGGGGCAGATGTGGTCCTTATCTTTGGCCAGGTACCTTCTTGGGAGTTGTGACCAGTGAGGAGGACGCCTCGGAGGTTGTTTGGGCCTGATGGACTTTAGGTCTGAGTGGTCTCTAGTTCGGTTTTGACAGTGGTGTAACTGATGTGCAGTTGGCCGGGCTCGGGTTTCTCTTGTGTCGTTTGTACTTACATTTTTGGGTGTTGAGTAATTCATGCTGTGGTGCCCCTCGAAGGGGCTGCCTTTTGTACCCACCCGTTGTTTGCATTCAGTGTCCTCTAGCTTGGGTATTGTTTTCCCAAAAGTAATGAATGCAGCTGTGGACTCTTCACTTTTAAGAAGAAAAACATAAATTATGCTTACCTGATAATTTAATTTTCTTCTGAAGGGAAATGTCCACAGCTCCCGCCCGTGGTTTATCTTTATTAGGCGGCTGTAATTTTTTGTTCTTCTGGCACCTTTTCTTTCATGTAATTAGCAAGAGTCCATGAGCTAGTGACGTATGGGATATACATTCCTACCAGGAGGGGCAAAGTTTCCCAAACCTCAAAATGCCTATAAATACACCCCTCACCACACCCACAAATCAGTTTTACAAACTTTGCCTCCTATGGAGGTGGTGAAGTAAGTTTGTGCTAGATTCTACGTTGATATGCGCTCCGCAGCAGGTTGGAGCCCGGTTTTCCTCTCAGCGTGCAGTGAATGTCAGAGGGATGTGAGGAGAGTATTGCCTATTTGAAATTCAATGATCTCCTTCTACGGGGTCTATTTCATAGGTTCTCTGTTATCGGTCGTAGAGATTCATCTCTTACCTCCCTTTTCAGATCGACGATATACTCTTATATATACCATTACCTCTACTGATTCTCGTTTCAGTACTGGTTTGGCTTTCTACTACATGTAGATGAGTGTCCTGGGGTAAGTAAGTCTTATTTTCTGTGACACTCTAAGCTATGGTTGGGCACTTTTATATAAAGTTCTAAATATATGTGTTCAAACATTTATTTGCCTTGACTCAGGATGTTCAACGTTCCTTATTTCAGACAGTCAGTTTCATATTTGGGATAATGCATATGAATGAATAATTTCTCCAACATTGGTGTGTCCGGTCCACGGCGTCATCCTTACTTGTGGGATATTCTCTTCCCCAACAGGAAATGGCAAAGAGTCCCAGCAAAGCTGGTCACATGATCCCTCCTAGGCTCCGCCCACCCCAGTCATTCTCTTTGCCGTTGCACAGGCAACATCTCCACGGAGATGGTTAAGAGTTTTTTGGTGTTTAAAAGCATTATCCGATTGGCTTATGAGACTGCCGGACGGCAGCCTCCCGAAAGAATCACAGCTCACTCCACTAGGGCTGTGGCTTCCACATGGGCCTTCAAGAACGAGGCTTCTGTTGACCAGATATGTAAGGCAGCGACTTGGTCTTCACTGCACACTTTTGCCAAATTTTACAAATTTGATACTTTTGCTTCTTCGGAGGCTATTTTTGGGAGAAAGGTTTTGCAAGCTGTGGTTCCTTCCGTTTAGGTGACCTGATTTGCTCCCTCCCTTCATCCGTGTCCTAAAGCTTTGGTATTGGTTCCCACAAGTAAGGATGACGCTGTGGACCGGACACACCAATGTTGGAGAAAACAGAATTTATGCTTACCTGATAAATTACTTTCTCCAACGGTGTGTCCGGTCCACGGCCCGCCCTGGTTTTTTAATCAGGTCTGATGAATTATTTTCTCTAACTACAGTCACCACGGTATCATATGGTTTCTCCTATATATATTTCTCCAACATAGGTGTGTCCGGTCCACGGCGTCATCCTTACTTGTGGGATATTCTCTTCCCCAACAGGAAATGGCAAAGAGCCCAGCAAAGCTGGTCACATGATCCCTCCTAGGCTCCGCCTACCCCAGTCATTCTCTTTGCCGTTGTACAGGCAACATCTCCACGGAGATGGCTTAGAGTTTTTTAGTGTTTAACTGTAGTTTTTATTATTCAATCAAGAGTTTGTTATTTTAAAATAGTGCTGGTATGTACTATTTACTCAGAAACAGAAAAGAGATGAAGATTTCTGTTTGTATGAGGAAAATGATTTTAGCACCGTAACTAAAATCCATGGCTGTTCCACACAGGACTGTTGAGAGCAATTAACTTCAGTTGGGGGAACAGTGTGCAGTCTCTTACTGCTTGAGGTATGACACATTCTAACAAGACGATGTAATGCTGGAAGCTGTCATTTTCCCTATGGGATCCGGTAAGCCATGTTTATTAAGATAGTAAATAAGGGCTTCACAAGGGCTTATTAAGACTGTAGACTTTTTCTGGGCTAAATCGATTCATTATTAACACATATTTAGCCTTGAGGAATCATTTAATCTGGGTATTTTGATAAGATTATATCGGCAGGCACTGTTTTAGACACCTTATTCTTTAGGGACTTTCCCTAATCATTGTCAGAGCCTCATTTTCGCGCCGGTATGGCGCACTTGTTTTTGAGAACAATGGCATGCAGCTGCATGTGTGTGGAGCTCTGATACATAGAAAAGTCTTTCTGAAGGCATCATTTGGTATCGTATTCCCCTTTGGGCTTGGTTGGGTCTCAGCAAAGCAGATTCCAGGGACTGTAAAGGGGCTAAATATAAAAACGGCTCCGGTTCCGTTATTTTAAGGGTTAAAGCTTCCAAATTTGGTGTGCAATACTTTTAAGGCTTTAAGACACTGTGGTGAAATTTTGGTGAATTTTGAACAATTCCTTCATACTTTTTCGCAATTGCAGTAATAAAGTGTGTTTAGTTTAAAATTTAAAGTGACAGTAACGGTTTTATTTTAAAACGTTTTTTGTGCTTTGTTATCAAGTTTATGCCTGTTTAACATGTCTGAACTACCAGATAGATTGTGTTCTGACTGTGGGGAAACCAAGGTTCCTTCTCATTTAACTATATGTATTTTATGTCATAAAAAAATTTAGTAAAAATGATGCCCAAGATGATTCCTCAAGTGAGGGGAGTAAGCATGGTACTGCATCATCCCCTCCTTCGTCTACACCAGTCTTGCCCATACAGGAGGCCCCTAGTACATCTAGTGCGCCAATACTCCTTACTATGCAACATTTAACGGCTGTAATGGATAATTCTATCAAAAACATTTTAGCCAATATGCCCACTTATCAGCGAAAGCGCGACTGCTCTGTTTTAGAAAATTCTGTAGAGCATGAGAACGCTGATGATATGGTTTCTGAAGGGCCCCTACACCAGTCTGAGGGGGCCAGGGAGGTTTTGTCTGAGGGAGAAATTTCAGATTCAGGAAACATTTCTCAACAAGCTGAACCTGATGTGATTACTTTTAAATTTAAGTTGGAACATCTCCGCGCTCTGCTTAAGGAGGTGTTATCCAATTTGGATGATTGTGATTATCTGGTCATTCCAGAACCACTATGTAAAATGGAAAAGTTCTTAGAGGCCCCGGGGCCCCCCGAAGCTTTTCCTATATCCAAGCGGGTGGCGTACATTGTTAGTAAAGAATGGGACAGGCCCGGTATACCTTTAGTACCTCCCCCCATATTTATAAAATTGTTTTCCTATAGTCGACCCCAGAAAGGACTGATGGCAGACAGTCCCCAAGGTCGAGGGGGCGGTTTCTACTCTACACAAGCGCGCCACTATACCCATAGAAGATAGTTGTGCTTTCCAAGATCCTATGGATAAAAAATTAGAAGGTCTGCTAAAGATGTTTGTTCAGCAAGGTTCCCTTCTACAACCAATTGCATGCATTGTCCCTGTCACTGCAGCCGCGTGTTTCTAGTTTGATGAGCTAGGAAAGGCGATTATTAGTAATTCTTCTTCTTATGAGGAGATTATGGACAGAATTCGTGCTCTTAAATTGGCTAATTCTTTCACCCTAGACGCCACCTTGCAATTGGCTAGGTTAGCGGCGAAAAAATTCTGGGTTTGCTATTGTGGCGCAGAGCGCTTTGGTTAAAATCTTGGGCAGCGGATGCGTCTTCCAAGAACAAATTGCTTGACATTCCTTTCAAGGGGAAAACACTCTTTGGCCCTGACTTGAAAGAGATTATCTCTGATATCACTGGGGGCAAGGGCCACGCCCTTCCTCAGGATAGGTCTTTTCAAGACCAAAAATAAACCTAATGTTTCGTCCCTTTCGCAGAAACGGATCAGCCCCAAGGGCTACGTCCTCTAAGCAGGAAGGTAATACTTCTCAAGCCAATCCAGCCTGGAGACCTATGCAAGGCTGGAACAAAGGAAAGCAGGCCAGGAAACCTGCCACTGCTACCAAGACAGCATGAAATGCGGGCCCCCGATCCGGGACCGGATCTGGTGGGGGGCAGACTCTCTCTCTTCGCTCAGGCTGGGGCAAGAGATGTTCTGGATCCTTGGGCGCTAGAAATAGTCTCCCAAGGTTATTCTCTGGAGTTCAAGGGGCTTCCTCCAAGGGGGAGGTTCCACAGGTCTCAGTTGTCTTCAGACCACATAAGAAGACAGGCATTCTTACATTGGGTAGAAGACCTGCTAAAAATGGGAGTGATTCATCCTGTTCCATTAGGAGAACAAGGGATGGGGTTCTACTCCAATCTGTTCATAGTTCCCAAAAAAGAGGGAACGTTCAGACCAATCTTAGATCTCAAGATCTTGAACAAGTTTCTCAAGGTTCCATCGTTCAAGATGGAAACCATTCGAACACTTCTTCCTTCCATCCAGGAAGGTCAATTCATGACCAAGGTGGATTTCAAGGATGCGTATCTACATATTCCTATCCACAAGGAACATCATCGGTTCCTAAGGTTTGCATTCCTGGACAAGCATTTCCAGTTCGTGGCGTTTTCTTTCGGATTAGCCACTGCTCCTAGGATTTTCTCATAGGTACTAGGGTCCCTTCTGGCGGTGCTAAGACCAAGGGGCATTGCTGTAGTACCTTACTTGGACGACATTCTGATTCGAGCGTCGTCCCTTCCTCAAGTAAAGGCTCACACGGACATTGTCCTGGCCTTTCTCAGATCTCACGGATGGAAAGTGAACATGGAAAAGAGTTCTCTATCTCCGTCAACGAGGGTTCCCTTCTTGGGAACTATAATAGACTCCTTAGAAATGAGGATTTTTCTGACAGAAGCCAGAAAAACAAAACTTCTGGACTCTTGTCGGATACTTCATTCCGTTCCTCTTCCTTCCATAGCGCAGTGCATGGAAGTGATAGGTTTGATGGTAGCGGCAATGGACATAGTTCCTTTTGTGCGCATTCATCTAAGACCATTACAACTGTTCATGCTCAGTCAGTGGAATGGGGACTATTCAGACTTGTCTCCGAAGATACAAGTAAATCAGAGGACCAGAGACTCATTCCGTTGGTGGCTGTCCCTGGACAACCTGTCACAAGGGATGACCTTCCGCAGACCAGAGTGGGTCATTGTCACGACCGACGCCAGTCTGGGGATCCCTGAAAGCTCAGGGTCTTTGGTCTCGGGTAGAATCTCTTCTACCGATAAATATTCTGGAACTGAGAGCGATATTCAATGCTCTCAAAGCTTGGCCTCAGCTAGCGAGGGCCAAGTTCATACATCAACCATCAGGGGGGAACAAGGAGTTCCCTAGCGATGGAAGAAGTGACCAAAATCATTCTATGGGCGGAGTCTCACTCCTGCCACCTGTCTGCTATCCACATCCCAGGAGTGGAAAATTGGGAAGCGGATTTTCTGAGTCGTCAGACATTGCATCCGGGGGAGTGGGAACTCCATCCGGAAATCTTTGCCCAAGTCACTCAACCGTGGGGCATTCCAGACATGGATCTGATGGCCTCTCGTCAGAACTTCAGAGTTCCTTACTACGGGTACAGATCCAGGGATCCCAAGGCGGCTCTAGTGGATGCACTAGTAGCACCTTGGACCTTCAAACTAGCTTATGTGTTCCCGCCGTTTCCTCTCATCCCCAGGCTGGTAGCCAGGATCAATCAGGAGAGGGCGTCGGTGATTTTGATAGCTCCTGCGTGGCCACGCAGGACTTGGTATGCAGATCTGGTGAATATGTCATCGGCTCCACCATGGAAGCTACCTTTGAGACGAGACCTTCTTGTTCTAGGTCCGTTCGACCCACTCCAGCTGACTGCTTGGAGATTGAACGCTTGATCTTATCAAAGCGAGGGTTCTCAGATTCTGTTATTAATACTCTTGTTCAGGCCTGAAAGCCTGTAACCAGAAAAATTACCACATAATTTGGTATATCTGTTGGTGTGAATCTGCAGGATTCCCTTGGGACAAGGTTAAGATTCCTAAGAGTCTATCCTTCCTTCGAGAAGGATTGGAAAAAGGATTATCTGCAAGTTCCTTGATGGGACAGATTTCTGCCTTGTCTGTGTTACTTCACAAAAAGCTGGCAGCTGTGCCAGATGTTCTAGCCTTTGTTCAGGCTCTGGTTAGAATCAAGCCTGTTTACAAAATTTTGACTCCTCCTTGGAGTCTCAACCTAGTTCTTTCAGTTCTTCAGGGGGTTCCGTTTGAACCCTTACATTCCGTTGATATTAAGTTATTATCTTGGAAAGTTTTGTTTTTGGTTGCAATTTCTTCTGCTAGAAGAGTTTCAGAATTATCTGCTCTGCAGTGTTCTTCTCCTTATCTGGTGTTCCATGCAGATAAGGTGGTTTTGCGTACTAAACCTGGTTTTCTTCCAAAAGTTGTTTCTAACAAAAACATTAACCAGGAGATAGTTGTGCCTTCTTTGTGTCCTAATCCAGTTTCAAAGAAGGAACGTTTGTTGCACAACTTGGATGTAGTTCGTGCTCTCAAATTTTACTTAGCAGCTACTAAGGATTTCAGACAAACTTTGTCTTTGTTTGTTGTTTATTCTGGTAAACGGAGAGGTCAAAAAGCAACTTCTACCTCTCTCTCCTTCTGGATTAAAAGCATTATCCGATTGGCTTATGAGACTGCCGGACGGCAGCCTCCTGAAAGAATCACAGCTCACTCCACTAGGGCTGTGGCTTCCACATGGGCCTTCAAGAACAAGGCTTCTGTTGATCAGATATGTAAGGCAGCGACTTGGTCTTCACTGCACACTTTTTCTAAATTTTTACAAATTTGATAATTTTGCTTCTTCTGAGGCTAATTTTGGGAGAAAGGTTTTGCAAGCCGTGGTGCCTTTCATTTAGGTGACCTGATTTGCTCCCTCCCTTCATCCGTGTCCTAAAGCTTTGGTATTGGTTCCCACAAGTAAGGATGACGCCGTGGACCGGACACACCTATGTTGGAGAAAACAGAATTTATGTTTACCTGATAAATTACTTTCTCCAACGGTGTGTCCGGTCCACGGCCCGCCCTGGTTTTTTTAATCAGGTCTGATAATTTATTTTCTTTAACTACAGTCACCACGGTAACATATGGTTTCTCCTATGCAAATATTCCTCCTTAACGTCGGTCGAATGACTGGGGTAGGCGGAGCCTAGGAGGGATCATGTGACCAGCTTTGCTGGGCTCTTTGCCATTTCCTGTTGGGGAAGAGAATATCCCACAAGTAAGGATGACGCCGTGGACCGGACACACCGTTGGAGAAAGTAATTTATCAGGTAAACATAAATTCTGTTTTCCTCCTGTACGTCGGTCGAATGACTGGGGTGGGCGGAGCCTAGGAGGGATCATGTGACCAGCTTTGCTGGGACTCTTTGCCATTTCCTGTTGGGGAAGAGAATATCCCACAAGTAAGGATGACGCCGTGGACCGGACACACCGTTGGAGAAAGTAATTTATCAGGTAAGCATAAATTCTGTTTTTTTTCTTACCTTAAAATTGACTTTTTCTCTTGTTAAGTGTGTTCAGTCCACGGGTCATCCATTACTTATGGGATATATTCTCCTTCCCAACAGGAAGTTGCAAGAGGATCACCCAAGCAGAGCTGCTATATAGCTCCTCCCCTCACATGTCATACCCAGTCATTCTCTTGCAACCCTCAACAAAGAAGGAGGTCGCGAGAGGAGCTGGAGTTTTTACTTAATTATTCTTCAATCAAAAGTTTGTTATTTTAAATGGCACCGGAGTGTGCTGTTTTTCTATCTCAGGCAGTATTTGGAAGAAGAAACTGCCTGCGTTTTCTATGATCTTAGCAGGCGTAACTAAGATCCACTGGCTGTTCTCGACATTCTGAGGAGTGGGGTAACTTCAGAAAATGGGAATAGCATGCGGGGTCTCCCGCAAATGAGGTATGTGCAGTACAATATTTTCTGGGAATGGAATTGACTAAGAAAACACTGCTGTTACCCGTATGATGTAAGTACAGCCTTAAATGCAGTAGTAGTGACGGGTATCAGGCTGATAAATGTATGCACAGTAGAGTTATTTTCTAGGGACTAGAATTTGACTGAAAAAATACTGTTAATACTGATATAATGTGTGAGCCTTAACTGCAGTAGAAGCGACTGGTAGCAGGCTTAGTAATAACTTTACACAGCATCTGAAATGTTGTTTTTTAAAACGTTTACTGGCATGTTAATCGTTTTGTGAGGTACTTTGGTGATAAATCTTTTTGGGCATGATTTTTTTCCACACGGCTAACGTATATTTCTGCATAGAAACCGTTATATCAGGTCTCCCACTGTTGTAATAGGAGTGGGAGGGACCTTTTTTAGCGCCTTGTTGCGCAGTTAAAATTCTAGCACAGTCTTCCTGCTTCTTCCTCTTTGATCCAGGACGTCTCCAGAGAGCTCAGGGATCTTCAAAATTCGTTTTTGAGGGAGGTAATCAGTCACAGCAGACCTGTGACAGTGTGTTGGACTATGATGAAAGCGTTAAATCTTTATTTTTATATCCGTTTTGGGTACTGAAGGGTTAATCATCCTTTTGCTAATGGGTGCAATCCTCTGCTAATTAATACATTTAAAGAATTGTTGACTATAACTGAACTAGTTCTTTGTTATTCAATTGTGTTTTTAAAAAAGCGCTGCAGCGTTTTTTATATTGCTTGTAAACTTATTGAAGTAATTTCCAAGCTTGCTAGCTTCATTGCTAGTCTGTTTAAACATGTCTGATACAGAGGAATCTGCTTGTTCATTATGTTTAAAAGCGCCGATGTGGAGCCCAATAGAAATATGTGTACCAATTGTATTGATATTACTTTGAATAAAAGTCAATCTGTACCGATAAAGAAATTATCACCAGACAACGAGGGGGAAGTTATGCCGTCTAACTCTCCTCACGTGTCAGTACCTTCGTCTCCCGCTCGGGAGGTGCGTAAGATTGAGGCGCCAAGTACATCAAGGCCCTTACAAATCACTTTACATGATATGGCTAATGTTATGAAAAAGTATTATACAATATGCCCGAGTTAAGAGGCAAGCGCGACAGCTCTGGGTTAAGGACAGAGCGCGCCGATGACACGAGAGCCATGTCTGATACTGCGTCACAATTTGCAGAACATGAGGACGGAGAGCTTCATTCTGTGGGTGACGGTTCTGATTCGGGGAGACCGGATTCAGAAATTTCAAATTTTAAATTTAAGCTTGAGTACCTCCGCGTGTTGCTAGGGGAGGTGTTAGCGGCTCTGAATGATTGTGACACGGTGGCAATCCCAGAGAAATTATGTAGGCTGGATAAATACTATGCGGTACCCGGTGTGTACTGACGTTTTTCCTATACCAAAGAGGCTTACAGAGATTATTAGCAAGGAGTGGGATAGACCCGGTGTGCCTTTTTCCCTCCTCCGATGGCATCTCGCCAGAACGCCAAGCTTCCTTGTTACGGATCCAGGTCCAGGGACCCGGGTGCGGTGCTGGTAGATGCACTAGCAGCCCCTTGGGTTTTCAACATAGCTTATGTGTTTTCACCTTTTCCGTTGCTACCTCGACTGATTGCCAGGATCAAACAGGAGAGAGCATTGGTGATTCTGATAGCGCCTGCGTGGCCACGCAGGACCTGGTATGCAGACCTAGTGGACATGTCGTCCTGTCCACCATGGTCTCTACCCCTGAGGCAGGAACTTCTAATCCAGGGTCCTTTCAACCATCCAAACCTAATTTCTCTGAGGCTGACTGCTTGGAAATTGAACGCTTGATTCTATCAAAGCGTGGGTTTTCGGATTCGGTTATTGATACATTAATACAGGCTTGGAAACCTGTTACCAGAAAAATTTACCACAAGATATGGCGTAAATATTTATATTGGTGTGAATCCAAGAGTTACTCATGGAGTAAGGTTAGTCTTCACTTCATACTTTTTCCAAATTTTACAAATTTGACACTTTTGCTTCTTCGGAGGCTGTTTTTGGAAGAAAGGTTCTACAGGCAGTGGTTCCTTTTGTTTAATGTTCCTGCCTTGTCCCTCCCATCATCAGTGTACTTTAGCTTTGGTATTGGTATCCCATAAGTAATGGATGACCCGTGGACTGAACACACTTAACAAGAGAAAACATAATTTATGCTTACCTGATAAATTTATTTCTCTTGTAGTGTGTTCAGTCCACGGCCCGCCCTGTCTTTTTGAGGCAGGTTCTAAATTTTAAATTTAAATTATAACTCCAGTCACCACTGCACCCTATAGTTTCTCCTTTCTCGTCTTGTTTCGGTCGAATGACTGGGTATGACATGTGAGGGGAGGAGCTATATAGCAGCTCTGCTTGGGTGATCCTCTTGCAACTTCCTGTTGGGAAGGAGAATATATCCCATAATTAATGGATGACCCGTGGACTGAACACACTACAAGAGAAATAAATTTATCAGGTAAGCATAAATTATGTTTTTCCCTGTGGGCTGTTAGGCTCGCGGGGGCTGAAAATGCTTCATTTTATTGCGTCATTCTTGGCGCGGACTTTTTTAACGCAAATTTTTTTTTCTAAGTTGCGTCATTTTTTGACGTTTTTTTGCGCCAAAAGTGTCCGGATGTGGCGTCATTTTTGGCGCCAAAAGCATTTAGGCGCCAAATAATGTGGGCGTCTTATTTGGCGCTAAAAAATATGGGCGTCATTATTGTCTCCACATTATTTAAGTCTCATTATTTATTGCTTCTGGTTGCTAGAAGCTTGTTCACTGGCATTTTTTCCCATTCCTGAAACTGTCATTTAAGGAATTTGATCAATTTTGCTTTATATGTTGTTTTTTCTATTACATATTGCAAGATGTCCCAGTTTAATCCTGAGTCAGAAGATACTACTGGAAAATCGCTGCCTGGTGCTGGATCTACCAAAGTTAAGTGTATCTGCTGTAAACTTGTGGTATCTGTTCCTCCAGCTGTTGTTTGTAATGAATGTCATGACAAACTTGTTAATGCAGATAATATTTCCTTTAGTAATGTTACATTACCTGTTGCTGTTCCATCAACATCTAATACTAGTGTTCCTGTTAACATAAGAGATTTTGTGTCTAAATCCATTAAGAAGGCTATGTCTGTTATTCCTCCTTCTAGTAAACGTAAAAGGTCTTTTAAAACTTATCATTTTTCAGATGAATTTTTAAATGAACATCATCATTCTGATTCTGATAATGATTCCTCTGGTTCAGAGGATTCTGTCTCAGAGGTTGATTCTGATAAATCTTCATATTTATTCAAGATGGAATTTATTCGTTCTTTACTTAAAGAAGTCTTAATTGCATTAGAAATAGAGGATTCTGGTCCTCTTGATACTAAATCTAAACGTTTAAATAAGGTTTTTAAATCTCCTGTAGTTATTCCAGAAGTTTTTCCTGTCCCTGATACTATTTCTGAAGTAATTTCCAGGGAATGGAATAATTTGGGTAATTCATTTACTCCTAAACGTTTTAAGCAATTATATCCTGTGCCATCTGACAGATTAGAGTTTTGGGACAAAATCCCTAAAGTTGATGGGGCTATCTCTACTCTTGCTAAACGTACTACTATTCCTACGGCAGATAGTACTTCCTTTAAGGATCCTTTAGATAGGAAAATTGAATCCTTTCTAAGAAAAGCTTACTTATGTTCAGGTAATCTTCTTAGACCTGCTATATATTTAGCGGATGTTGCTGCAGCTTCAACTTTTTGGTTAGAAGCTTTAGCGCAACAAGTAACAGATCATAATTCTCATAGCATTGTTAATATTCTTCAACATGCTAATAACTTTATTTGTGATGCCATCTTTGATATCATTAGAGTTGATGTCAGGTATATGTCTCTAGCTATTTTAGCTAGAAGAGCTTTATGGCTTAAAGCTTGGAATGCTGATATGTCTTCTAAGTCAACTTTGCTTTCCCTTTCTTTCCAGGGTAATAAATTATTTGGTTCTCAGTTGGATTCTATTATCTCAACTGTTACTGGAGGGAAAGGAACTTTTTTACCACAGGATAAAAAATCTAAAGGTAAATTTAGGTCTAATAATCGTTTTCGTTCCTTTCGTCACAATAAGGAACAAAAGCCTGATCCTTCACTCACAGGAGCGGTATCAGTCTGTAAACCATCTCCAGTCTGGAATAAATCCAAGCCTTTTAGAAAACCAAAGCCAGCTCCCAAGTCCACATGAAGGTGCGGCCCTCATTCCAGCCCAGCTGGTAGGGGGCAGATTACGATTTTTCAAAGAAATTTGGATCAATTCAATTCACAATCTTTGGATTCAGAACATTGTTTCAGAAGGGTACAGAATTGGCTTCAAGATAAGGCCTCCTGCAAAGAGATTTTTTCTTTCCCGTGTCCCAGTAAATCCAGCGAAGGCTCAAGCATTTCTGAAATGTGTTTCAGATCTAGAGTTGGCTGGAGTAATTATGCCAGTTCCAGTTCTGGAACAGGGACTGGGATTTTATTCAAATCTCTTCATTGTACCAAAGAAGGAGAATTCCTTCAGACCAGTTCTGGATCTAAAAATATTGAATCGTTATGTAAGGATACCAACATTCAAAATGGTAACTATAAGGACTATTCTGCCTTTTGTTCAGCAAGGGCATTATATGTCCACAATAGATTTACAGGATGCATATCTGCATATTCCGATTCATCCAGATCACTATCAGTTTCTGAGATTCTCTTTCCTAGACAAGCATTACCAATTTGTGGCTCTGCCGTTTGGCCTTGCAACAGCTCCAAGGATTTTTTCAAAAGTTCTCGGTGCCCTTCTGTCTGTAATCAGAGAACAGGGTATTGTGGTATTTCCTTATTTGGACGATATCTTGGTACTTGCTCAGTCTTCACATTTAGCAGAATCTCATACGAATCGACTCATATTGTTTCTTCGAGATCATGGTTGGAGGATCAATTTGCCGAAAAGTTCATTGATTCCTCAGACAAGGGTAACCTTTTTAGGTTTCCAGATAGATTCAGTGTCCATGACTCTGTCTCTGACAGACAAGAGACGTCTAAAATTGGTTTCAGCTTGTCGAAATCTTCAGTCTCAATCATTCCCTTCGTTAGCCTTATGCATGGAAATTCTAGGTCTTATGACTGCTGCATCGGACACGATCCCCTTTGCTCGTTTTCACATGCGACCTCTTCAGCTCTGTATGCTGAACCAGTGGTGCAGGGATTACACAAAGATATATCAATTGATATCTTTAAAACCGTTTGTACGACACTCTCTGACGTGGTGGACAGATCACCATCATTTAGTTCAGGGGGCTTCTTTTGTTCTTCCAACCTGGACTGTGATTTCAACAGATGCAAGTCTGACAGGTTGGGGAGCTGTTTGGGGGTCTCTGACAGCACAAGGGGTTTGGGAATCTCAGGAGGTGAGATTACCAATCAATATTTTGGAACTCCGTGCAATTTTCAGAGCTCTTCAGTCATGGCCTCTTCTAAAGAGAGAATCGTTCATTTGTTTTCAGACAGACAATGTCACAACTGTGGCATATATCAATCATCAAGGAGGGACTCACAGTCCTCTTGCTATGAAAGAAGTATCTCGAATTCTGGTTTGGGCGGAATCCAGCTCCTGTCTAATTTCTGCGGTTCATATCCCAGGTATAGACAATTGGGAAGCGGATTATCTCAGTCGCCAAACGTTACATCCGGGCGAATGGTCTCTTCACCCAGAGGTATTTCTTCAGATTGTTCAAATGTGGGGACTTCCAGAAATAGATCTGATGGCTTCTCATCTAAACAATAAACTTCCCAGGTATCTGTCCAGATCCAGGGATCCTCAGGCGGAAGCAGTGGATGCATTGTCACTTCCTTGGAAGTATCGTCCTGCCTATATCTTTCCGCCTCTAGTTCTTCTTCCAAGGGTAATCTCCAAGATTCTGAAGGAATGCTCATTTGTTCTGCTGGTGGCTCCAGCATGGCCTCACAGGTTTTGGTATGCAGATCTTGTCCGGATGGCCTCTTGCCAACCGTGGACTCTTCCGTTAAGACCAGACCTTCTATCGCAAGGTCCTTTTTTCCATCAGGATCTCAAATCCTTAAATTTGAAGGTATGGAGATTGAACGCTTGATTCTTAGTCAAAGAGGTTTCTCTGACTCTGTGATTAATACTATGTTACAGGCTCGTAAATCTGTATCTAGGAAGATATATTATCGAGTCTGGAAGACTTACATTTCTTGGTGTCTTTCTCATCATTTTTCCTGGCTTTCTTTTAGAATTCCGAGAATTTTACAGTTTCTTCAGGATGGTTTGGATAAAGGTTTGTCTGCAAGTTCCTTGAAAGGACAAATCTCTGCTCTTTCTGTTCTTTTTCACAGAAAGATTGCTAATATTCCTGATATTCATTGTTTTGTACAAGCTTTGGTTCGTATAAAACCTGTAGTTAAGTCAATTTCTCCTCCTTGGAGTTTGAATTTGGTTCTGGGGGCTCTTCAAGCTCCTCCGTTTGAACCTATGCATTCACTGGACATTAAATTACTTTCTTGGAAAGTTTTGTTTCTTTTGGCCATATCTTCTGCTAGAAGAGTTTCTGAATTATCTGCTCTTTCTTGTGAGTCTCCTTTTCTGATTTTTCATCAGGATAAGGCGGTGTTGCGAACTTCTTTTACATTTTTACCTAAGGTTGTGAATTCTAACAACATTAGTAGAGAAATTGTGGTTCCTTCATTCTGTCCTAATCCTAAGAATTCTAAGGAGAGATCATTGCATTCTTTGGATGTAGTTAGAGCTTTGAAATATTATGTTGAAGCTACTAAGAATTTCCGAAAGACTTCTAGTCTATTTGTTATCTTTTCCGGTTCTAGGAAAGGTCAGAAGGCCTCTGCCATTTCTTTGGCATCTTGGTTGAAATCTTTAATTCATCATGCTTATGTCGAGTCGGGTAAAACTCCGCCTCAAAGGATTACAGCTCATTCTACTAGGTCAGTTTCTACTTCCTGGGCGTTTAGGAATGAAGCTTCGGTTGATCAGATTTGCAAAGCAGCAACTTGGTCTTCTTTGCATACTTTTACTAAATTCTACCATTTTGATGTGTTTTCTTCTTCTGAAGCAGTTTTTGGTAGAAAAGTACTTCAGGCAGCTGTTTCAGTTTGATTCTTCTGCTTATAATTTCAGTTTTTTTCATTATAAGATTTAAACTTTATTTTGGGTGTGGATTATTTTCAGCGGAATTGGCTGTCTTTATTTTATCCCTCCCTCTCTAGTGACTCTTGCGTGGAAGATCCACATCTTGGGTAGTCATTATCCCATACGTCACTAGCTCATGGACTCTTGCTAATTACATGAAAGAAAACATAAATTTATGTAAGAACTTACCTGATAAATTCATTTCTTTCATATTAGCAAGAGTCCATGAGGCCCACCCTTTTTTGTGGTGGTTATTATTTTTTTTTATTAAGCACAATTATTCCAATTCCTTATTTTTTATGCTTTCGCACTTTTTTCTTATCACCCCACTTCTTGGCTATTCGTTAAACTGATTTGTGGGTGTGGTGAGGGGTGTATTTATAGGCATTTTGAGGTTTGGGAAACTTTGCCCCTCCTGGTAGGAATGTATATCCCATACGTCACTAGCTCATGGACTCTTGCTAATATGAAAGAAATGAATTTATCAGGTAAGTTCTTACATAAATTATGTTTTTTCACCCTGATATTTCTCCTACTGTTCCTTGTTCCCTTGGCAGAATGACTGGGGTATGAGGGAAGTGGGGGAGGTATTTAAGCCTTTGGCTGGGGTGTCTTTGCCTCCTCCTGGTGGCCAGGTTCTAAATTCCCAAAAGTAATGAATGCAGCTGTGGACTCTTCCCTTCAGAAGAAAATGAAATTATCAGGTAAGCATAATTTATGTTTTTTCTAGTACATTAAAATATGCCACGTCTACACTAATTGGCAACTGATGCTTTTTTTTTTAATACATTTTCTTTCATTAGTTAATAAAAATATGCTGTGTCCTTGCAATGGTTGATATAAAAAATTAAAATATTGGTAGTTAATAAAAAAAAACAACAAAAAAAACGGTTTATGTTTCATAAAAGATGGATCGTTTAAAACGCCTAGTATTCTCTTTAAAACATTCTACAAACGATTAAAGGATTACTTTCTGTTATAATTTTTAAGCTAAACAACTAACATATTAAAGTTAATAAACATTAATTAAAACCTACTGACCTATATTTTCTCCAAAACGAAGTTTCATAACGTTCTAAAAGTTATATCTTTTTTTCGCCGATGATGTCACGTTATCCTGCCCACTATTTTCAGCACTGAGTGTTCAAAATACTTAAACCAATAACTTTGTGTTTAAAGCGCCATTTTGAAACCTAGGTATTGTAAACGGATTGGTACAGAGCAAAGGATACCCACGGAGTGGGTTTGGAAAACAATTAAATTTGCAGACAAGATTTCTGATATACGGTAGATATATGTTAATGAAATGCTATTGATAAAAAGCGTATTTGGGTTAGTTAGTTAGTAACAGGCATAGAAAATATTTACTTACAGTGGCCCTTTAAATCAACATATTGGCCATCGTTCCAAATAGTTAGCAAGAGGATATCGGGTTCTAAGTAGAGTCCCCCTTTAAATGTTAATTTAAATATAATACTGTGATATACATTTAATTTATTTATTTTGCATGCTTTTTGCTGTTATATATGTCTAATAATTCTTGTTCCACTTTTTCTAGAGACTGCAGCTCACATTTTGTGCTTAATTGTTTAGGTATACTGACAGAGATAACCAGTTCCTTGGTCAATACTACCTGTATGCAGCATTTATATTTTAACCAATGCAAATAATTTTCCAAAATTTAGTCAGAAATGGGCATAACCAAAGCATCCACACTTCAGACACTCATTAGCTTTGCTGTATCTACCACTCTGATACTGGGTCTCCCAAAATATTTGACCATTTGTTGGCCATAATGGTTAACATACTTTTACTAAGTCTATTCAAAGGCATTTTGTATATTGGGGAGATTGGGAATATTCCATTAGAGACAAGAGTAAGCAACTGTGCAGTTGTGTGTTAGTGATCCATAATGTGATCCTTTTTCTTTCATAAGGTGTTCAGAGTCCATGATCCATTCCTCTGGGGTTCAACTCTTCGCCACTAGAAAGAGGTAAAGATTCCCAAAATTACAAGAATACCCAATCCTCCCCAACTCTCTGATATGCTAGTCTAATCTTTGCCTGTCTGGATGAAGGTAATGAATTGAGGTGCTACGGAAGTACATAGGGAAGATTGGAGCATGGGGTAGTGACCAATTACTCCTGGTGTTAGTCAGAAGGTGTTGCAGGGACTGGTCTGCCTAGCCTCCTTCTGTTGGGATGTATGTATATTCCTTATAGTGATCCTCTGCTGTGACGTACACAGCACCAGATGGACTCTCTACTGAAAGAAGTTTAGTTCTGCTGCTAGCTAATTTCAGTAGAGTGGGTGCATCTCAAGGTAAGTGAGCATTTATATGCACTCACATAGCCCACAAGCAATTAGCAGGTACACCATTCAGGGGACATCATAGCCAGGGGAAATTACTCTCTACAAACTTTACTACTTTTTACCTTTACTGGCATACATCAAAGATATTGCGGGTTTGGTTCCAGACCACTGCAATAAAACTAATATAGCTATATTTAAACTATACTGTAGTCTATTAAGTGTGCAATAGCATTATGTCTAAAAAAACAATGTACATACCTTATTTAAATCAGTCATAATCTTTTCGCTTGTGGTGTGTATATATGTGTATTTGTGTTTATATGTTGGAAAAATGGTGCAGATAGACTTGCTTAATACAGGGTTGCCACAAAGCTTCAGTTTGTAAAAAGTGCAATATCTGCGAGGTAGATTAGATTATAGATTAATTTTTTTATTTTTTTTAAATGTCATTAGAACTTTATTTATTGATACTGACATGTACAATTTGACATTCTACACATATTGTAAGGTAGTGATACATATAGATTTCTAGTCAACACTATTAAGTATGCTCACTTTTCACCCTCTATCTTATTACGTAGTTTTCTATTCTCTAACTCGCTACCAAATCACGCACTCTATGCCTTTGCACGCTCCTCATTACTACATTTGATATGTGCAGTTCTGTATATGTTAGAACGCTTTACATACTTAACATTCCTAATTATTCTTGTAGTTAGACTTTATTCTAATGTTATTTATTTTCTAAAGAAAAAACATCTGCAGACTCATAACTTGAATTAAAAAGCTTCCAAATTTATTCCATTCTTTTAAAATCAACCTCCACAATAATACAAAAAGAGTGAACAACTAGGTATCAATGTACCTATAGCTCCTTATATCCTGCTATGAGGGTAGCATTACAGGAGTTATAATAGACTGTCCTATGCATCTATTTCTTCTGTTAAGTGTGATCAGTCCACGGGTCATCATTACTTCTGGGATATTAACTCCTCCCCAACAGGAAGTGCAAGAGGATTCACCCAGCAGAGCTGCATATAGCTCCTCCCCTCTACGTCACTCCCAGTCATTCTCTTGCACCCAACGACTAGATAGGAGGTGTGAGAGGGCTATGGTGATTATACTTAGTTTTATATCTTCAATCAAAAGTTTGTTATTTTAAAATAGCACCGGAGTGTGTTATTACCTCTCTGGCAGAGTTTGAAGAAGAATCTACCAGAGTTTTTGCTATGATTTTAGCCGGAGTAGTTGAGATCATATTGCTGTTTCTCGGCCATCTGAGGAGAGGTAATCTTCAGATCAGGGGACAGCGGGCAGATGAATCTGCATAGAGGTATGTAGCAGCTTTTATTTTCTGACAATGGAATTGATGAGAAAATCCTGCCATACCGATATAATGTCATGTATGTATACTTTACACTTCAGAGAATTACACTGTAAGAAGTACATAAAGCTGTTTAATAACTAGAAATTATGTTTAACGTTTTTGCTGGAATGTAAAATCGTTTTCATTTGCTGAGGTACTGAGTGAATAAATGTTTGGGCACCATTTTTCCACTTGGCAGTTGCTTAAATCTGTTTTTTTCTGTCAGTTTCTGTTCTCCCTCACTGCTGTGTGTGAGGGGGAGGGGCGGTTTTGGCGCCTTTTCTATGCATCAGTTATTTCAGTCAGCAGCTCATTGTATTTCCTGCATGATCCGGTTCATCTCTACAGAACTCAGGGGTCTTCAAACTTATTTTGAGGGAGGTAATTTCTCTCAGCAGAGCTGTGAGAATTATAGTTTGACTGAAATAAAAACTTTTATTCTGTAATTTGTTTCCTGCTTTCAGAAATTGTTATCTTTGTTAATGGGATTAAACCTTTGCTAAAGTTGTGTTGTTTACAAGGATTGAGGCTATAACTGTTTCAATTTATTAATTTTCAACTGTCATAGATTTTCTGTGCTTCTTAAAGGCACAGTACGTTTTTAATTGAATTGTATTCCAAGTTGCAAGTTTATTTGCTAGTGTGTTAAACATGTCTGATTCAGAGGATGATATCTGTGTCATTTGTTGCAATGCCAAAGTGGAGCCCAATAGAAATTTATGTACTAACTGTATTGATGCTATTTTAAATAAAAGTCAATCTGTACAAATTGAACAAATTTCACCAAACAACGAGGGGAGAGTTATGCCGACTAACTCGCCTCACGTGCCAGTACCTGCATCTCCCGCTCGGGAGGTGCGTGATATTGTAGCGCCGAGTACATCTGGCCGGCCATTACAAATCACATTACAGGATATGGCTTCTGTTATGACTGAAGTTTTGGCTAAATTACCAGAACTAAGGGGTAAGCGTGATCACTCTGGGGTGAGAACAGAGTGCGCTGATAATATTAGGGCCATGTCAGATACTGCGTCACAGGTTGCAGAACATGAGGACGGAGAACTTCATTCTGTGGGTGACGGTTCTGATCCAAACAGACTGGATTCAGATATTTCAAATTTTAAATTTAAACTGGAAAACCTCCGTGTATTACTAGGGGAGGTGTTAGCGGCTCTGAATGATTGTAACACAGTTGCAATACCAGAGAAAATGTGTAGGTTGGATAAATATTTTGCGGTACCGACGAGTACTGAGGTTTTTCCTATACCTAAGAGAATTACTGAAATTGTTTCTAAGGAGTGGGATAGACCCGGTGTGCCGTTCTCACCCCCTCCGATATTTAGAAAAATGTTTCCAATAGACGCCACCACACGGGACTTATGGCAAACGGTCCCTAAGGTAGAGGGAGCAGTTTCTACTTTAGCTAAGCGTACCACTATCCCGGTGGAGGATAGCTGTGCCTTTTCAGATCCAATGGATAAAAAATTAGAGGGTTACCTTAAGAAAATGTTTGTTCAACAAGGTTTTATATTGCAACCCCTTGCATGCATTGCGCCGATCACGGCTGCAGCGGCGTTCTGGATTGAGTCTCTGGAAGAGAACATTAGTTCAGCTACTCTGGACGACATTACGGACAGGCTTAGAGTCCTTAAACTAGCTAATTCATTCATTTCGGAGGCCGTAGTACATCTAACTAAACTTACGGTGAAGAATTCAGGATTCGCCATTCAGGCACGCAGGGCGCTGTGGCTAAAATCCTGGTCAGCTGATGTTACTTCTAAGTCTAAATTGCTTAATATACCTTTCAAAGGGCAGACCTTATTCGGGCCCGGGTTGAAAGAGATTATCGCTGACATTACAGGAGGTAAAGGCCATGCCCTGCCTCAGGACAAAGCCAAAACTAAGACTAGACAGTCTAATTTTCGTTCCTTTCGTAATTTCAAAGCAGGAGCAGCATCAACTTCCTCTGCACCAAAACAGGAAGGAGCTGTTGCTCGCTACAGACAAGGCTGGAAACCTAACCAGTCCTGGAACAAGGGCAAGCAGACCAGGAAACCTACTGCTGCCCCTAAAACGTCATGAATTGAGGGCCCCCGATCCGGGATCGGATCTAGTGGGGGGCAGGCTTTCTCTCTTCGCCCAGGCTTGGGCAAGAGATGTCCAGGATCCCTGGGCGCTAGAAATAATATCTCAGGGATACCTTCTGGACTTCAAATCCTCTCCTCCAAGAGAGAGATTTCATCTGTCAAGGTTGTCAACAATCCAGACAAAGAAAGAGGCGTTTCTACGCTGCGTACAAGAGCTCTTGTTAATGGGAGTAATCCACCCAGTTCCACGATCGGAACAGGGACAGGGGTTTTACTCAAATCTGTTTGTGGTTCCCAAAAAAGAGGGAACTTTCAGACCAATCCTGGACTTAAAGATCCTAAACAAATTTCTAAGAGTTCCATCGTTCAAGATGGAAACTATTCGAACAATTTTGCCCATGATCCAAGAGGGTCAGTACATGACCACAGTGGATTTAAAGGATGCTTACCTTCACATACCGATTCACAGAAATCATTACCGGTATCTAAGGTTTGCCTTTCTAGACAGGCATTACCAATTTGTAGCTCTTCCATTCGGATTGGCTACGGCTCCAAGAATCTTCACAAAGGTTCTGGGCACTCTTCTGGCGGTACTAAGACCGCGAGGAATTTCAGTAGCTCCGTACCTAGACGACATACTGATACAAGCTTCAAGCTTTCAAACTGCCAAATCTCATACAGAGTTAGTACTGGCATTTCTAAGGTCACATGGATGGAAGGTGAACGAAAAGAAAAGTTCACTCGTTCCACTCACAAGAGTTCCCTTCCTGGGGACTCTTATAGATTCTGTAAAAATGAAGATTTACCTGACAGAGGACAGGTTAACAAGACTTCAAAGTGCTTGCCGCACCCTTCATTCCATTCAACACCCGTCAGTGGCTCAATGCATGGAGGTAATTGGCTTAATGGTAGCGGCAATGGACATAGTACCCTTTGCTCGCCTACACCTCAGACCACTGCAACTGTGCATGCTAAGTCAGTGGAATGGGGATTACTCAGACTTATCCCCTTCTCTGAATCTGGATCAAGAGACCAGAAATTCTCTTCTTTGGTGGCTTTCTCGGCCACATCTGTCCAGGGGGATGCCATTCAGCAGACCAGACTGGACAATTGTAACAACAGACGCCAGCCTTCTAGGTTGGGGTGCCGTCTGGAATTCTCTGAAAGCTCAGGGACAATGGAGTCAGGAGGAGAGTCTCCTGCCAATAAACATTCTGGAATTGAGAGCAGTTCTCAATGCCCTCCTGGCTTGGCCCCAGTTGACAACGCGGGGTTTCATCAGGTTTCAGTCGGACAACATCACGACTGTAGCTTACATCAACCATCAGGGAGGGACACGAAGCTCCCTAGCTATGATGGAAGTATCAAAGATAATTCGCTGGGCAGAGTCTCACTCTTGCCACCTGTCAGCAATCCACATCCCGGGAGTGGAGAACTGGGAGGCGGATTTCTTAAGTCGTCAGACTTTTCATCCAGGGGAGTGGGAACTTCATCCGGAGGTCTTTGCCCAAATACTTCGACGTTGGGGCAAACCGGAGATAGATCTCATGGCGTCTCGACAGAACGCCAAGCTTCCTCGTTACGGGTCCAGATCCAGGGATCCAGAAGCAGTCCTGATAGATGCCCTGACAGCACCTTGGGACTTCAGGATGGCTTACGTGTTTCCACCCTTCCCGATGCTTCCTCGATTGATTGCCAGAATCAAACAAGAGAGAGCATCAGTGATTCTAATAGCACCTGCGTGGCCACGCAGGACTTGGTATGCAGATCTGGTGGACATGTCATCCTGTCCACCTTGGTCTCTACCTCTGAAACAGGACCTTCTGATTCAGGGTCCCTTCAAACATCAAAGTCTAACTTCTCTGAAGCTGACTGCTTGGAAATTGAACGCTTGATTTTATCAAGACGTGGGTTTTCTGAGTCAGTTATTGATACCTTAATACAGGCTAGGAAACCTGTTACCAGAAAGATTTACCATAAGATATGGCGTAAATACCTATATTGGTGTGAATCCAAAGGTTACTCTTGGAGTAAGGTTAGGATTCCTAGGATATTGTCTTTTCTACAAGAAGGTTTAGAAAAGGGTTTATCCGCTAGTTCATTAAAGGGACAGATCTCAGCTCTGTCCATTCTGTTACACAAACGTCTGTCAGAAATTCCTGACGTCCAGGCTTTTTGTCAGGCTTTGGCCAGGATTAAGCCTGTGTTTAAAACGGTTGCTCCACCATGGAGTTTAAACCTTGTTCTTAATGTTTTACAGGGCGTTCCATTTGAACCCCTTCATTCCATTGATATAAAGTTGTTATCTTGGAAAGTTCTATTTTTAATGGCTATTTCCTCGGCTCGAAGAGTCTCTGAGTTATCAGCCTTACATTGTGATTCTCCTTATTTGATTTTTCATTCGGATAAGGTAGTTCTGCGTACTAAACCTGGGTTCTTACCTAAGGTAGTTACTAACAGGAATATCAATCAAGAGATTGTTGTTCCTTCTTTATGCCCAAATCCTTCTTCGAAGAAGGAACGTCTACTGCACAACCTGGATGTAGTCCGTGCTCTAAAATTTTACTTACAGGCAACTAAGGAATTTCGACAAACGTCTTCTCTGTTTGTCGTTTACTCTGGGCAGAGGAGAGGTCAAAAAGCTTCTGCTACCTCTCTTTCTTTTTGGCTTCGTAGCATAATTCGTTTAGCTTATGAGACTGCTGGACAGCAGCCTCCTGAAAGGATTACAGCTCATTCCACTAGAGCTGTGGCTTCTACTTGGGCCTTTAAGAATGAGGCCTCTGTTGAACAGATTTGCAAGGCTGCAACTTGGTCTTCGCTTCATACTTTTTCCAAATTTTACAAATTTGACACTTTTGCTTCATCGGAGGCTATTTTTGGGAGAAAGGTTCTTCAGGCAGTGGTTCCTTCTGTATAAAGAGCCTGCCTATCCCTCCCGTCATCCGTGTACTTTTGCTTTGGTATAGGTATCCCAGAAGTAATGATGACCCGTGGACTGATCACACTTAACAGAAGAAAACATAATTTATGCTTACCTGATAAATTCCTTTCTTCTGTAGTGTGATCAGTCCACGGCCCGCCCTGTTTTAAGGCAGGTAATATTTTTTAATTTATACTCCAGTCACCACTTCACCCTTGGCTTTTCCTTTCTCGTTGGTCCTTGGTCGAATGACTGGGAGTGACGTAGAGGGGAGGAGCTATATGCAGCTCTGCTGGGTGAATCCTCTTGCACTTCCTGTTGGGGAGGAGTTAATATCCCAGAAGTAATGATGACCCGTGGACTGATCACACTACAGAAGAAAGGAATTTATCAGGTAAGCATAAATTATGTTTTTCCTGACGGAATTTTGCATTATTAAGATTCAGAAGGTGTGTCTCTTCCTATAATGAGCTCCATCTATTGTTAGCTCAGTGCATGGAGGCAGGTGGGTCTTTTGGATGCTGTTTTAGTCAGTTTCTTTATCCCCCTCTTCACTCGAGACCCCTTTAATGGCTATAATACATTAGAAGTTAATAAATTATCTACATTTAGCACATGGATTGCTTTGGATTCCTCCATCAGTCAATCTTTTTCTTAAAGACTGTCTTTGTCCATTGGGACATCCTTCCTTCTTTAGTTTTGGTCTATTGTACCAGCAAACTCCACTTCCAGGCTAGGGATGGTCTGGATTCCTCGAAGATTGCAAGGAGTTTGGTAACCTTGCCTCAAGGTGATACCAATCAATATTCCGGAACTTTGATCGATCTTCGCGCTAATCAGCTCTGGCCTCTTTTGAAGGAGGAAAGTTTATCTGTTTCCAGTCAGACAACATCATGGTTGTGACCTACATAAGTTATCAGGGGGTTAATTGCAGTCAACTGGTCATGCAGGAAGTGTCTGTCTTGGCCAGAGATGAATTTTAGTTCCCTATTGGCAATCACAATATCATGTGTGAACAACTGGGAGGTGGATCATTCCAGCAGTAGATTGGTCCATTCATGGGAGTGGTCTCTCCATAGGACATTTTTGATAGCTTATTGATCCAATGGACTTACAGGACATAGTTCTAATGGCCTCTCACTTAAATCTCACATTTCCAAGATCAAAAGATCCTAGGTTCACATATGTCACCTTGGTATGTCTATGTGACTTTCATCTAGCATACCCGTTTCCTTTGTTTTTAGTCCAAGAGTCTTTTTTGGATCAAACAGGAGTAAACGTTAGTAATATTAGATGCTCCAGCCTGGCACTGCAGGACTTGGTATGCAGACTTAGTGCAAATGTCTTTTTGCTTTCCATAGTTTTTTCCTCCGAGACATACTCTTTTGTCTCAATGTTCTCTTTTCTATCAAGATCTAAAATCTCTAATTTAATGGTGTGGAGTTTTAACGTGTAGTTTTGGAACATAGAGATTTACTCCAATTATACATTTTTCTTTGTTTTCTTGCTATCTTTATTTTTAAAAGCAGGAATGTAAGCATAGGAGCCGGCCCATTTTTGGTTCAGAACCTGGGCAGTACTTGCTGATTGGTGGCTACATTTCGTTTTCATTCAATCTCTTTCAGGGTTATCGGATAGGTTTCAGAACAAGGCTTCCCAGAGTTTTTTTTTCTCTCCAATGTTTTCAAGGAATGCCTTTTCTTCTATAAAGGTAAGACGAGTCCACGGATTCATCCTTTACTTGTGGGATATTATCCTCCTGCTAACAGGAAGTGGCAAAGAGCACCACAGCAGAGCTGTCTATATAGATCCTCCCTTTGCTCCACCCCCAGTCATTCTCTTTGCCTACTCTAAGTACTAGGAAGGGTAAAGTGAAAGAGGTGATAAAATATTAGTTTTTAATTCTTCAATCAAGAGTTTATTTTTAAATGGTACCGGTTTGTACTATTTACTCTCAGGCAGCATATGGATGAAGACTGCTGCCTGGAGGATGATGTTCTTAGCATTTGTAACTAAGGTCCATTTGCTGTTCCTACAGAAGCTGAGGAGTACAGGAAACTTTAGTGTGAGGAACGGTTTCATGCTATGCAGCAATGAGGTATGTTCAGTCATAATTTTTCTGGAGAGACTGTGTATTTCAGAAAGACTGACATTATACCCAGAAGGGTAAGGGTAAGCAGTAATCCTAGAGCTAAATAGAGGGTGCATACTTAGTTTGCTTATGGGGCCAATTACATATATGGTTGACACTGAATGCAAAATGTTTGTGAGCAAACGTTTTTTGGATGGGAGTGCTTTAACGTTTTTGTGGGCAATAAACGTTTTGGGCAACTTTATTAGGACACACATGGCTTAACTTTTGGGTCTTGGAACCCACATGGCTAGTTATAACCGCTCTGGTGCGGTTTTTTGAGGCTCGGGAAACATCAAGTGTGATGGGCGGGGCCTATTTTCGCTCCTCAGATGCGCAGTTAGTTTGTCAGCAAGCTCTAACTCCTGAGGGCCCTGGTATATCTTTTGGGCCAAATCGAAACTTTTACCCCACACTTTCGATCCCAGAGGGCAGGTAGGGCCACAGCATGGCTGTGGCAAGGTGCTGAGGGGTCTTTTTCCGGATCTGGGCCTATTTTCGATCCAGTTTGGACATTAAGGGGTTAATTGTTAAAAAAAAATTAGTGGTGCAATTTTAACTACCTATAGTGGGTCTACATACAAAATTTTGAGAAATTTGGTGCATGTTTAGACTGTTTTGCAGAATGTGTATGCTTTTTTTTCCTCCTTAAGGCTCAGTACCGTTTTTTAACATTATTTTTTTCACTAAATAAAGTGTTTTCATGCGTGTTTGTAGTCATTACTAGCCTGTTCAACATGTCTGACATTAAGGAAAGTCAATGTTCAATATGTTTAGAAGCCATTGTGGAACCTCCACTTAGAATGTGTCCCTCATGCACTGAAATGTCAATAAATTGTAAAGAACATATTTTAGCTACTAAAAGTATGTCGCAGGATGATTCTCAGTCAGAAGAGAATCAGGTTATGCCATCTAATTCTCCCAAAGTGTCACAACCGTTAACGCCCGCACAAACTACGCCAAGTACTTCTCGTGTGTCTAATTCTTTCACCCTGCAAGATATGGCCGCAGTTATGAATACTACCCTCACTGAGGTTTTATCTAAGCTGCCGGGGTTGCAGGGGAAGCACAGTAGGTCTGGTGTGAGAACAAACGCTGAGCCCTATGACGCTTTATTAGCTATATCTGATGTACCCTCACAATGTTCTGATGTGAGGGATTTGCTTGCTGAGGGAGAGATTTCTGAAAATATGTTCCCTCAGACAGATTCAGATATGACGGCTTTTAAATTTAAACTAGAACACCTCCGCTTATTGCTCAGGGAGGTTTTAGCGACTCTGGATGATTGTGACCCTTTTGTAAATTTTTGTAGAGAAATTGTGTAAAATGGACAAATTCCTTGAGGTTCCTGCCTACACTGATGTTTTTCCGGTCCCTAAGAGGATTTCGGATATTGTTACTAAGGAGTGGGATAGACCAGGTATTCCGTTCACTCCCCCTCCTACTTTTAAGAAAATGTTTCCCATATCAGATGCCATGCGGGACTCGTGGCAGACGGTGGAGGGAGCTATTTCCACCCTGGCTAAGCGCACAACTATACCTATTGAGGACAGTTGTGCTTTCAAAGATCCTATGGATAAAAAATTAGAGGGTCTCCTGAAGAAAATATTTGTTCATCAAGGTTTTCTTCTCCAACCTATTTTATATTCTCTTTCGGAAAAAAATTGGATGTCGAAACTTGTTTAAGAAATAAATATGATCCTTTATTTGATTATGGTAAATTTACCCAATACTAGTGATGCTAAAAGTACAATTAAACAAAAATTATTTCAAATTCCTTCAAAGTTTAAAAAATGACACCGGTGTCTCTATGTATAAGAATGTACGTAATTTTCTAAAAAATATAAAAAATTTAAATTAAAATAATATCATTGAAATCTTGCAATTTATACAGTTATAGGTTTATCACAAGTTGTAATTTCTAACAAAATGTTTGTAAATACAATATTATAGTGGATAAGACAATAGTTGCTGTATAGTTCATATAGGATACTTTGTTTCAAGTTCAGCTGTGCAATTGAGATCTTATCTTAGGTAACTATATATCAAACGTACAGGTATGTTGGTGCGATTTTTATCACACTGTGATATAAGTATACAAATTAGTACCTTGAAGTGTATCTGTTTGATATCACTTTTGTGAGATGATTGCGGTTAAATAGACGCCGCTATGCCAATGATTTGCTTAGGTTTCTAGATCAAGCTGGTGGCAGTTCTATATGTTTAAATGCAAATGATGAAAGACAGCACCTCTTTTTTTTCCTTTCTGGGGCACAGGAAAGGGTTAGCCAAACCCCAATATGTATTTCAAAAGAAGTAATTTTCCAGCCTCCAGTTAAATTTAAAAGACCTTTATTAGTTTCTTACAGGGTCCATCATATCAACCCTGGTTGATATGATGGACCCTGTAAGAAACTAATAAAGGCAGTTCTATATGAGCTGCTGGCGGTTAAATAAATGCCGCTTTGGTTTCCTCTTGTTAGGTGGGCTTATCTGTTTGCTGCGAGAAAATTCACTTTTATATGAATGCTTGTGTAGTTGCCGTGACCGATCGCGCTCTTAAGGGTTTCTTGGTGGGATCTTCGTTGCGGTTAGGTGCTAACCGTTTGCTGATGTTTTTTAAGTATCTCCGGTTTTTCTTTTCTGTGGTTTGTCTGTTGGTCAGTGACCGATCACTATGGTATGGTTGTTGGATAACCTCCTGATGTGGAATATTTGCGTGCCTCTCCGGTCCGTTGTTCCCAGGTTTCTTAGATGTCGGTCAGTGACCGATCTGGGTACTGAAATGTGGTTGTGGGATAAGTAGAAAGTTTGTAGGATAAGCAGAAAAAGGGATTCTAGTTATCAATGTGATCTTTGCGGTTAAATATATGCCGCTATGTGGGAACTTGAATATTTCAACAGGGTATAGCTGGTATTCTCTTTGTCTTCTCAGATCCTGTGCAGGTGTGCTCTGGTATCAACGCGTTTCGGCTGGACAGCCTTTTTCAAGATACCAGATGTGGGGATTCAAGGTTATTTAAAGCCTCTATAATTAAGCAATGAATCACTAATTGATGATATACATAAAAATCAAAAAAGTTCAAGAACATTTAAAAAATGCTGCTTTATTATATAACATAGGTATCCTTGGGTCTTAATTATAATATAGTAGGCTGACTTTATGTAGCAATAAACATTTTATATGATTACTTTTAAAATAGAGAGAGATATTATATATCTTATGTCAATCACTTTTAGAGTGTTTGTTTTAATCACTCTATGAAACAAAGGATATTGTTAAAAGGTTTCTGTAATTAGAGCGTAATATTAGAGAAAAATAATTTGTCTATACTTATCGTTGTATCAATGTTTAACCTTAAAGTATAGTAAAAAAGGGGCCAATGGTGAATAAAAATTAGAAGGGCCAAAAGAGAATATAAATTTTAAATTTTAATTAAGGTTTGACTCAAGTTGAATATTTCTATTTGTTATCAGTGGGCTATAATTACCTGATGGTGGGTATTGTGCTATATGGAATCTAAAATAGTACTTTTAGACCATTGTTTAGATACACGTGTTTTAATAACCTTCTAATATGTTAAATCGATGTATAACTGTGCGTATTAAGTTATCATGATCCAATGAGTGTGCTGTACCAATATTTTTCTAGTTTTTGTGGATATTGGTATTATCGGGTGGGAGATTAGCCTTCTTGTATGAATTTTTAAAATTATTGTAGGAATTTTTAAAATTTCAAGTTGTGTAGAATTTTCATTTTGAAAATCAATTCTGCTTCATGGTATAGTAGCTTCTTTTCCATATTTCCACCTCTACCATCTGTCTTTATTTTCTCTATACCATGAAGCAGAATTGATTTTCAAAATGAAAACTCTACACCCAAAAGGCCTCAATAGCGAACTAGACCTCAATGCAATTCTATAAGATAAATATCATAAAAACACACAAACACACCATTAAAACATATTGATTTAACATAATAAAACTACTGAAAAAAAAATATATATATATATATATCATAAATAAGTATATAGTTTTACAATCTAAGGACACACCACTTGAAATTCAAACTAACACATAGGCCATTTTATAAAGATTAAGATCATAAAAACCAAGCCATCACACTAACAAACCAAGTTGATTAAATACAATAGAATTCTAAAATAATATATATATATATTTGACAAAATTACCACTTAGTTTTACAGTCTAAGGACACACAACTTGAAATTTTAAAAATTCCTACAATAATTTTAAAAATTCATACAAGAAGGCTAATCTCCCACCCGATAATACTAATATCCACAAAAACTAGAAAAATATTGGTACAACACACTCATTGGATCATGATAACTTAATACGCACAGTTATATATCGATTTAACATATTAGGTTATTAAAACACGTGTATCTAAACAATGGTCTAAAAGTACTATTTTAGATTCCATATAGCACAATACCCACCATCGGGTAATTATAGCCCAACAAATAGAAATATTCAACTTGAGTCAAACCTTAATTAAAATTTAAAATTTATATTCTCTTTTGGCCCTTCTAATTTTTATTCACCATTGGCCCCTTTTTTACTATACTTTAAGGTTAAACATTGATACAACGATAAGTATAGACAAATTATTTTTCTCTAATATTACGCTCTAATTACAGAAACCTTTTAACAATATCCTTTGTTTCATAGAGTGATTAAAACAAACACTCTAAAAGTGATTGACATAAGATATATAATATCTCTCTCTATTTTAAAAGTAATCATATAAAATGTTTATTGCTACATAAAGTCAGCCTACTATATTATAATTAAGACCCAAGGATACCTATGTTATATAATAAAGCAGCATTTTTTAAATGTTCTTGAACTTTTTTGATTTTTATGTATATCATCAATTAGTGATTCATTGCTTAATTATAGAGGCTTTAAATAGCCTTGAATCCCCACATCTGGTATCTTGAAAAAAGGCTGTCCAGCCAAAACGCGTTGATACCAGAGCACACCTGCACAGGATCTGAGAAGACAAAGAGAATACCAGCTATACCCTGTTGAAATATTCAAGTTCCCACTTAGCGGCATATATTTAACCGCAAAGATCACATTGATAACTAGAATTCCTTTTTCTGCTTATCCTACAAACTTTCTACTTATCCCACAACCACATTTCAGTACCCAGATCGGTCACTGACCGACATCTAAGAAACCTGGGAACAACGGACTGGAGAGGCACGCAAATATTCCACATCAGGAGGTTATCCAACAACCATACCATAGTGATCGGTCACTGACCGACAGACAAACCACAGAAAAGAAAAACCGGAGATACTTAAAAAACATCAGCAAACGGTTAGCACCTAACCGCAACGAAGATCCCACCAAGAAACCCTTAAGAGCGCGATCGGTCACTGACCGACAAAGGACAAGATAACAGAGCGGCCACGGCAACTACACAAGCATTCATATAAAAGTGAATTTTCTCGCAGCAAACAGATAAGCCCACCTAACAAGAGGAAACCAAAGCGGCATTTATTTAACCGCCAGCAGCTCATATAGAACTGCCACCAGCTTGATCTAGAAACCTAAGCAAATCATTGGCATAGCGGCGTTTATTTAACCGCAATCATCTCACAAAAGTGATATCAAACAAATACACTTCAAGGTACTAATTTGTATACTTATATCACAGTGTGATAAAAATCGCACCAACATACCTCTACATTTGATATATAGTTACCTAAGATAAGATCTCAATTGCACAGCTGAACTTGAAACAAAGTATCCTATATGAACTATACAGCAACTATTGTCTTATCCACTATAATATTGTATTTACAAACATTTTGTTAGAAATTACAACTTGTGATAAACCTATAACTGTATAAATTGCAAGATTTCAATGATATTATTTTAATTTAAATTTTTTATATTTTTTAGAAAATTACGTACATTCTTATAAATAGAGACACCGGTGTCATTTTTTAACCCCTTAATGACCACAATGTACCCTCTATATCACTGGTCGTTAAGGGTTTTTTCAGGACATAAATGCACAAGTCTAGCAAGAACACGCTATTAATGCCCTCCCTCCAGCAGGCTTTGTGGAATAGAGCAGTCTCAACGCTGGTGGCAAGACCGCGCTATAAAACAATCAAGTCCCAAAAAAAGGCCAGCGACATACAGGGTACGTCGCTGGTCCTTAAGGGGTTAAACTTTGAAGGAATTTGTAATAATTTTTGTTTAATTGTACTTTTAGCATCACTAGTATTGGGTAAATTTACCAAAATCAAATAAAGGATCATATTTATTTCTTAAACAAGTTTCGACATCCAATTTTTTTCCGAAAGAGAATATAAAATAGTACTCATCAAAACATTAACATATATTGAGCCCACATATTATCACACATATTTACAGTAAGACACATTGGGAATAGCAACTTGGTTTGCGCCACCTACTACAACTAACTATAACTCTTTAAACTTTGGGATAAAGTTTACTTCAGGTGTGCTAGATTCCCCACCAGTTAGACAGTCTAACCCTACCAAACTTTCTTCTCCAACCTATAGCGTGCATTGTTCCTGTAACTACTGCAGCGTCCTTTTGGTTTGAGGCTCTGGAAGAGGCTTTTCAGGTTGAGACTCCATTAGAGGATATTCTGGATAGAATTAGGGCTCTCAAGCTAGCTAATTCTTTCGTTACAGATGCCGCTTTTCAATTGGCTAAATTAGCGGCGAAGAATTCAGGTTTTGCCATTTTAGCGCGCAGAGCGTTATGGGTTATGGCTTAAGTCCTGGTCGGCCGATGTGTCATCAAAACCTAAGCTTTTAGCCATCCCTTTCAAGGGTAAGACCCTATTCGGGCCTGAACTGAAAGATATAATTTCAGACATCACTGGAGGGAAAGGCCATGCCCTTCCTCAGGATAGGACTAATAAGATGAGAACCAAACAAAATAATTTTCGTTCCTTTCGAAACTTCAAAGGTGGTTCCTCTTCCCCTGCCGCAAAGCAGGAGAGGAATCTTGCTCAATCCAAGTCAGTCTGGAGACCTAACCAGACTTGGAACAAGGGTAAACAGGCCAAGAAGTCCGCTACTGCAACCAAGACAGCATGAAGGGGTAGCCCCCGATCCAGGACCGGATCTAGTAGGGAGCAGACTTTCTCTCTTCACTCAGGCTTGGGCAAGAGACGTTCAGGACTCCTGGGCTTTAGAAATAGTAACCCAGGAGTATCTTCTAGATTTCAAAGATTCTCCCCCAAGGGGGAAATTCCATCTTTCTCAATTGTCTGTAAACCAGACAAAAAGAGAGGCGTTCTTACGCTGTGTAGAAGACCTATATTCCATGGGAGTGATCTGCCCAGTTCCAGAAACAGAACAGGGGCAAGTGTTCTACTCCAATCTGTTTGTGGTTCCCAAAAAAGAGGGAACTTTCAGACCAATTTTGGATCTCAAGATCTTAAACAAATTCCTCAGAGTCCCATCCTTCAAGATGGAGACCATTTTGACTATTTTGCCAATGATCCAGGAGGGTCAATATATGACCACCATGGACTTAAAGGATGCGTATCTACACATTCCTATCCACAAAGATCATCACCAGTTCCTCAGGTTCGCCTTACTGGACAAGCATTACCAGTTTGTGGCTCTTCCTTTCGGGTTGGCCACGGCTCCCAGAATTTTCACAAAGCTGCTAGGGTCAAGGCCGCGGGGCATAGCTGTGGTGCCTTATCTGGACGATATCTTAATCCAGGCGTCAACTTACCAACTAGCCAAGTCTCACATGGACATCGTGTTGGCTTTTCTGAGATCTCACGGGTGGAAGGTGAATGTAAAAAAGAGTTCACTTATCCTTCTCACAAGAGTTCCATTCCTGGGAACTCTGATAGACTCAGTGGACATGAAAATTTTTCTGACGGAGGTCAGGAAATCAAAGATTTTATCCATCTGCCGAGCTCTTCATTCCATTCCTCGGCCGTCAGTGGCTCAGTGTATGGAGGTAATAGGTTTAATGGTAGCGGCAATGGACATAGTTCCGTTTGCTCGCCTGCATCTCAGACCACTGCAACTTTGCATGCTCAAACAGTGGAATGGGGATTATGCAGATTTATCTCCTCAGATAAATCTGGATCAAGAGACCAGAGACTCTCTTCTTTGGTGGTTGTCACAGGATCATCTGTCCAAGGGAATGTGTTTCCGCAGGCCAGCGTGGGTCATAGTGACGACCGACGCCAGCCTATTGGGCTGGGGTGCAGTCTTGAATTCCCTGAAAGCACAGGGATTGTGGACTCAGGAGGAGGCTCTCCTCCCGATAAATATTCTAGAACTGAGAGCGATATTCAACGCGCTTCAGGCGTGGCCTCAGCTGGTGTCGGCCAGATTCATAAGATTCCAGTCTGACAATATCACGACTGTAGAATATATCAATCATCAGGGGGGAACAAAGAGTTCTCTAGCGATGGTAGAAGTTACCAAAATAATTCAATGGGCAGAGACTCACTCTTGCCATCTATCAGCAATCTATATCCCAGAAGTGGAGAACTGGGAAGCAGATTTTCTAAGTCGTCAGACTTTTCATCCGGGCGAGTGGGAACTCCATCCGGAGGTGTTTGCACAATTGATTCAGCAATGGGGCACACCAGAATTGGATCTGATGGCGTCTCGTCAGAACGCCAAACTTCCTTATTACGGGTCCAGGTCAAGGGATCCTCAGGCAGTACTGATAGATGCTCTAGCAGTACCCTGGTCGTTAAACCTGGCTTATATGTTTCCACCATTTCCTCTCCTTCCTCGTTTGATTGCCAGAATCAAACAGCAGAGAGCTTCTGTGATTTTGATAGCACCTGCATGGCCACGCAGGACTTGGTATGCAGATTTGGTGGACATGTCATCTCTTCCACTATGGACTCTGCCTCTGAGACAGGACCTTCTGATTCAAGGTCCGTTCCAGCATCCAAATCTAGTTTCTTTGCGGCTGACTGCTTGGAGATTGAACGCTTGATTTTATCCAGGCGGGGTTTCTCTGAGTCGGTCATAGATACCTTGATTCAGGCTCGAAAGCCTGTCACTAGGAAAATTTATCATAAGATATGGCGTAAATATCTTTATTGGTGCGAATCCAAAGGCTACTCATGGAGTAAGATCAGGATTCCTAGGATTTTGTCCTTTCTCCAAGAAGGATTGGAGAAGGGGTTATCAGCTAGTTCCTTAAAGGGACAGATATCTGCTTTGTTAATTCTACTGCACAAACGTCTGGCAGATGTTCCAGACGTTCAGTCGTTCTGTCAGTCTTTAGTTAGAATCAAGCCTGTGTTTAAATCTGTTGCTCCGCCATGGAGTTTGAATTTAGTTCTTAAAATTCTTCAAGGGGTTCCGTTTGAACCTATGCATTCCATAGATTTTAAGCTTCTATCTTGGAAAGTTCTGTTTTGAGTTGCTATCTCTTCGGCTCAAAGAGTTTCTGAATTATCTGCATTGCAATGCGACTCGCCTTATCTTGTTTTCCATGCTGATAAGGTGGTTTTGCGTACCAAACCTGGATTCCTTCCTAAGGTTGTTACTAATAGGAATATCAATCAGGAAATTGTTGTTCCTTCTCTTTGTCCTAATCCTTCCTCTAAGAAGGAGCATCTGTTGCACAACTTGGACGTAGTTCGTGCTTTGAAGTTTTACTTGCAAGCAACCAAAGATTTCCGTCAAACGACTTCTTTCTTTATTGTCTATTCTGGAAAACGTAGAGGTCAAAAAGCTACGGCTACCTCTCTTTCTTTTTGGCTGAAAAGCATCATCCGTTTGGCATACGGGACTGCTGGACAGCAGCCTCCTGAAAGGATTACAGCTCACTCTACTAGAGCGGTGGCTTCCACATGTGCTTTTAAAAATGATGCTTCTGTTGAACAGATTTGTAAGGCTGCGACTTGGTCTTCGCTTCATACTTTTTCCAAATTTTCCAAATTTGATACTTTTGCTTCTTCGGAGGCTATTTTTGGGAGAAAAGTTCTTCAAGCACTGGTGCCTTCTGTTTAACCATCTGTCTTGTCCCTCCCGTTCATCCGTGTCCTGTAGCTTTGGTATTGTATCCCACAAGTAAAGGATGAATCCGTGGACTCATCTTACCTTTATAGAAGAAAACTAAATTTATGCTTACCTGATAAATTGATTTCTTCTATGGTAAGACGAGTCCACGGCCTGCCCTGTCATTTTAAGACAGATTATATTTTTTTGATTTATACTCAGTCACCTCTGCACCTTGTAGTTTCTCCTTTTTCTTCCTGTACCTTCGGTCGAATGACTGGCGGGTGGAGCTAAGGGAGGAGCTATATAGACAGCTCTGCTGTGGTGCTCTTTGCCACTTCCTGTAGGGAAGGATAATATCCCACAAGTAAAAGATGAATCCTGTGGACTCGTCTTACCATAGAAGAAATCAATTTATCAGGTAAGAATAAATTTAGTTTTTTTCAGTCGGTTTCATCTAGAAACTATGATTGCTCTAGTCTAGATTTTATTCAAATCTCTTCATTGTTCCAAAGAAAGAAGGAACTTTTAGACCAGCTGACTAGCTGTGAAAAAATCAAAATGCACTGAGATAAGAGGCGGCCTTCAAGGGTGTAGAAATTAGCATTTTGGCTTAGGTTTAGCTTTCAACAAAGAATGCAAAGAGAACAAAGCAAATGTTATGATAAAAGTAAAGTGAAAAGTTTTTTAAAGTTGCATGCCCTGTCTGAATCATGAAAATTTAATTTTGACTAGTCTATCCCTTTAAGAATAGAGGTTTCTCAGATTCTGTGATTGAGACTTTGATCCAGGCTCTTAAAGGGACACTGTACCCAAAAATTTTCTTTCATGATTCAGATTGAGCATGAAATTTTATGCAACTTTCTAATTTACTCCTATTATTAAATTGTCTTCATTCTCTTGGTATCTTTATTTAAAATGTAAGTTTAAATGCCGGCCCATTTTTGGTGAACAACCTGGGTTGTCCTTGCTGATTGGTGGATAAATTCATCCACCAATAAAAAATTGCTGTCCAGAGTACTAAACCCAAAAAAAGCATAGATGCCTTCTTTTTCAAATAAAGATAGCAAGAGAACAAAGAAAATTTGATAATAGGAGTAAATTAGAAAGTTGATTAAAATTGCATGCTCTTTCTGAATTACAAAACAAAATTTTTGGGTTCAGTGTCCCTTTAAATTTGTGACAAGAAATATTTACCATAAGGTTTTAAAGGCTTTTATTTCTTGGTGCATGGATCATGGCTTTTCTTGGAATTCTTTTAGAATTCATAAAATTTTGCAGTACTTGCAGGATGGTTTGAACAATGGCCTATCTGCCAGTTCTTTAAAAGGGCAGACTTCTGCGCTTTCAGTTTTGTTTCATAGGAAGATTGCTTTGGCATGGATTAAACTTGTGGCTAAGGCAATTTCTCCTCCCTGGACTATTAACTTGGTGTTAAAGGTTTTGCAGTCTCCTGCATTTGAGCCTATGCATAAAGTGGATATTAAGCTTCATTCTTATAAAATTTTCATCCTTTTGGCTATCTCTTCTGCCAGACGAGTATCTGAATTATCTGCTCTTTCTTTTGATCCTCCTTATCTTATTTTTCCATCATAAGACTGTTTTAAGAACCAAGTTTGAATTTTTACCTAAGATGTTATCTTCGGATAACGTTAGTTTTGAAATTGTTGTCCCTTCTTTATGTCCTAATCCGAAGACTTCTTCAGAGAGGCTTCTTCATAATTTGGATGATATTAAATTATGTTCATGTTACTAAGGATTATAGACAAACTTCTAGTTTGTTCTTTTTGCAGGTTCCAGACGAGTGCAGAAAGCTTCTGCTGTTTCTTTGGCTTCCTGGTTGAAGCTTTTGATTCATTAAGCTTACTTGGAGGTTGGTCTCCACCAACACGGATTATGGCTCATTCCACCAGGTCTGTTGCTACTTCATAGGCTTTCAAGAATAATGCCTCTTTTGATTAAATTTGCAAAGTGGCTACTTGGTCGTCTTTGCATACTTTTACTAAATGCTACCATTTTGATGTTTTTGCAGCCTTTGGTAAGAAAGTCCTCATCTTAATATTTTTGCCAATAGGCTATTTTAAGTGCATGTTTAACTGTGAAATTTCCTGTCATTCTGTGCTTTGTTCAAGTTTTAGACCGGATTATTTCGGTAAATCCATTTTTTTTCTCTTTGAAATCTTGTTTTGGTTCATAAAGTTTTGTAGGACTCTTCTTTTGAGTCTGGGTACTAAGATATGGAGAGTCCACAATGTCATTCAATTACTAGTGGTAAATATCACTCCTGGCTAGCAGGAGGAAGCAAAGAGCACCACAGCAAAGCTGTTAGGTGTCACTCCCCTACCCATAATCCTCTGTCAATGGAGGAGGTGAAGTTTGGTGTCTGAAGAAATGAATTCCTTTTTTGGGTACTTATCCCTGCAAGCAAGGATGTGGGTTTAGCTGAGTCCACATCAATCTCTTCAGTAGAGTAGTGGTAGCTTTTAAGCAGTTAGGAAGTTGTGAGGTAGTCCTTGCTTTGTTTCCTAGCACATTGCTGCCCATGGTACAGAAAGCCAGAGTTGGTTACTCTGTTCTTCCTTTTTCTACAGGTCTATGTAAGGAGTATGTGTCCTTTCACGCCTTGTGAGCGGTCTTCCTGCCGGACAGCTGGACTGCAGGTAAGTTCTTTTGTCTTCTAGGTCTTGGAGACTTGCACTTCAGAAGAATATGTCATATGCAGTAGATGGGGACATTTTTAAAATCCTTTATATAGGATTTTCTTTGGCACTGGGCAGGCACATTATGTATGTTGAGACTAAGGGTTAATCTTCCCTTTATTGGGATGTTTTTTCCTCTTTGGGCTAATTTTGTTGAAATACTTTATTAGTATGTGTGTGGCTTATGTTTTATACAGGGATTTATGTCTAAACTTAAAATTTGTCAGTTTCTTTGCTTTCTTAGCTAGAACAGGCTAACTGACAAACTGCTTGAGTTTGAAACCAGCTGCAGCTACTTGCATCTTATGTTTTAGGCAGAGGGAAACGTGTGCCTTTTACTTGCTGCGTAGTTTTCTCTATCTGCCGGTCATGTGACTTCTCTCTGCTGTCGGATAGTCATTGAATTTCATTCTCTTCAGTGTCAATCTACTATACGATCGTTTTAGTGGTATTAAAAATTATTAAGGTGACAGTGTATTTAAAAAAAATCTACAATTTGGGGAATTTTTTATTTAGTATTATGAACATCGTCCAAGACTGTGTTTTTTGACAAATGCTTGTTATGCCTAGAGGCACAAATTGTTTTGCCTTTGCAATTCTGTGCTGCATGCTTAACTAGAACACTTCAATTTAAAGATAAATTGTTGCCCTCTGAGCCCAATGTCTCTCAGGATGATGCTGTTCAGGCAATGCCACAGCTTTCTCCCCAAGCCTCTATGGCGTCACATACAGTGCCCTGCAGTTCCTCTCAGCCTCCCAGAGGAGTTTATTTGCCTGCAGATTTTGCTGCACAGATATCTTCTGCGGTATCTGCAGCATTATCTGCTTTTCCTATGCTGGGAAAACGCAAGAGGAAAATTAGACATTCAGATAGTAAGGTTTCTGTTCCACCAACTGCTATGCAGGTTGCCCTCCCTCATAAGTCTGATGAGGATAGTAGCCTCTGAGGGTGATATCTCATTTGATACTGAAGTAAACTTCAGATTTAAGCTTGAACACCTTTGTGTACTGTTAAAGGAGGTATTGGCTACTTTGGATGACTCTGATACTTCTGTCGTTGTCAACCCTAAGTAGTCTAGTAAACTTAATAAATACGTTGATATTCCTTCCTCTGTGGAAGTTTTTCCTGTCCTAGACCGTGTGACAGAGATAATTTCACAGGAATGGGAGAAGCCAGGGATTCCTTTCTCCCCGTCTCCCGTATTTAAAAAGAGGTTTCCTTTTGCTGACTCCATTAAAGATTCTTGGCGCACAGTGCCTAAAGTAGAAGGGGCTATTTCTACTCTGGCTAAGAAAACTACGATCCCTATAGAGGATTGCTGCTCCTCTAAAGATCCCATGGACAAAAAGCTAGAAGCTTATTTGAAGATGATGTATGTTAATCAAAGTCTTCAATGGCAACCTGCAGTTTGTATTGCCACAGTAGCAAGTGCGGCATCTTATTGGTGCGATGCCTTGTCTGAATCAATTTTAGTAGAGACTCCGTTGGCGGAGATACAAGATAGGATTAAGGCTCTCAAACTAGCCAATTCCTTTATTTCTGATGCCAATATGCAAGTTATTAGTCTGGGAGCCAAGATGTCTTGCTTCACTGTCCTAGCCCGCAGGGCATTGTGGCTAAAATCTTGGTCAGTTGATGTTACCTCTAAGTCCAAGTTTCTGGCGCTTCCTTACTAGGGTAAGACCTTGTTCGGACTTGGTCTGGCAGAAATAATTTTTGATATTACGGGTGGAAAAGGGTTTTTTCTACCACAAGACGAGAAGAACAGACTCAGGTCGTCAAAGTAATTTTCGTTCCTTTCGTAACTTCAAAGGTCAAAAGTCTAACTCTCCCTCTTCCAAGCAAGAGTAGTCCAAGTCTTCTTGGAAGCCCACTCGGTCTTTGAATAAGGGGAAGCAATCAAAGAAACTCTCAGCTGAGTCTAAGTCAGCATGAAGGGTCGGACCCCCGTCTGGGTTCGTATCAAGTCGGGGGCAGAACGCCAAGCTTCCAAGGTACGATTCAAGGTCAAGAGGTCCTCAGGCCGCTCTGATAGATGCTCTGGAGGTTCCTTGGGATTTCAGTTTAGCATACCTGTTTCCTCCGTTTGCGCTCCTTCCACAAGTTATTGCTCGTATTAAACAAGAGAGAGCATCGGTAATTCTATAGCTCCTGCATGGTCTTGCAGGATCTGGTATACAGACCTAGTGAAGATGTCTTCTCAGCCGCCTTGGTGGTTTCCTCTGAGGAAGGACCTTCTAACTCAGGGTCCATTCCTCCATCCAAATCTCGTTTCTCTGAAGCTGACTGCTTGGAGATCGAACACTTAGTTCTGTCTAAGTGTGGATTTTCTGAGTTGGTCATTGATACCATGATTCAGGCTCGCAAGCCTGTTACTTGAAAATTTTACCATAAGGTATTGCATGAATACCTTTATTTGTGTAAATCTAATGGCTACTCTTGGAGTAGGGTCAGGATTTCTAGAATTTTGTCTTTTCTCCAGGAAGGTCTGGAGGAAGGGTTGTTGGTCAGTTGTCTGAAAGGTCAGATTTCTGCATTATCTATTTTGTTACACAAGCGTCTGGCGGATGTGCCAGATGTTCAATCTTTTTGTCAGGCCCTGGTCAGAATCCTTGGAGCCTTAATCTTGTTAACGTTTTGCAGCAGGCTCGGTTTGAGCTATCCATAGATATTGAGTTGCTATCTTGGAAGGTTTTGTTTCTTATTGCTATCTCTTCTGCTCGGAGGGTTTCAGAACTCTTGACTTTGCAGTGTGATTCGCCTTACCTTATCTTTCATGCGGATGAAATAATTCTTCATACTAAATTGGGGTTTCTTCCTAAAGTGCTTTTGGATAGAAATATTAATCAGGTAATTGTTGTTCCTTCTCTCTGTCCCAATCCTCCTCATAAAGAACGTCTGCTGCACAACTTGAATGTTGTGCGTGCTCTAAAATTCTACCTACAGGCGACTACGTTTTTCACCAGTCTTCTGCCCTGTTTGTTTGTTTCTCAGGAAAGCGTAAGGGTCAGAAGGCTACTTCTACTTCTCTTTCCCTCTGGTTGAGAAGTATGATTTGTTTTGCTTATAAGACTGCTGGACAGCAGCCTCCTAAGAGAATTCCAGCTCATTCCACTAGGGCTGTCTCCTTCTTGGGCTTTCAAAGGTGAAGCTTCTGTGGAACAGCTTTGCAAGGCTGCAACTTGGTTCTCTCTGCATATGTTTTCCAATTTCTACAAATTTGATACTTTTGCCTCGTCTGAGGCCTCTTTTGGGAGAAAGGTTCTTCAAGCGGTGGTGCCTTCTGTTTAGGTCTGCCTGTCTTGTTCTCCCTTCCTGTTCATTCTGTGTCTTCTAGCTTGGGTATTGGTTCCCACTGGTAATGGAATGACATTGTGGACTCTCCATATCTTAAGAAAGAAAACAAAACTTATGCTTACCTGATAAATTTATTTATTTCTGGATATGGAGAGTCCACGGCCCCACCCTTTATTAAGACAGTTATTTTTTACTAAACCTCAGGCACCTCTATACCTTTTGTGTTTATTCTTTTTCCATTTCCCTTCGGTCGAATGACTGGGGATTATGGGTAGGGGAGTGACACTTAATAGCTTTGCTGTAGTGCTATTTGCCTACTCCTGCTGGCCAGGAGTGATATTCCCCACTTGTAATTGAATGATGTTGTAGACGCTCCATATCCGGAAAGAAAGAAATTTATCAGGTAAGCATAAATTTAGTTTTTCTGTTAGCAGTAGAATTTTCTGAATTGTCTCCTTTTTTTCTGAGTTTCTTTATCTGGTTTTTACTCCAAGGTTAGGTATTTTTATGGACCAACTTTGGTTTATTATGCTAACTTTAATTTAGACTTGTAGTTTCTTCTCTTTGTATTAAGCCTCAGAATTTAAAGGAAGGCTTATTTACTATTTTAATTAGATCATTGAAATTCTCTTTTCATGATCAAAGGATTTGGGCTAATTTTTAAATTTGTTCTTTCTCTGAGGTGCTCAAAGGCCAGAAGGCCTCAGCAGTCTCACTAGCGCCTCGACTAAAGTTCTTGATTAACAAGGTTTTCTTGGAAGTGGAAAGTCTTATCCAAGATGCATTGCAGAACATTTTACTAGTTCAGTTTCCACTTCCTATGTTTTTCAAATTTAAAGCTTTTATTAAACAAATGTTCAAGGCAGCAGCAGGGTCATCCTCACATACCTTTTAATAAATTCTACCACTTTCTGCATTTTTGCTTCTTCTGATGTGACGTTTGGTAGGAAAGTTCTCCAGGCAGCAATGTCTAGGAAAGTTAGGTCCCTGCCTTGTTAAAAAAAAAAAAAAAAGTTTGTCCCATGCTAAATTACTTGTGGAGTCCATGATCCAGGAGTAATGGATCGTGGGCTCTCACCACCTTATGAAAATAAAATGTATGCTTGCTTGATAAATTAATTTCTTTCATGGTGGTGAAAGCCCACAAGCCCAGCCCAATTTTAATAAAAAAATATTTTGGCATTTATAGTTTTGTACCTCATTTTCCCTACTTGGTCCTTCCCTACCTTTTATACTACTTCTTATTTGGTTATATGTATAACTAGCATACCAGGGGGGGACTCTTTGAGTTCTGGGAATCTTGTCCTCCTTCTGGTGGCCAGCAGTCGGATACCAGAAGTAATGGATCGTGGACTCTCACACCATGAAAGAAATTAATTTATCAGGTAAGCATAAATTTTGTTTTTATCAGTGTAGTGACATGGTGTTTTGGTTGCAAATACACAAAGTGGTATGTGTTTGGTAAGGAATGTGTTAATTTGGGTTCCCTGATTGAATTACCTGTTTCTATTAATAGTTGATGTACAAAAATTAGTTCTTTTGTCTGCCACTGCAATAAAGGGGCCATAGACAAGCCCCCCCAAAAAAACATAATTACCTCGCAAAGGAAATTATTAAGTATATAGTTTTGGCAAAGAGTGCACCAAGCCTTCAATGGCTTCTTGAGTGGGGACACAATTCCCCCAGAGTTTTTTATTGTGCCACTGATAAGTGACCATGGGGCAAGTATTGTAAAATGTTTCACTGCACACACCCAATCTAATGCATATATGTCTGGTTTTGAAGAACATTTGTTTAGTGATGTTGACTTTGTTGGCACTTTATGAATAAAGGCAAAATATGCACATTTCTTTAATTTTGCTTTATTGTTTACATTTTTACACCAGATATGTTGGACAAGAATATTCTGCTGCACAAGAACGTTTGGAGGATGACATGAAAGAATTTTATAGTAAAAGTTCGTTATCTGTACCTGTCAGTTCTTTAAAAACTAAACAGCTTGTGGCTGTACGTGCAGAGGAGGATGCATGGCTGCGTGCTCAGATATCTTCATTTGAGGGCAACAAAATAAAAGTAAGGACTCTCTCATTTTTTTATTTACTTTTAATTTTACAACTCCTGCTGATAACTGTGCACTCCAAATTAGAAACATTCTAAAAGGCTTTCAAAAATCACCATTATAGTATTTGCTGCAAAGAAGTCTAAATTGTCAAATAGAACTCTTTTAAAAGGGACATGAAACAGAACATTTTTCTTGTAGCATATCATTTTAAACAACTTTTCAGTTTACGTCTATTATCAAATTTGTTTAATTCTCTTGGAATTCTTTGTTGAAGGAGCAGCAATGTACTGCTAGGAGCTAGCTGGACACATTGGATGAGACAATGACAAGATGCATATATGTGCAGCCACGAATTAGCAGTTGGCTCCCAGTAGTGCAGTGCTTGACGAATATGTTCAAAATTTAGGAGCCAGTAAGAATATTTAGGAGCCAGGCATATTTTTAGGAGCCAGACAGTTGGATTTGTATATAGATATATGGAGAATAACCCACAAAGTTAGGAGAGGGGCAGGGGTAAAATTCTAGGAGCCAGTGGCTCCCAGGATCCTGGGTTTGTCGAGCCCTGCAGTAGTGTATTCTACCCATGTATTTTTTTTTAACAAAGGATACCAAGATAATGGCACAAATTATTTGAGGTAAATTGGAAAGTTGTTCAAAATTGCGTGCCCTATCTCAATCATGAAAGTTTAATTTTAACTTTACGCTCCCTTTTTAGAATGTATTGTTATTTATACAGAAGAGTCACAAAGTTATTGATTCAAAGAGTAACTAAAAGAATTTGCTTAAAAAAACGATTTTAATTTTCTACTCAGCTCTTCTAAACATCAAACGCCCACATTTCTCTACTAGTAACATAAAGGTTTTCCATCTTAATATGAGGAGAGTCTACGGCTTCATTCCTTGCGGTAATACAGAACCTGGCCACCAGAAGGAGGCAAAGACACCCCAGCCGAAGGCTTAAATACCTTCCCCACTCCCCTCATCCCCCAGTCATTATGGTATGGGACATTGACGAATGTTGGGGTCTGGAGATGCAGGGAGATTCTTTCTGCGAAACCTTCCAGACTCGTATTAACAGCTCCTAAGCAATCAGTGTTGACGAGTTTCACTGCCTGCTTCTGTCACTCAAGTCCATGTCAGGCGCTATTCTACAAGACTGTGAGAGGATCCCAGGCGCCTACCCTAAGGAGGCTAGGTATGAATAATCAGATGTACCAGTGTGGCTAAAAAGTATGTAATTTAATCAACGGTACAGCGAGATTAAGAACAATAAATACAAAGTAAAAACAAGTTATTCGGATAAGTTGCTACTTATCCGAATACGTTGACCTGAATCTACAGAGATATGTTCGACAACTACCTTCTCACCTCAAAGACTCTACTCAAGTTTTAAATCTACTGGAAGATATAATGTGGGAAGAAGGCTACATTTTAGCCACCTGTGACGTGACTTCATTATATACCTGTATCCCACACCAAGAAGGATTAGAAGGGGTCGAATATTTCATCAAGAAGGACAACGAAGTCCCAGAAGAACAAAGGAACTTCATCCTGGACAGTATCCAATATATACTGAGTCATAATTATTTCTGTAATAATGGCCATTATTACCAACAAATTTGTGGAACAGCAATGGGGACCAGGTTCGCGCCAAGCTATGCTAACCTATATATGGGAAAATGGGAGCATATCTTTTGGGAATCTTGCCCAGCTAGCGCGGACCTGGTCCTCTACCGTCGTTACATCGACGATATATTAATTATTTGGAAGGGGACACAATCGGATCTAGATTTTACTTTTGAAATTATGAACAGAAACCCAAACAATTTACGTTTCACGTATGTCAGTAGTACGACTGAAATAATCTTCCTTGACTTGAAAATTGAAGTCATAAATGGTAAGTTTGAAACCTCGACACATTTTAAAGAGGTAGACAGCAACAATTATATACACATGACAAGTTGCCACCATTCCAATTGGAAAAACAACATTCCAAAAGGACAACTTTTGAGGATGAGAAAAAAAAATAATTGTTCCACTAAAGACAAATGGGAAGAACAGGCATCAACAATTAAAACCAAATTTCTGGAGAGAGGGTACAATGAGACAAAACTAGATCAGAAAATCCAAGAAGTCAGAATGATCGATAGAACTAAACTCACAAATTATAAAAAACCTAAAACCACGACGAATGAAGAGTTTCTCAACATCCCTATGATCAGAGTACAGTGATAATAAAAATATCATTGAAAACATATTCAGAAAACACTGGGGTATATTGAAAGATGACGATCTAATAGGCGAAAAATTACCTATACAACCAAGGTTTATCTATAGGAAAACCAGCAATTTAAAAAACAGAATAGCCCCAAGTATACCTAAGAAAAAGACCTCTGGAGTTAAAAACGTGTTCGGAAAAGAAATAAAAGGGTTTTTCCCATGTATATCATGTAAGTCCTGTAAGCAAGGCATAAAGGCAGCATCCTTCATCTGTCACAATACCAAAGAAACACATAAAATTAATGATCTAATCAGATGCCAAGACAAAGGCATTATTTACATGCTCCAATGCTCATGTGGCCTACAATATGTAGGCCAAACATCCAGAACCTTGAAGGACAGGATGCGAGAACACCTGCTACTCATTGAAAAATTGAACACGGACACAGCCCTTTATAAAGACTTTGCTGATAAACATAAAGGGAATATTAAAGAACTCACTTTTCTAGGGATACAAAAGATCAAAAAGGATTGGAGAGGAGGTCATTATGAAAAGAGACTCCTCACAGCAGAATCCAGGTGGATCTTTAACCTAGATTGTCTGTACCCAAGAGGTCTCAACAACAAAGAAGATTTATCGCATCTCTTCAATATGGTCTGATCATTCACACATTTCCTGTTTATGAACATAGGTTCCTCTAACATGAAAGGAATCAATCGCCATTAACCAAGTATTCTCTCTCTTAAATGACGCCTCATCATTCAAGCCTTGACAGATACTCGAACCAAGTATTCTCTCTTTTAAATTTCACCCCAACATCTAAGCCTTGATAGACACTCGAAACATGATTCTAATTAAGAGCAGTCAGATTCTCTCTTTTACTAGGGTCATACACATTAGACCTTAGTCTCCATCTATGTCCCCCAATGACTCACTAGATCCTTAAGTTCCCAAAGCTTAAAATACAGGGCTAGAAGCCGGCCAAGAATTTGACTTAATGATATAGTCATAAACTATTTCTACACCAAACCTTAGCTCCCCTCTAAGTTCCTCCATTACATTACATTACTAGAAGTCTCAGTATCTATGCTAGCTCTTAAAAAGATACTTTAGCCATTACCTATATACTACAACTATATAGGCCAAACTAGCGACAGCTTAGATATTACCTATATATAACAACTGCAGAGGCCAAACCAGCGAAAGTTGGATGTGGCAAACACAACATAAAAACCTGATGTGGAAGTATCTACCTGCACCTTTCGATACAATCATCCTAATTAAAATTTTAAAATAAAGTAGGAATCAAAATGTCACATCCCCTACTATGCCATAATCATCAACGGGCACCCAGATGTTCTCCTCTAAAAAGTTTTATAGTTCTTTTGGAAAAAGAGACTTTTAAAATTTGGAATTTTGAATCTTAAATTTTAAAACTTCAAAATTTGAAGATTTTTAAATACTAGACCTTAAAGATCATATAGATGTCGAGAAAATCAACATAAGGTTAATCTCCATCCTCACACTACCATACACAGAGTGAAGATTCACACACTGAAATAGCCTTTATAAATAAAGGCGTTTTTTAGACAGGAAAAGCTAGGCTAAAGCAAAAAACAGGATATAATTCCCTCTTGGTTTTGGCCAGCAAATAACTGATTTATCCTAGAATAACCAACTATATTCCCAAACTGTTTCCTTGTTAGCCTGGATCACCATGCATTTGGAAAACCAAGTCCCCAGAGAAGGGCCATCGCCTCCCTCATTCCTCCACTCCTTTTATTTTTAAGCATCTCACTAAAGTGATTTCTCATATTATAAATACCACATATCGTAAGAAGACTCATTCCTCCCTACTTTAAAACTACATTTAGTGAAGTATAACACTAGTCGATATCCTCAAAATTCTGTAAGACCAAATATAATTGTTGGTCACGAAATTCGCATATGTAACCAATACCTTTACACACAGATATAAGACTAATCAAGATATTCCCAGTTGATGATTGCCAAAAAATCTGAAATATATTCTTTAAGCAACAAACTTCTATACAAGAAATGTTTCTAAACTGGAAACGTATCACATAGCACTATTCCTACCAATTTTTCATTCAGGAACTTCGTAAAAATATTAGACAATCATGTCCGCTGTCAAAATAAGCTGTAACTTCGAAATCCAATTAGATTCAGAGAGTACTCACACACCTCTAACTAGGGCCTATAGCATAGCCCGAACTAACACCAATAAGACAGTAGGGATATGAAACACACCTCTCTCCGATCCAATCTAAGGCGCATACCCTAGGTCGTGACGTCACGACCAATCAGGTCGGTCCGATCACGGACCTAGTTTTAGTACTCAATTGGAATTAGAATAAAATTGACACCATTATCAACCAGTATTTAGTAAATAAAAACCTCCCTAATCGTAATTTCACTCGTAATTGAACCTACGATCTAAATTATCTGATCGTATAAATTACCCGGACCGGAAGTGACGTCACTATGTTCACGGAGTACATAGGAGAGGTAAACAAAAACACCTAACTATGAGGATTAAACTGAGGAAACATCCCCATTTCTTCTGTTATGTGTGATCAGTCCACGGGTCATCATTACTTCTGGGATATAACTCCTCCCCAACAGGAAATGCAAGAGGATTCACCCAGCAGAGCTGCATATAGCTCCTCCCCTCCACGTCAGTCCCAGTCATTCTCTTGCACCCAACGACTAGATAGGATGTGTGAGAGGACTATGGTGATTATACTTAGTTTTTATGACTTCAATCAAAAGTTTGTTATTTTAAAATAGCACCGGAGCGTGTTATTACTTCTCTGGCAGAGTTTGAGGAAGAATCTGTCAGAGTTTTTTACTATGATTTTAACCGGAGTAGTTAAGATCATATTGCTGTTCTCGGCCATCTGAGGGAGGTAAAGGCTTCAGATCAGGGGACAGCGGGCAGATGAATCTGCATTGAGGTATGTAGCAGTTTTTATTTTCTGAATGGAATTGATGAGAAAATCCTGCCATACCGTTAAAATGACATGTATGTATACACTTCAGTATTCTGGGGATGGTATTTCACCGGAACTACTCTGTTAAAGGTCACTAATCCTTTTTAATAACTATTTATCATGTTAAACGTTTTTGCTGGAATGTAGAATCGTTTACATTGCTGAGGTACTGTGTGAATAAATATTTGGGCATTATTTTCCACTTGGCAGTTTTTTTGCTTTAATTGTGACAGTTTCGTTTCTCTTCACTGCTGTGTGGGAGAGGGAGGGGCTGTTTTTGGCGCTCTTTGCTACGCATCAAAAAATACCAGTCAGTTACTTTTATATTTCCTGCATGATCCGGTTCATCTCTGATAGATCTCAGGGGTCTTCAAACTTCTTTGAAGGGAGGTAAATTCTCTCAGCAGAGCTGTGAGAATTCTTATAGTGACTGTGAATAAAAACGTTGATTTGTATTTTTTATGTCAAATTTAATTATTGTTATTTTACTAATGGGAACAAACCTTTGCTAAAAGTTTTGTTGTTTTAAAGTTTGATGCTATAACTGTTTTTCAGTTCATTATTTCAACTGTCATTTAATCGTTAGTACCTCTTTGAGGCACAGTACGTTTTTTGCTAAAAAAGATTATAACCAAGTTGTAAGTTTTTTGCTAGTGTGTTAAACATGTCTGACTCAGAGGAAGATATCTGTGTCATTTGTTCCAATGCCAAGGTGGAGCCCAATAGAAATTTATGTACTAACTGTATTGATGCTACTTTAAATAAAAGTCAATCTGTACAATGTGAACAAATTTCACCAAACAGCGAGGGGAGAGTTATGCCGACTAACTCGCCTCACGCGGCAGTACCTGCATCTCCCGCCCGGGAGGTGCGTGATATTTTGGCGCCTAGTACATCTGGGCGGCCATTACAGATAACATTACAAGATATGGCCACTGTTATGACTGAAGTTTTGTCTAAATTACCAGAACTAAGAGGCAAGCGTGATCACTCTGGGGTGAGAACAGAGTGCGCTGACAATGCTAGGACCATGTCTGATACTGCGTCACAGCTCGCAGAGCATGAGGACGGAGAGCTTCATTCTGTGGGTGACGTTTCTGATCCAAACAGATTGGACTCAGATATTTCAAATTTTAAATTTAAATTGGAGAACCTCCGTGTATTACTAGGGGAGGTCTTAGCAGCTCTCAACGATTGTAACACCGTTGCAATACCAGAGAAACTGTGTAGGTTGGATAAATACTTTGCGGTACCGGCGAGTACTGACGTTTTTCCTATACCTAAGAGACTAACTGAAATTGTTACTAAGGAGTGGGATAGACCCGGTGTGCCGTTCTCACCCCCTCCAATATTTAGAAAGATGTTTCCAATAGACGCCACCACTCGGGACTTATGGCAAACGGTCCCCAAGGTGGAGGGAGCAGTTTCTACTTTAGCTAAGCGTACCACTATCCCGGTGGAGGATAGCTGTGCTTTCTCAGATCCAATGGATAAAAAATTAGAGGGTTACCTTAAGAAAATGTTTGTTCAACAAGGTTTTATATTACAACCCCTTGCATGTATCGCGCCGATTACGGCTGCGGCAGCATTTTGGATTGAGTCGCTTGAAGAGAACCTTAGTTCATCTACGCTAGACGACATTACGGACAGGCTTAGAGTCCTTAAACTAGCTAATTCCTTCATTTCGGAGGCCGTAGTACATTTAACCAAACTTACGGCTAAGAACTCAGGATTCGCCATACAGGCACGTAGGGCGCTGTGGCTAAAATCCTGGTCAGCTGATGTTACTTCTAAGTCCAAATTACTTAATATACCTTTCAAGGGGCAGTCTTTATTTGGGCCCGGTTTGAAAGAGATTATCGCTGACATTACAGGAGGTAAGGGCCACGCCCTACCTCAAGACAAAGCCAAAGCTAAGGCTAGACAGTCTAATTTTCGTCCCTTTCGGAACTTCAAAACAGGAGCAGCATCAACCTCCACTGCACCAAAACAGGAAGGAGCTGTTGCTCGTTACAGGCAAGGCTGGAAGCCTAACCAGTCCTGGAACAAGAGCAAGCAGGCCAGGAAACCTGCTGCTGCCCCAAAGACAGCATGAACCGAGAGCCCCCGATCCGGGACCGGATCTAGTGGGGGGCAGACTCTCTCTCTTCGCCCAGGCCTGGGCAAGAGATGTTCAGGATCCCTGGGCACTAGAGATCATATCTCAGGGATACCTTCTAGACTTCAAATTATCTCCCCCAAGAGGGAGATTTCATCTGTCAAGGTTGTCAACAAACCAGATAAAGAAAGAAGCGTTTCTACGCTGCGTACAAGATCTGTTAATAATGGGAGTGATCCATCCGGTTCCGCGGTCGGAACAAGGACAAGGGTTCTACTCAAACCTGTTTGTGGTTCCCAAAAAAGAGGGAACTTTCAGGCCAATCTTAGATTTAAAGATTCTAAACAAATTCCTAAGAGTTCCATCGTTCAAAATGGAAACTATTCGGACAATCTTACCCATGATCCAAGAGGGTCAGTACATGACCACAGTGGATTTAAAGGATGCTTACCTTCACATACCGATCCACAAAGATCATCACCGGTATCTAAGGTTTGCCTTCTTAGACAGGCACTACCAGTTTGTAGCTCTTCCATTCGGATTGGCTACGGCTCCAAGAATCTTCACAAAGGTTCTGGGTGCCCTTCTGGCGGTACTAAGACCGCGAGGGATTTCGGTAGCTCCATACCTAGACGACATTCTAATACAAGCTTCAAGCTTTCAAACTGCCAAGTCTCATACAGAGTTAGTTCTGGCATTTCTAAGGTCGCATGGATGGAAAGTGAACGAAAAGAAGAGTTCTCTTTTTCCTCTCACAAGAGTTCCATTCTTGGGGACTCTTATAGATTCTGTAGAAATGAAGATTTACCTGACAGAGGACAGGTTAACAAAGCTTCAAAATGCATGCCGTGTCCTTCATTCCATTCAACACCCGTCAGTAGCTCAATGCATGGAGGTGATCGGCTTAATGGTAGCGGCAATGGACATAGTACCTTTTGCACGCCTACACCTCAGACCTCTGCAATTATGCATGCTAAGTCAGTGGAATGGGGATTACTCAGATTTGTCCCCTACTCTGAATCTGAATCAAGAGACCAGAAATTCTCTTCTATGGTGGCTTCATCGGCCACACCTGTCCAGGGGGATGCCATTCAGCAGGCCAGACTGGACAATTGTAACAACAGACGCCAGCCTACTAGGTTGGGGCGCTGTCTGGAATTCTCTGAAGGCTCAGGGACTATGGAATCAGGAGGAGAGTCTCCTTCCAATAAACATTCTGGAATTGAGAGCAGTTCTCAATGCCCTTCTAGCTTGGCCCCAATTAACAACTCGGGGGTTCATCAGGTTTCAGTCGGACAACATCACGACTGTAGCTTACATCAACCATCAGGGAGGGACAAGAAGCTCCCTAGCAATGGTGGAAGTATCAAAGATAATTCGCTGGGCAGAGTCTCACTCTTGCCACCTGTCAGCAATCCACATCCCGGGAGTGGAGAACTGGGAGGCGGATTTCTTGAGTCGCCAGACTTTTCATCCGGGGGAGTGGGAACTTCATCCGGAGGTCTTTGCCCAAATACTTCGACGTTGGGGCAAACCAGAGATAGATCTCATGGCGTCTCGCCAGAACGCCAAACTTCCTCGCTACGGGTCCAGATCCAGGGATCCGGGAGCGGTTCTGATAGATGCTTTGACAGCACCTTGGAACTTCGGGATGGCTTATGTGTTTCCACCCTTTCCGCTGCTTCCTCGATTGATTGCCAAAATCAAACAGGAGAGAGCATCAGTGATTCTAATAGCGCCTGCATGGCCACGCAGGACTTGGTATGCAGATCTAGTGGACATGTCATCCTGTCCGCCTTGGTCTCTACCTCTAAGACAGGACCTTCTGATTCAGGGTCCATTCAAACATCAAAATCTAACTTCTCTGAAGCTGACTGCTTGGAAATTGAACGTTTGATTTTATCAAAACGTGGTTTTTCTGAGTCGGTTATTGATACCCTGATACAGGCTAGGAAGCCTGTTACCAGAAAGATTTACCATAAAATATGGCGTAAATACCTATACTGGTGCGAATCCAAACATTACTCCTGGAGTAAGGTTAGGATCTCTAGGATATTGTCTTTTCTACAAGAAGGGTTAGAAAAGGGTTTATCAGCTAGTTCATTAAAGGGACAGATTTCAGCTCTGTCCATCTTGTTACACAGACGTCTGTCAGAAAATCCAGACGTCCAGGCTTTTTGTCAGGCTTTAGCTAGGATCAAGCCTGTGTTTAAAGCTGTTGCTCCGCCATGGAGTTTAAACTTAGTTCTTAACGTTTTACAGGGTGTTCCATTTGAACCCCTTCATTCCATTGATATAAAATTGTTATCTTGGAAAGTTCTGTTTTTAATGGCTATTTCCTCGGCTCGAAGAGTCTCTGAGTTATCAGCCTTACATTGTGATTCTCCTTATCTGATTTTTCACTCAGACAAGGTAGTTCTGCGTACTAAACCTGGGTTCTTACCTAAGGTGGTCACTAACAGGAATATCAATCAAGAGATTGTTGTTCCATCCTTGTGTCCAAATCCTTCTTCAAAGAAGGAACGTCTTCTACACAATCTGGATGTAGTTCGTGCCCTCAAGTTCTACTTGCAGGCAACTAAAGATTTTCGCCAAACTTCTTCCCTGTTTGTCGTTTATTCTGGACAGAGGAGAGGTCAAAAAGCTTCTGCTACCTCTCTCTCTTTTTGGCTTCGTAGCATAATACGTTTAGCCTATGAGACTGCTGGTCAGCAGCCTCCTGAAAGAATTACAGCTCACTCCACTAGAGCTGTGGCTTCCACTTGGGCCTTTAAGAATGAGGCCTCTGTTGAACAGATTTGCAAGGCTGCAACTTGGTCTTCGCTTCATACTTTTTCCAAATTTTACAAATTTGACACTTTTGCTTCTTCGGAGGCTATTTTTGGGAGAAAGGTTCTTCAGGCAGTGGTTCCTTCTATATAATGAGCCTGCCTATCCCTCCCGTCATCCGTGTACTTTTGCTTTGGTATTGGTATCCCAGAAGTAATGATGACCCGTGGACTGATCACACATAACAGAAGAAAACATAATTTATGCTTACCTGATAAATTCCTTTCTTCTGTTGTGTGATCAGTCCACGGCCCGCCCTGTTTTAAGGCAGGTAAATATCTTTTAAATTATACTCCAGTCACCACTTCACCCTTGGTTACTCCTTTCTCGTTGATTCTTGGTCGAATGACTGGGACTGACGTGGAGGGGAGGAGCTATATGCAGCTCTGCTGGGTGAATCCTCTTGCATTTCCTGTTGGGGAGGAGTTATATCCCAGAAGTAATGATGACCCGTGGACTGATCACACAACAGAAGAAAGGAATTTATCAGGTAAGCATAAATTATGTTATATTCTATTATATTTTATTACACATACAAAATCATATTTAACTTTAAAGAGTTGAAAAATAGTTTGTCAAAAAGTATTGAATTTCGGAAAACCGGAAGTAAACAGTGCACAATATCCGGTGAAGGACCCTATATAAGGCCACCTTTAGCATTTACAAACCAGTCTTGAGAAAGGCCTAGCACGGGCCGAAACGCGTTGACCAGCACTGGTAAGCCTTATTCTATTGTTTACTATTTATTTAGGACAATCTACACTATATTCTATTTTTGCTTTTTTCCACAGGTGGATCGTGTTTTCCGCCTTTTTTGTTATTGTTGTATTGCTTTTACACAGACTACCAAGTACCACTATATTAGGTTTGAAGATTGTTGGAACATTTAAAATAATTTTTAAATAATTTTTGTTGTTTTTTATTATTTTTCATTTTTTCACTCTTTGGATTTTGGTTTTTCATTTTTTGGATACACATATATATTTTTTTATTTTTGGATTTCCATACATCACTCCTTGTTGTGGAGTTTCAATACTAAGGATTAGCTACAACTGCACCAATTTGCTACTCATTTGATACACGGATCATCTGTTATTATTTTTAGACTTTTTTTGTCGCTGATTTAGGCTTTCAACCACCACCGGATCACATAGACTTTTATTTTTATTTTTATTTTGAATAACACATTGACTTTTTATAACGGTATTTGCACAACTTTTATGCCCTTTTATCTGTTTGGAATTTAGATTTTTAGGAATTACTTCACTGTTTAATCTACCAAGATCACTATTAGAAGTTAAGAGATTTGTACCACATATTGGCTTTGTTCTATATCTTGCTGGAATCAATTACGTATTGTGATTATTGTTTTTATATTTTTTATTAATCTGTTATATAGTATTTCTTATCATGGATCCATGAAGCTTGTTCTGTAACTTGTTTTTACTTTGTATTTATTGTTCTTAATCTCGCTGTACCGTTGATTAAATTACATACTTTTTAGCCACACTGGTACATCTGATTATTCATACCTAGCCTCCTTAGGGTAGGCGTCTGGGATCCTCTCACATTCTTTAGTATCTCACACTGGGTAACAGCTAGGAGTCACCCACCCCCAGGCCCATAGGTTCTCATCAGGCGCTGAGGTCTATCTTCTAAATCCTATTCTACAAGACTGTCAAACTTGAGAAGCTGTGTGACTGTTCCACAGCAGAGATTCCGGTAAGATCGTTTCTAGGGATGCACCGAAATTTCGGTAACTGAAATTTTCGGCCGAAAATGGGCCTATCCTATTTCGTCCAAAAGAGAGGCAAACTGGCCGAAAATTGCATGCTATATTTGTGCCACACTTACGCTCGCTGGCCGCCGCTAACCGCATCCACCCACACCTAAATTTAGACCGGTGCAGCTAGAGGCTTTCTAGGCCATTAGGTTAGTAAACTACATTTCCCACAATGCCACTCACGCACGAACAGCACAGCCTCCTCCCTCCCTTCCTATCTAGAGGGGTGGTTCTTTCTGAAGAAAATGCAGTGCGTGCACTTCCTGAAAGGCTCCGGTAGTCTGTTGATTTAGTGATGACCTTAGTGTGGAGGAAGAGTTGCTCTGGTTCAGGTTCAGCTCTGTTAGAGACAACGGAGGTTTGATTTACAGCAGCCTAAAACGGAGCAAACCCCCCTCTACCTTCCCGCACTACAAAGCTGTAAATCAAACCTCTGTTGTCTCTAAGGGAGCTGAACTGCTGAACCGGAGCAACTCTTCTTCCAGACTAACAGCAGGTTAACCCTCTTCCTCCACACTAAGCAGCAGCAGTTAACCCTGTGGCAACAAAAACAGCAATACTCTGTAGTCCTCAAAGTCCCATAGGCAGGATAATAACATACGTGGAAACCTTCCTGACTTAATTTTAGTTAGCTGACATGGGAACTGAAATTGCAGAATACTACTAATGCTTCTTTTAAGGATCCGCTATTTTTTATGTTTTGTTAGAGAGCATAAGTATTTATCAGATGTTAAACTATTAGAACTTTCATTGACATAAGTGCCTTAAACAGAGAGCTGTCATTCACATACTGTATGTGAATGACAGCTCTCTGTATAAAGCACTTATGTTACCGTCTTCTCTCTGTATAAAACACTTCTGTAAATTACAGCTCTGTATAAGGCTTTTCTGTGAATGACAACTATCTGTTTATTCCTCTTCTGTGAATGACAGCTCTCTGTATAATGCACTGCTGTTTATGACATCCTTCTCTTTTATATAGGGCACTCATGTGACTGACAGCTCTCTGAATAATGCACTTCTATTACTAATAACATCTCTTTGTATAAGGCACATCTGTTACTGACACCACTTTGTTGTATAAGGCTCTATTGTTACTGTCTGCTCCCTATATAAGGAACTTCTGTTACTGGCTTCTCTCAATATAAGGCACTTATGTTACTGGCTGCTCTCTGTATAAGGCACTTCCGTGAATTACAGCTATGTGTACTATGAATGACAGCTCTCTGTATAAGGCAGTAATGTACCCTATTAATATAGAGAGCTGTAATAAGCAGCAGTGCATTATACAGATAGCTGTCATTCACAGAAGAGCCTTATACAGAGAGTTGTAATTTACACAAGTGTTTTATACAGAGAGAAGACAGTAACATAAGTGCTTTAAACAGAGAGCAGCCAGTATCAGAAGAGCCGTATACAAAGTGCTGTCAGTAACAGATGTGCCTTATACAGAGAGATGTCAGTAACAGAAGAGCCTTATACAGAGAGATGTCAGTAACAGAAGAGCATTATGCAAAGAGATGTCAGTAACAGCAGAGGTTTATATAGAGAGATGTCAGTAACAGCAGAGGTTTATATAGAGAGATGTCAGTAACAGCAGAGGTTTATATAGAGAGATGTCAGTAACAGCAGAGGTTTATATAGAGAGATGTCAGTAACAGCAGAGGTTTATATAGAGAGATGTCAGTAACAGCAGAGGTTTATATAGAGAGATGTCAGTAACAGCAGAGGTTTATATAGAGAGATGCCAGTAACAGCAGAGGTTTATATAGAGAGATGTCAGTAACAGCAGAGGTTTATATAGAGAGATGTCAGTAACAGCAGAGGTTTATATAGAGAGATGTCAGTAACAGCAGAGGTTTATATAGAGAGATGTCAGTAACAGCAGAGGTTTATATAGAGAGATGTCAGTAACAGCAGAGGTTTATATAGAGAGATGTCAGTAACAGCAGAGGTTTATATAGAGAGATGTCAGTAACAGCAGAGGTTTATATAGAGAGATGTCAGTAACAGCAGAGGTTTATATAGAGAGATGTCGGTAACAGCAGAGGTTTATATAGAGAGATGTCAGTAACAGCAGAGGTTTATATAGAGAGATGTCAGTAACAGCAGAGGTTTATATAGAGAGATGTCAGTAACAGCAGAGGTTTATATAAAGAGATGTCAGTAACAGCAGAGGTTTATATAGAGAGATGTCAGTAACAGCAGAGGTTTATATAGAGAGATGTCAGTAACAGCAGAGGTTTATATAGAGAGATGTCAGTAACAGCAGAGGTTTATATAGAGAGATGTCAGTAACAGCAGAGGTTTATATAGAGAGATGTCAGTAACAGCAGAGGTTTATATAGAGAGATGTCAGTAACAGCAGAGGTTTATATAGAGAGATGTCGGTAACAGCAGAGGTTTATATAGAGAGATGTCAGTAACAGCAGAGGTTTATATAGAGAGCTCTTAGTAACAAAAGAGCCTTATACAGAGAGATGTTAGTAACAGGAGAGAGTTTATACAGAGAGGTGCTAGTAACTGAAGAGCCTTATACAGAGAACTGTCAGTAAAAGATGAGCTTTTAACAAACAAATATCAATAGCAAACTTAGAAGAGTCTTATACAGAGATTTGTTTAAAGGGATATGTAACCCAAAATTCTTCTTTCATAATTCAGATAGAGCATGTGATTTTAAACAACTTTCTAATTTACTTCTATTAATTTTTTCTTAGTTCTCTTGGTATATTTTGTTGAAAAGCAGTGTTAGCATAGGAGCCAGCCCATTTCAGGAGCACTATTTAATATCAACAATATATTATTCTTCATTCAGTCCTATATAACGGAAACAGATTTAACAGATTTTTATTTATATTGGTTTATTAAGTTATTTTCTGCCTGATTTTGGTGAGTTACTTTCAATAAAAGTGTGGTTATTTATTTTAATGGCTTGTAGTTTTTCATTTTAGAGTAATTAAATTCATTAAAAAGTCTAATATTAATACAATTATAGAAAAAACCTATTTTAAAATCATTTGGGAAAAAGGTCAGTTACGGTTTCGGTTTTCGGCCAAGGGCATCCTGAATTTTCGGTTTCGGTCCAGAATTTTCATTTCGGTGCATCCCCTTATCGTTTCATTTTATCTCATATGATAACGTAAAGAATACAAGGTCACAGTGTGACTCCTTTATCTGTATGGAATCAAGGGTTAATATCTCTGGAAGGAGGTTATTGAACAGAGGGGATTTATACATAACTTGCTTTCTTATGTTTTATGCTGCGATATGTGTGAGATGAGGCTCAGGCAGGTGTGGAACATTTTAGCTTTTACTTTCACTTGGGATAACTGCACGGTCTGTTATTTGGCGCGTTTTCTCTCTTGGAGCAGGGGCGGTCCTGCATGGCACTCCATGTGACCCGGTGTGGTCTCATTGACTTCCTTTTTCCTGACAGTGTGGTTACTGGAGAAGAAGCGGTTTCTCTGTGGTGCCTGGTTCATAGGAGGTGGTGAGTGCCCTGACCATTGGGGGTATAAAGGTGCCATTTATCTTGTTCTAGGGTCCATCTTAAAAGCGCAAGCTATGGAGGACTCTGATGCGTTAGAGGGTACTCCCTCTTCTCCTAAAGCTAATACCTGTATTTATTGTGAAGAGGCTACGGTATACCCGCCTGCTCAAGTATGTTCCACATGCCTTGATAAGGTAGTTATATCTAAAAAGACAAAGATGTTTAGTACCACTGAGCCGTCCACCTCTGAGGGATCTTCGTCCCGTGAGGTGCATTCCCTACAATAATCTCCTACTACACATGCAGCCTCCCATTGCACTGCTAATCCTCCTTCAGGAGGGGCCCTTTTACCGTCAGACTTTTCTAAACAGTTACAAACGGTAGTGTCTGCCGCCTTCAGTGCTCTACATCGCCCAGGGGTCATCTACCAATTTTGTTGGAGTTTTCTGATACTAGATTATCCGCTAACGAAGACGCCTCTGATGCAGAGGAGGCTCTTTCTGGGTCGTAATCTGCTGCCTCTAAACCTCTGGCTGCGGAGGAACCAGATTTTAGATTTAGGATCAAGCACTTACGCTTTCTGTTAAAAGAGGTGTTGGCTACGTTAGAGGTTCCGGAACCTAAATTACAAGAGGAACCTTCTATTCCTAAACTTGACAAAGTTTGAGGACAGGGTGGTGCCACAGACTTTCCCGGTTCCTGTAAAGATTACAAATATTATTAAGAATGAATGGGAGAGACTTGGATCTTCTTTTTCTTCTACAGGATATGACGAGTCCACGGATTTCATCCTTGTGGGATTTATCCTCCTGGCAAAGAGCACCACAGCAGAGCTGTATATATATATAGCTCCTCCCTGCCCTCCACCTCCAGTCATTCTCTTTGCCTGTGTTAGTAATAGGAAGAGGTAAAGTGAGGTGTTAGTTTTAGATTCTTCAATCAAGAAATTTTTTATTTTAAAATTGTACCGGTGAGTACTATTCTCCTCAGGGAGAAATTGTCAGTCTGGATTCTCAGGAGGAATAAAGAGATCTTTTTTTCTGCCCTGAAGTTAATGATCTTAGCAGACGTTACTAAGATCCATTCTGGTTCCCACAGAGCTTCTGAAGATAGTGCAAGAAAAATCTTCAGTGTGGAGAACGGTGTCATGCTACAAGCAGCATTGAGGTATGTTCAGTCTTTTATTTCTGAGGAGACTTCTTATATCAGAACTGGCTGACATTATTCTCTGTAAGGGAAGGGGTAAGCAGTAGACATATATGGATTATGGTGTTACTGACATTACTGATTTATACATATTGATTGCTACGGTTATGAAAATCAATAGGGGCTTGACACTGGGAGAGGCAGCTGTGACACTTTCGGTATTTAATAATGGCATAAATGAGATGCGTGTGTGAAAACTTTAGGGGCCCACATGGCTTTTATAAACCGCTTCCCATGCGGTTATGGAGACTGTTAATGCGACGCCCACGGTGGGCGGGGCCTATTTCGTGCTCAGACGCGCAGTTTTCTCCTCACTAGAAGGCAGCGGGCACTAGCTCCGGTGGGGCCTAAAGTTGAAATTCAGTCACTGGATCGTTGTTGAATCAATTTTGAGTACCCTGGGGGCAGGTAGGCGCCACAGTAGAGCTGTGGCGAGGTGCAGGGACTGTTATCGTTTAAAGTTTAAATCGTTTAATCGTTTAAAGTTTATTTAACATAATTAAAAGACTCTTTAAAGGGTGATTAAGCTTTTTCTCAAATGCTGCAATAATTGTTGGAAATTTTGAACTGTTTAGTATAATTTTTTAGTGCAAAAACATTGTTTTGGTGCAGTACAGGAAAATTGTTGCGCTTTTATTATTTAAAGGCGCAGTACATTTTTTTTCTGAAAATTCTTTGAATTAATAAATGAGGTTAAAAACGACTATTGTGGCTATTGCTAGTCTGTTTAACATGTCTGAACTTGAGGAAACACCTTGTTCTATGTGTTTAGAGGCCATTGTTGAACCCCCTCTTACTTTGTGTACCTCTTGTACTGAAAGGGCCTTACAATGTAAAAAGCATATTTTATGTAAAGAAAGTGTGCCTAAGGATGATTATCAGTCTGAAGAGAATCGGGATATGCCGCCTAATTCTCCCCAAGTGTCACAACCTTTAACGCCCACCCAAGCGACGCTGAGTTCCTCAACCGCGTCTAATTCTTTTACTCTGCAGGATATGGCTGCAGTTATGTCAACTACCCTTACAGAGGTATTATCTAAGCTACCAGTGTTACAGGGTAAATGTAGTAGGACAGGAGTCAATGTGAATACTTAGTCCTCTGATGCTTTGTTGGCTATTTCCGATGTGCCCTCACAAGGATCGGAGTTGGGGGTCAGGGAAATTTTGTCTGAGGGGGATCTTTCGGAATCAGGAAGTGTATTACCTCAGACAGATTCGGACGTCATGTCCTTTAAATTTAAGCTGGAACACCTCCGCCTGTTACTTCGGAGGTCTTAGCGACTCTGGATGACTGTGACCCTATTATGGTACCACCAGAGAAATTGTGTAAAATGGACAAATATCTAGAAGTCCCCACTTACACTGATGTTTTTCCGGTTCCTAAGAGAATCTCGGAGATTATCAAGAAGGAGTTGGACAGACTGGGTATACCATTCTCTCCTCCTCCTGATTTTAAGAAAATGTATCCCATATCAGACACCATTCGGGACTCTTGGCAGACTGTCCCTAAGGTGGAGGGAGCTATATCTACCCTGGCTAAGCGTACAACTATTCCTATTGAGGACAGCTGTGCTTTCAAAGACCCTATGGATAAGAAATTAGAGGGTCTTCTAAAGAAGTTATTTATTCATCAGGGTTTCCTTTTACAACCGACAGCCTGCATTGTTCCAGTTACTACTGCAGCGGCTTTCTGGTTTGATGCCTTAGAATAGTCTCTTAAAATTGAGACCCCCTTAGAGGAAATTTTAGATGGAATTAAGGCTCTCAAGCTAGCTAATTCTTTTATCACAGATGCCGCCTTTGAAATTGCTAAGTTGGCGGCTAAAAATGCAGGATTTGACATTTTAGCGCGTAGAGCGTTATGGTTAAAATCGTGGTCTGCTGATGTGTCATCTAAGTCAAAGCTCTTGGCTATTCCTTTCAAGGGTAAGACCCTATTTGGGCCTGAGTTGAAGTAAATCATTTCTGACATTACTGGAGGTAAAGGTCATGCTCTACCTCAAGATAAGTCTGTTAAGATGAGGGGTAAACAAAATCATTTTCATTCCTTTCGAACTTTAAAGGAATACCCTCTTCTTCCTCTTCCTCCACAAAGCAGGAAGGTAATTTTGCTCAGGCCAAGTCCGTCTGGAGACCCAACCAGGCTTGGAACAAGGGTAAACAACCCAAGAAGCCCGCTGCTACTACAAAAACAGCATGAAGGGGCGGCTCCCGATCTGGGACCGGATCTAGTAGGGGGCAGACTTTCTTTCTTTGCTCAGGCTTGGGCAAGAGATGTTCAGGACCCCTGTGCACTGGAAATCGTGACCCACGGGTATCAACTGAAATTCAAAAGTTTTCTCCCAAGAGGGAGATTTCTTCTTTCACGATTGTCTGTAGACCAGATAAAAAGAGAGGCGTTCTTACTTTGTGTAAAAGACCTCTCTACTATGGGAGTAATTTGTCCCGTTCCAAAACTAGAACAGGGACAGGGGTTTTACTCAAATCTTTTCGTGGTTCCCAAAAAAGAGGGAACGGTCAGACATATTTTAGATCTCAAGAGTCTAAACAAATTTCTCAGACTCCCATCTTTCAAGATGGAGACTATCAGAACAATTTTACCAATGATCCAGGAGGGTCAATATGACTACCGTGGACTTGAAGGATGCATACCTTCATATTCCTATTCACAAGGATCATCATCAGTACCTGAGGTTTGCCTTCCTGGACAAACATTTTCAGTTCGTGGCTCTTCCCTTCGGATTGGCCACAGCACCCAGGATCTTCACAAAGGTTCTCAGACTGCGGGGCATAGCAGTGGCGCCTTATCTGGACGATATTTTGATTCAGGCATCGTCTTATCTAACAAAGTCTCATACAGACACAGTGTTGTCCTTTCTGAGAACTCACAGATGGAATGTGAATCTAGAAAAGAGTTCACTAATTCCACAGACAAAGGTTCCCTTCTTGGGAACTCTGATAGACTCTATAGCCATGAAGATTTCTCTGACGGAGGTCAGAAAGTCAAAGATTCTATATACATGCAGAGCCCTTCAGTCCAATCCTCGGCCATCAGTGGCTCAGGGTATGGAGGTAATTGGATTGATGGCGGCGGCAATGGACATATTCCGTTTGCTCGGTTTCATCTCAGACCACTGCAACTGTGCATGCTCGGATAGTGGAATGGGGACTATGCAAATTTATCTCCTCCGATAAATCTGGATCAAGAGACCAGAAACTCTCTTCTTTGGTGGTTGTCGCCGGATCATCTGTCCCAAGGACGTGTTTCCACAGACCCTCGTGGGTGATAGTTACAACGGACGCCAGTCTACTGGGCTGGGGTGCAGTCTGGAATTCCCTGAAGGCTCAGGGTGTATGGACTCAGGTGGAGTCTCTACTTCCAATCAATATTCTGGAATTGAGAGCAATATTTAATGCGCTTTAGGCATGGCCTCAGTTGGCTTCGGCCAAATTAATCAGATTCCAGTCGGACAACATTACGACTGTTACTTACATCAATCATCAGGGAGGAACGAGGAGTTCCTTAGCGATGATAGAAGTATCCAAGATCATTCGATGGGCGGAGGCCCACTCTTGTTATGTCAGCAATCTACATCCCAGGAGTGAACAACTGGGAAGCGGACTTTTTAAGCCGACAGGCTTTTCATCCGGGGGTGTGGGAACTCCATCCGGAGGTTTTTGCCTTACTGATTCTCCGATGGGGCAGACCGGAATTTGATCTGATGGCATCTCGACAGAATGCCAAGCTCCCAAGATACGGATCCAGGTCGAGGGATCCTCAGGCCGAACTGATAGATGCCTTGGCAGTGCCTTGGTCGTTCAACCTAGCCGGGCACAAGTGGACCTCCAGAGGGGCAGAAGTCTTCATCCGATCCGGGCAGAAGAGGTCCTCCAAGCGGCAGAAGTCTTCATCCAGGCGGCATCTTCTATCTTTCCACCGTTTCCTCTCCTTCCCCGGGTGATTGCTCGGATCAAACAAGAGAGAGCAGATCTAGTGGACATGTCCTCTCTGCCTACGTGGAAGCTTCCAGTGAGACCGGACCTGCTCATTCAAGGTCCTTTCCAACATCCAAATCTAATTTCTCTGCAGCTGACTGCTTGGAGATTGAACGCTTGATTTTATCTAAGCAGGCTTTCTCTGATTCGGTCATCAATACTTTGATTCAGGCACGTAAGCCTGTCACTAAAAAGATCTATCATAGGATATGGCGTAAATATCTTTTTTGGTGTGAATCCAAGAGCTACTCATGGCGTAAAGTTAGGATTCCCAGGATTCTGTCCTTTCTCCAAGAAGGATTGGAGAAAGGATTATCAGTGAGTTCCTTAAAGGGACAAATTTCTGATTTGTCACTTTTACTACACAAACGTTTGGCAGATGTCCCAGACGTTCAGTCTTTTTGTCAGGCTCTGACTAGAATCAAGCCTGTGTTTAGACCAATTGCTCCACCCTGGAGTTTGAATTTAATTCTTAATGTTCTTCAAGGGGTTCCGTTTGAACCCATGCATTCCATAGATATTAAGTTGTTATCTTGGAAAGTTTTGTTTGTGGTTGCTATTTCATCTGCCCGTAGAGTTTCTGAGCTTTCAGCTTTACAATGTGATTCACCTTATCTTCCATTCTGATAAGGTGGTGTTACGTACCAAACCTTGATTTCTTCCTAAGGTTGTTTCTAATAAGAATATTAATCAGGAAATCGTTGTTCCTTCATTATGTCCTAACCCTTCTTCTAAGAAGGAGCGTATGTTGCATAACCTGGACGTGGTCCGTGCCCTGAAGTTTTACTTGCAGGCGACTAAGGATTTCCGTCAATCATGTTCATTATTCATTGTTTTTCTGGAAAGCGTAAGGGTCAGAAAGCTACAGCTACCTCCCTTTCTTTGTGGCTGAAAAGTATCATCCGTCTGGCATATGAGACTGCTGGACAGCAACCTCCTGAAAGAATTACTACTCATTCTACTAGGGCTGTGGCTTCCTCATGGGCTTTTAAAAACGATGCTTCTGTTGAACAGATTTGCAAGGCTGCGACTTGGTCGTCTCTTCACACTTTTTCCAAATTTGACAAATTTGATACTTTTGCTTCTTCTGAGGCTGGTTTTGGGGGAGAGGTTCTTCAAGCAGTGGTGCCTTCCGTTTAGGTTCCTGTCTTGTCCCTCCCTTTCATCCGTGTCCTGTAGCTTTGGTATTGTATCCCACAAGTAAGGATGAAATCCGTGGACTCGTCCTATCTTGTAGAAGAAAAGTAAATTTATGCTTACCTGATAAATTAATTTCTTCTACGATATGACGAGTCCACGGCCCTCCCTTTCATTTTTTAAGGCAGGTTTTGTTTATAGTATATTTTTTATCAACTTCAGTCACCTCTGCACCTTTAGCTTTTCCTTTCTCTTCCTAACTTCGGTCGAATGACTGGAGGTGAAGGGAAGGGAGGAGCTATATATACAGCTCTGCTGTGGTGCTCTTTGCCACTTCCTGTTAGCATGAGGATAAATCCCACAAGTAAGGATGAGATCCGTGGACTCGTCATATCGTAGAAGAAATTAATTTATCAGGTTAGCATAAATGTACTTTTTCCCCTTCTTCATTTAAAAAATTGTTCCCCGTTCCAGACTCTCATTTAGAGTTGTGGGGGTCTGTACCTAAGGTGGATGGAGCTATCTCCACGCTTGCTAAACGCACCATTATCCGTGTGAGGATAGTTCGTCGTTTAAGGAACCCATGGATAAGAAGCTAGAAACTCTAAGGAAAATGTTTCAGCACGCAAGGTACTTGTTTCAGCCTGAAATGGCGGTTGCTGCGGCAGCTGGAGCCGCTTCCTATTGGTGCGACTCGCTAGCGGAGATGATCCAGGTGGAAACTCTCCTCTACGAGATCCAGGAAAGAATTAAGGCCTTGGGGTAGCTAATTCTTTAATCTGTGATGCAAACATGCCGATTATTCGCCTGAATGCAAAACATCAGGCTTTTTAGTTCTAGCCTGTAGGGCTCTCTGGCTGAAGTCGTGGTCTGCAGACATGATTTCAAAATCTAGATTGCTTTCCCTTCCATTTAAGAAGAATAAACCTAAAGGACAAGGTCTTAATTTTCGTCCTTTTTGTTCGGATTAATCCCAACGCCAGCAGCCCTCTGTAAAGCCTGATCAGTCCAAGGGAACTTGGAAACCATCTCAATCTGGGAATAAATCCAAGCAGAACAAGAAGTCTGCCGAACAAATGTCAGCCTGAAGGGGCGTCCCCCAATCCGGCGTTGGATCGTGTTGGGGGCAGACTATCTCTCTCTTTGTGGAGGCTTGGTTGGAGGATGTGCAAGACCCTTGGGTTCTAGAGGTCATCGCTCAGGGTTACAGGATAGATTTCAAATCTCATCCTCCCAGGGGCAGATTCCTCTTATCAAACCTGTCTTCAAGACCAGAAAAACTGGAAGCTTTTCTAGGGTGCGTGAGGGATCTCTCCTCCCTAGGAGTAATTGTACTGTTACCTCTATCAGAGAGAGGTCTAGGGTACTACTCAAACCTTTTTGTGGTCCCAAAGAAGCAGGGTACATTTCGCCCAATTCTAGACCTAAAGTGTCTTAAAATGTTTCTGTCGGTCCCATCGTTCAAGATGGAGACGATAAGCTCTATTCTGCCCTAAGTTCAAGAGGGACAGTTCATAACTACAATAGACTTGAAGGATGGTTACCTACATGTGTCCATACACAAGGATCACTTCAAGTTCTTAAGATTCACCTTTCTGGATCAGCACTTCCAGTTTGTGGCTCTCCCTTTTGGTCTGGCTACTGCTCCAAGAGTCTTTACGAAGGTTCTGGGGGCTCTGCTTGCAGTGGCGAGGTCCAGAGGTATTGCAGTAGCACCATACTTGGACAACATCCTGGTCTAGGTTCCGTCCTGCCGGCAGGCAGAAGACCATTCCAGAGCTCTTCTTTAATCTCATGGATGGAAGATAAACTTAGGAAAGAGTTCTCTGGTGCTCAGTACCAGGGTGGAATTCCTGGGCACGATAATAGATTTCATATCCATGAGGATATTCCTTACAGACCAGAGACATTGCAAAATTACTTCCAATTGTCTTGCCCTCCAGACCTCCTCAAGGCCATCTGTGGCCCGGTGTATGGAGGTAATTGGGCTCATGGTGTCCAGCATAAATATCATTCCATTCGCCAGGTTCCACCTCAGACCTCTTGAACTATGCATGCTGAGACAATGGAATGGCTACCACTCGGATCTCTCTCAACAGATTTCTCTGGACAACCAGTCAAGAGAATTGCTCTCTTTGTAGCTCTGTCCAGATCGTCTGTCCCAAGGGATATCCTTCTTGAGACCATCTTGGGAGATAGTGACTACGGATTCAAGTCTCTCAGAATGGGGAGCAGTTTGGGGTGCCAGGATGGCACAGGGCCGGTGGACTCGAGGAATCTCTTCTCCCTATCAACATTTTTGAACTTCGAGCAATCTTCAACGCTCTGAAGGCTTGGCCTCTTCTTGGTTCGTCCCAGTTTATCAGATTCCAATCAGACATTACCTCGGTGGCTTACATCAACCATCGATGGTGGGGACGGGACAAGAAGCTCCCTAGCAATGAGGGAAGTATCTTGGATTCTGGAATGGGCGGAGACCCACAACTGCTCGCTGTCAGCGATCCACATTCCGGGTGTAGACAAATGGGAAGCGGATTTCCTTAGCAGACAATCCTTTCATCTGGAGAATGGTCTCTACATTGCGGAGATTTGCAACAGATGGGGGACGCCGGAGATAGATCTCATGGCATTCCGAATGAATTCCAAGCTACCCGGATAAGGGTCGCGGTCCAGGGATCCACAGGTGGAGCTGATAGATGCATTAACAGTGCCTTGGAGGTTGAAACTAGTTTACATTTTTCCTCCGTTACCACTTCTACCTCTGGTAGTGGCCGGCATCAAGCAGGAGCAAGCTTTTGCAATTCTAATTGCTCCATTGTGGCCGCGAAGGATGTGGTTTGTGGACCTGGTGGAGATGTCCTCATCTCCTCCATGGAGGTTACCTTATCGCAGAGATCTGCTGTTACAGGGTAATTTTGTTCATCAGAATCTAGATTCTCTGAGGCTGACTGTGTGGAGATTGAACGCTTAGTCCTAGCCAAGAGTTTTTTCTGAGAGTGTGATTGATGCTCATTCATGCTAGAAAGCCGGTCACTCATCACATCTATCATAAGGTGTGGAGGACCTACTTACTCTGGTGTGAGGAGCATGGATTCCCCTGGCAATAAGGTCAGGGTGTCCAGGATTCTTTACTTTCTTTAAGATGGTTTGGAGAAGGGACTTGTTGCTAGTTCCTTAAAGGGACACTCAATCAAAATTAAACTTTCATTATTCAGATAGAGCATGCCATTTTAAACAACTTTCCAATTTACTTCCATTAACAAAATGTGCACAGTATTTTTATATTTAAACTTTTTGAGTCATCAGCTCCTACTGAGCATGTGCAAGAATAAGTGTGTATGCATTTGTGATTGGCTGATGGCTGTCACATGGTATGTGTATGCATTTGTGATTGGCTGATGGCTATCACTTGGTACAGGGGGAGTGGAAAAAGACATAACTTTTAAAATTGTCAGAAAAAAATCTACTACTCATTTGAAGTTGAGAGTAAGTGCTATTGCATTGTGTTGTTATCTTGCATTTGTTGATTATGGAAATCTACTGTGTTGACTGGTCCTTTAAAGGGACAGATCTTGGCTCTATCTGTATTATTTCACAAGAGGCTCACTGAGCTTCCTGATGTACAGTCTTTTTTTGTTCAGGCTCTGTCTAGAATCAGACCTGTGTTTAGACATTCTGCTCCTCCTTGGAGTTCAAATCTGGTTCTTAAAGTTTTGTAGAGGGCTCAGTTTGAGCCCATGCATTCTGTTGATATTAAGTTACTGTCTTGGAAGGTTAATTTTCTATTGGCTATTGCTTCAGCTCGCATAGTCTCATAGATGGTGGCCTTGCAATGGGAGCCTCCTTACCTAGTTTTTCATGCTGACAAGGCTGTTCTTTGCACTGGGTTGGATTTTCTCCCTAAGGTTGTGTCTGATCGCAACATCAGTCAGGAGATTGTGGTTCCTTCCTTGTGTCCGAATCCTTCTTCTTCGAAGCAACGATTACATAATCTGGATGTGGTTAGGGCTTCAGGCCACAAAGGATTTTAGACAGACTTCGGCATTGTTTGTTGTCTATTCTGGGAAGCACAGAGGACAGAAGGCTTCTTCCACTTCCATATCCTTTTGGTTGAGGAGCATTATTCGATTGGCATATGAAACAGCGGGACATAAGCCAACTCAGAGGATTACGGCTCATTCAATTAGGGCTATGGCTTCATCTTGGGCCTTCAAGAATGAGGCCTCTATGGAGAAGATTTGTAGGGCGGCTTCCTGGTCCTCCTTGCATACCTTTTCTAAGTTTTACAAATTTGACGTTTTTGCTTCAGCTGTAGCAGCTTTTGGGAGAGAGGTTTTGCAGGCTGTGGTGCCCTCAGAATAGCGTCCACCTCTCTTTTACCCTCCCGTTTTTTCCTCTAGAGCTTGGGTATATGTTTCCCACAAGTAAGGAATGAAGCTGTGGACTCTCCTCATATTAAGAAGGAAAACAACTAAACAGATTGAATGGCCACTAAAAAATTATTTATTTAGACCACAGAAATAGTTTTTTTTTTTTTTTTTTAAATTAATAAAAACATAAATTATGCTTACCTGATAATTTCCTTTCCATCTGTATGAGGAGAGTCCACGGCCCCCGCCCGTTTCTCTGTTGGGTGGCCCAACATTTTTTGTTTGTTCTTCTGGCACTATTTATACCCTGATATTTCTTCTACTGTTCCTTGTTCCCTCAGCAGAATGACTGGGGGATGAGGGGAGTGGGGGAGGATTTAAGCCTTTGGCTGGGGTGTCTTTGCCTCCTCCTGGTGGCCAGGTTCTGTATTCCCACACGTAAGGACTGAACCCCTGGACTCTCCTCATACAGATGGAAAGGAAATTATCAGGTAAGCATAATTTTATGTTTTTATTGGTTTAAAAAAAAAACTTTATTTCTGTGGTCTAAATAAATATTTTTTTTTAGTGGCCATTCAATCTGATGAGTTGTTTTACACATTCAATTTCATATGAAAATCCGTATAGATTCCCAAATTTGAATAAATTATTTATCAAAATAACAAAAATAATTTGATCCTAACTAAGTCAAATTACAATTTATAATGATCTAGCCTAGAACATGCAAATACCCCTGCTAGTGTATTCTCCAAAAAGGATAAAACTACCACATGATATCTATCCTTAAAGTTTTCAGTTTTTTAGTATGGATAAACTGACCTGTTTAGCTAAATGTTTTAAGCCATACATACTCTCATCCCACTATAGTGTGTGTGCAAGACACAGACTTGCAGTTGATTCCTATGATTCCATTAATCCTTAGTGG